>NW_027526460.1:1360970-1830679 GCF_048455015.1 Haemaphysalis longicornis
CTACGGGGCCGACCCCCGTGGGCCGCCGTGTTTGGAACTGACTGACCTTTATTGAAGCAAAGAAAAAGGGAAAGGGGAGGGGATGGGAGAATCACAAGTACTCTGATCCCGCCTTCGCTCGGCCTGAGTAGGCCAGGGCGGCCTCTCATGATTCTCGTGAAGTTAGTGGTGGGTACGTTCGGCCCTGCCCAGAGGTGTGGGCAGGCCCACCGGTAGCAACGTCTACAAATAGCCTGCAATCCATTGTCGGAAAATCTTGACCCAGCGAGATTTGTGAAGGAAATTAAGTGTTCGCATCTTTTGTAGCATCTGGGCTCAGTTGCCGCAAGTTCGCAACGTGGGATTGGATATGTAGCGGTACCCTCCATTGACACGGAAACAGAATGCTTTGACCTGCTGTGATCTGGTGCAGGCATTTTGCTTTTGCGCCAATCGTGCAGGAGGAGGCCACCACTGTTCCGCAAAGTGCCGAAAATGCATGGCCTGAGGCGTCGACCTCGTGGGCGAGAATGGTTTTGGTTTGTTTCTTAGTGAAGCATTCGTGCAGTCGGCAGCTCTGGTGTCAAATGAAATACACCGTAAAATTCCAGCCCCGTGAAAAATGAAATATAATTAGGTACGAATATTTTATTTCTGCTAAACAGCCGTTTCAGTGTTCTCTGCACTGCACCAGACAGATGTTGTTATGGGTTCATAGGTGTCAGAATTGGGCTTTGGTGGGGCTGGACAGCGAGACTATGGATACAACATTAAAAGAGATCTGTTTCAGTAACCCGAAGACAACGTCGACAGCCATCTGCTCACACTTGGCATCACACTTGGCACAATGCTGCAAATAAAAGCACTTCCCAGGTTCATATACGTGTAAATGATTGTAGTGAACGGAGCAAGCGAGGCGCTACTCCTCTGTTTTTTTTCTCTGCCTGCCAGCTCGCACCTATGGGCGTTGCCATGCCAACCTTGTCTTCAACCAGCTGTGCTGCTACTTTAACCCTTCTATGCCAGCCTCGGCAGCATGAGCACCACGATACTGGCGACGATGGGGTGCGGAAATAGCCCCTATAAACTGCACAAGACGTCTGGCAAGGTGGGCATCTACTCCCCGGCTGAAGCCATGCTATAAGCAATGCGAAGTGCTGAAAGACAGGCTAGCAAGTGCCACAGCAGTTGCGTCTTGGCAATTTGTAAGGGCACACTGATGCTGTAGTCAGAGTTGGACTTGCCTCGTGTTTTGCAGGTGTCGTCCCTCCACGACAGGACATGGCGCTGGCGGAACTGGACCTGCAGTCGGGGCTGTGGCAGATGCTTCACATCTACCAGTCACCATCCGGTTGGACAGTACGCGACCTGGCAGCCATGTGCAGTCACCTGGCCGACCAAGAGCTGGCAACCTTGTACGTCGTCCCCGAGGCCATGGACAGGTTTCGTGCCTTCGTGCAGGAAAGCCCCTTCTACTTCCGGTACGACTTTCAGCAAGACAGGGTGTTCCCGTCAAGTGACGGAGCAGCCTTGGAAGCGTGGCTGGTCAGGTACCTCGCCCTACGGCTGGAAGAGTCGGGGCGGCTGCCTCAGGGTGGAGGGCAGCACCAAAAAGTGGCCCGCCCTGCCAAAATGTATGGCTGACCACTTGCTCGTTATATACAACAACTGCTTGCCACTCTTTGTTGCGACACATCCAGATGACTTCTTCATTGACGAAGACAACCACCACGTATGGATGACGCCAGCCCTGCACCAGAAGTGTCTGGTGGCATGTGTTGAGGAACAAATTCTGAATGCCTTCTTCATCGACCTCCTGCACAAGATCGGGGCGACGAAGGACAAGCCCTGCAGCATACACACGCTGTCAAGTTACGTTCGCTTTATGACGAGGGAGGAAAAAGAGTTGCTACGTCAGCGGTATCAAGGAAACCTTAATGTGTTCTTTCTGCTGAACCCTGCCAACTTCGCCATGACGAAACCCAGAAAGGGCTGCGTGTTCCTCAAGAATCCGGGCATATGCTACGGAACAGCCGTGTTTCTAAGGCAGCAACTGCAAATGCAAAGTAAAGCTGGCGATGAGCAACCTGCAAAGGCAGCCCTCGCTGAGCTTGCTGCAACAGTCAGGTACTCGTCGTCGCCAGTAGTGCAGGGTGTTTTCAGCAATGAAGCACGCGTGCAGCAGGTGAGAGACATCGCCAGGCTGCACCCCACCATGTTCCACCTTGACGAGGCCGATGCTACGTTGTGGCTTCGGAAAGCGTATCCAGCGTGGAAAGGGGACGAGTGGAGCACCGACAGCGAGCTCATGGCTGTGGCCTATTACATCGACCTCCTCAGGGACATTGGTGCCACGTCGCATGCAAGTGCCATCAGCTTCACCTACATCTCTCGCACGGTGGGGGCCGCACCGGCAACCTGCAAGGGTTACTTGGAGAACGTCTATCCTGGACTGGACATCATAGACCTGTTTCACCTGCATCCAGCCATCTTTGATTTGTCGTCGGTTAACAAAGTTTCGCTGAAGATGCCGTTTTCGGGGGCCAAACCAGAGACAGGTCCTGTCCCGCAGCGAGCGATGCGATTTGCAGGAAAGCTGATGAAGTACATCGACCGGATGGATCCGGGTCTTCTGCTCCTGTGCGTGGAGAGCGCTGCACCAGAGGTTCGAGACTACTGCAGGGCAACAGTCAGGGGCCGCTTGAAATCGGTCATGGGCAGTGCCAGAAATCTGGAACTGCATGAGCGCATCTCACCTGTAGCGCAAACCCGAACAACGAGCACAGCCAAAGATCAAGCACAAGCTGGCAGTGAACAAATGAAAACCAGTGGCAAGCTGGTGCAAGCCAGCTCTGAGCTTGAGGGGGGAAGCAGCGAGCTGACAAAAGCCAACCGTAAGCTAACACAGCCAAGCGCTGTGCTGAAGGAAACCGGCCATCATCTGACAAGAACTGACAGTGAGCTAAAAGGAATCAGCAACGAGCCAACACGACCTGGCAGTGGGCTGAAAGAAACCAATTATGAACTCACCGAAGCTAACAGTGAGCTGACAAAGCCCAGTGCCGAGCTGAAAGAAATCAGGAATGGGCTGACACAGCCTGGCACTGTGCCGAAAGAAATGGACAACAAACTGATGAAAACCAACAGTGAGCCTGCTTGGCCTGGGAATGAGCAGAGACAAAGCAGCGGTGAGGCACAAGCAATTCGCAGTGAACCAACAGCACCACTATAGCCCTGTTCCACCTGCCAAAGAAGAAAGCTAAACCTAAGGCAAAGCAGGCGCCTCAAGCAAAAACCACTGTAAATTTTAAAACTAACTCCGAGCTGGTCAAAGAAGCACTAAAGACGTCGTCACCAACAGGAGTTGTACTAGTACTGATTACTAAAAAAACAAACAAAAAAATTGAAGCAGTCAATCTTACTTCCCCAAGAAGCTCAGACTGGTAGTCAAAGCAACGGAGAGGGCTTGCTACGCATAATCGATAAAATCTGAGCTTCACTGCGACAGCAGTGGGGAGACATTGCTTTCGAAGTCCCAAAAGGAAGGCAGCCACAGCTCAAAAGGGGTGAGTACAATCACCGCAGAGGTGTCCAGGATATCCACATGCACATCCTGAGAAGCCTCAGCGTTGCGCAGAGGCAACTGGGGTTTTGTGAATATGTGAAACTGCGATAATTTCCCACCTACATCGATGCGTTTCTTAAGTGCGTTCTTTACAGCCTTGCGACACCAAAGCAGTGCTTAATGTGCAGTGCATTGCAGCTGCGCCAACATTTTTCTTTTTGGCACAGAGAAGTTGAACATGATGCGCTCCTTATGGCAAGACCTCACGAAAAAGAATCTAGAGCTCTTTGCGCGCACATTCCTACGATGAGTTTGGCGGCCGCGAAAAATGCGCGCTGCTGCTTTAAAGAAACGGCCGGGGTTGCTGCAACTTCACATTACCTGTGATACATCACCACACTCTCGATGTACCTGTAGGACCTTCAAACTCAATGCAGTGGAAGCACTTGGCCAAAAACCAGAAGAAACACTGGCATTGCATTCTGGTCCTCCCCAGTAAAATAGAAGACAACTCTGGGCAGATAGCCATCAAAGATTGTGTTGCAGAATCTTATAAAATAAGATACCAGTCAGCAACGAAAAATGTATTTTGCAGACAACTTTGGAGCTCTTTTCATCCACCCCCCCCCCCCCGTTTTCTGTGTCCCGTGCCTGGCACGGCTCCTTTCCCCGACCACCTCACATAGTTCTGTGCTTTTGACAGCAGTGCCAAAGTTGGAGATACATGAAGATGTTATGAACACTTTTTACGACCTGACGTTCAGGAACGGTGGATGAGCGCTACTGCGCATGCGCCAACTAGACATCAAAAAACAAAGAAAGCGACTTTTTTTTTTTTGCCGGATGCGACGTCATGGTTTAAGAAAAATGGCAGCTGTTGCGCGGTCATTTCGCTGCGCTCTTCTCGTTGTGATTTTGGCCTGCTGTTGCAGCGGTGCATAGGTGTTTGGCTTACGATTGTGATAAAGGTGCTCTCGAAGAACTTCTGGAGAGCACTTACGGTGGTGTGCAGCGTGTAATCGGGACGCTGAGTGTGTGCGACTGCCTAAATTTCGCGTAGTACGTTGCGACGGTGACGACGGGCGCTCTGCATCAGTTCTGCCGCCTCGATTTACGACAGTGATGAGTGCGTTCCCGTCGAACTTCTGCACTGTGTTTTATTAGAGCGCCGTGTTTAGGCCGCTGGGCGTTTCGCCGCCTACGTGCCGTGGCGAGAGGCAGCAACGCCGGTCAGACGAGGGCACTGGGATGGCGCATGACCACTCCCATCGTAACCAAGCTAGCCACTGCAAACGTAGACCACTTCTACGTAGACCACAGGGCTGTGTTTTTGTCCCAGTACAACGGAGTTAACCTGTGCGAAGGTATAATTCTGTGTTCGGAGTCGTGAGGCAGGCAGGTAATGTTCACCATTGCGAAGGTGTAGTAACTGCCATAATCTGTCTGCTAATCACTTTGTTGGTCTAAAACCTTAAGCCAGCTGATAATAGGACATGCAGCCCGGTGGGAGGTAGGGCTGCGCACAGGACAAAGGTGTTTTTTTGTTCTTGTTACCGGCTGTAGGAACCAAGCCTTAATAATACACATCCAGGCCTCAAGTAGTGAATGAGAAAATATTAACTAGTTGCACTTAGCCCTGGTGCCAAGCATTTTTTTTTCGTGGGCCCTCTCAAGTTGCCGTTTTTAAAATTATCCCTTCTAAGGCACGTTCAAGCTGGTATAATGCCATGCATTCAACAGATGCTGGACAGTTCACCCAATATGTCCTTGATGTGTGCTGTCACATGCCGAAGAACAATATTGTACTTCAGTTGGTACTTTTAGGAACAGATCTTATGATGTGCAATGCTTTCAAGTTCATTTCTTCTGTGTTTAGCGTGACTGAGGACTTGCCTGCAGCAATCTTACCGCAAATAAGTTATTGCTTGTTGAACAGCACAAAAGTACCACTACAACTTAAAACTGAAATTAGTCAGGGATGAGGTTTTGCTTGTCAGTTTTCTCTCTCCAGCAGTGATGGCAATGGAAGTTGAGCAGTGGCGTTGCTGGGTAAACTTGCACCCAGGGCCCAGAAAATTTGTCTCCCCCTCAATAAAACTAGTGTTATTGTTACTATTGATAATATTAATGTCGTCTATTGTTAGCATATGAAGGCTGGTTCACACTTGCGACTGGAGCTACCAAAAGCGATTTCTGTCACTCTTGTCACTCGGCATTGCTCTCATCGCGCAAGAAGAGCGAGTGGTCTCGACAAATTTTGTGTCTTTCAATTGGGTACCAATCTAAAAGAAAACTTTTTACAGCTACTTAATGCATGGGCTTCGAAACGTCAATGCAAGCATGCATAATATGCGAAATGAAGCCACAGGATACTTGATGTGTAGTTATTTATAAAGAACTGGCAATATAGTATTAGAAAAGTAAGCAGCAAGATAAGAAGCCGTGTGTTATTTAGGCAATAATAGCTACACGAGCTTGGTTTAGAGAACCCCAGACGATGACTCTGGTGCAGATCTTGATACACAACACCGACCTTTTCAGTGAATTAGGCATCGATAAAAATCCTAGCAGTAAAGAGCATCATGGTGTGTCACTCGTGAGCACGAAAACACCCTTAGCAGCCGAGAAAGGAGTGGCCAAGAGCTACCTGCGGCAGCACAGGGTGTAATGCGCCAAACCAAAGTAGGGTTGGGGAAAAGTGAAGGCTGATATGCAGCAGTGTGAGAGTACCACATCTTACAGTCGATACCAAGCGAATGGATGCCTGCAAGAGCAATGGAGGTGTGAGAGAGTCTCGGGCCTCGTCAGAAAATGACACTATAAGGTGGTCACCAGAGGCGTTCGGAAAGCTTTGCAGCCCGCTGTGCCGACTAAATCATGCAGACGTCCCACGGGCCTGGAGGAGGGTGGCCAGCAATGATAGGGCTGTTTAAAGGCAACACATGCAAGACAAATAGTCGCTTCATTCGCATCAATTTTCCTGTGTCTAGGAAGTTGAACACACCTTGAACAAATTATGCTTGAAGGACCACAGGCGGAGCCTGGTGAAAGAAGGCTGGGGGAGAAATAGAAGTTGTCCCAGCAAATAAACAACAGCCGGACTTAAAAAAAAGCTATTTCCAAGTATTGTGCAGGACAAGTGGTATACAATGTGAAAGAAACGGCCGCCCCATAAATTAGGAAAAACCGCCTACGCCTGCCCGTTTGTCACTAAAGGCAGCCTCTGTGGCAGCATGCAACTGCTGGAAATTTCTCTAAGTGAGAATTTTAGTACGTTTGAAATAGATACATTGTCGGGTCTCTTTATTTCTATGGTTATGTGATTACTGAGAATAGAAGCAGATAGAAAGGGAACATTTAGCGTTGAAAGAGACGACTGGCCGTACATGAGCCGTCTAAGCGGCCAGTGCACAGCTAGTCGTGTGGATGTTTGTCTGCGACAATGTTGTCATTTCCTTTCGTACGTTGTAAAAAGATTCCACCACACATTTGCAAATAAGTTAACTGACATTGGTGTCTTGGGAAAACAAACACAGTATAAAGTATAAAATGTGAGGTTCGGGCTTTCCAGTGAAGCAGCCACCAGCCAATGGAGGAAATCTGAATCGAAGGAGGTTACGAAGCGATAAAGAAAGAACTCTTGAGTAAAATATCAGATTCGTACGGGCCCGAGTATATCAGCGCCACACGCTGGCTCACAACCGTTCGATCGCGCCCATCCCGATGTGTTGGTGACGATTTCATTGACGTCGTCGTACAGTCGACTAGCTCAAGGCAGATCCTAGATGAAACAACCTTTTCCCAGTAGTTGAGGAAATAATATCGCCCTCTCCAACCAAAAGTAATAACCAAGAACAAGACGTTTGGGATCCATCTCGATTCCCTCTTCCTTCAGGGGTGACTGGGGTCGCGTTGTAGCGCCGGTCACTCACAAAGCGCCTCGCTGTGGAGCGCGGTGCCCACATGTACACAAGTGGGAGAGTTCGGAGGGAAGGATTTATGTTCTTTGCATCTTTTCCTCCAGTTGGTCACACTTCTGGAGCGTTTCACCGAAGTCTCTTTTGCGGTCTGATGTTTTGCAGTACTGGGCGACGGTTTTGCAGCCGGACGTCGTCGTTGTGCTGCCTGAGTCGTTCCAGTAGATTTTTCCTCCCCAATGCATGGGGAGGGGCACTCAGCTCAAAAATCGTGTATACGACACCGGGCGTCCTGTCCTTTGTCGCAGTCTTCAACATTTTTTTCTAGTAATGTTCACAAAGCACTCAGCAGAATGCTTTCACTAACACAGAAACTGCCCCTCACTCCCACCTCAATTATCGTGGGGTCTCCCGACCATATTCCGGGATGGGAGTACTCAGCGGATCGAATGCCTAATGATGGAAAGTGGGTGACGTACCTGGTGTTTATCTTTTTGTTATGCACTTAATTCGTTGTCCTGTCCTTTTTTTCTCACCCTCCACCTTGAAAGATCAACCTACCAGAGCAAAATATTTAGGTCATCAGCTTCAAATATTTCTTCACTTAGAACTCCTTGGGACGGCCACACGAAAACCATGATAAAATGGAAAGCAGATGAACACACAGCTATCCGCTTTATGTGCGCAACGCAGATACTCATTTATATTGCTCTTAACTTTCAGGGGAATGAAATAAAAAACGTAGATTTACCTGATTAAAAGTTAGGTAAATAAAATAAATGCCTACATAATTGTTCTAATTCTTGCATAATTTGTTTGACAAGCTACTCGTCCGTTCTTTTAGTTTAATTACACGGGGCCTCATGGGATACGCCCCTTCCATATAATGCCATCTTCGTACAATTGCCATGTGCTGGCTGTGTCGCTTGGCACGATGAAGGAAAGTCAACGACATAAAAAATATGAGCTATCAACACCCGATATCAAATCCTTCGCAATTGCTTAAATCGCGAATTGGTTGGTTAGTGCAAGCACTGAAGGAATCGGGTGCAACCAAGGGGAAGTCGCGACAACCCATTTGTCTCGCCTAATGTTGGACAACTGAGCTCCCACCCCTCCTCTTCCACTTGCGCCCCTCCTCCCAACACAGGCTTAATTTGTACAGTTAGCTCCTCTGCACCAACCTTCATTGCATGTTTCACGCTTACTTTCATTTCGTTTTAATTATCAGTCCCCGCTTCCTCGAGATTCAATCTTCCCCATATTTTTTTTTTTCAGGTCATTTTCACCTTGGTTTCCTTCTGAAAATATGACAACCGGACCTGGGTACATGGTCTCCGATGCGTCACTGCGAAGACTCCAGAAAATGCTAAACATTCACCATGACCCGTACACAACATCTCGTGTGTCAAAAAAGCCACATAAATAACCGCCGAGGACACATGACGAAAGTCTCGTAGGCTTGGATGACCCCCCTTCACTCCTCCCCCCTACCGATCTCGTCCGCCACCCCAACAGTGGTTCTGGACGTGATGGAGGGGCTTTGTTAGGCCCCTGTCGTCCCATTGAAAAGCAAGCTCGCTCGCTACACCCCTCCGAGCGTCGCAGTCGTATACCGACGCACCCCCTCTCCAAGAATCGTTCCTTGTTCGCCTCCGCTCACCCTGCAGCCAATTAACTCCTCAAGCCGCACCCATCCTCGACTACCGCGACATTCCTGGATGCCAAAATTCTCCTCGCTTTCTTCCATTGTACCAGGAAACAAATTTGAATAGACTGGTGGGGACGTAAATTGAACAGGCCAAAGCTGTGGTCTCGGTACAGTTGTCTTCCAGTTTTCGACGTCAGCATTACACATTGTAGGGGCACAAGTGGCACCTCCCCCCCCCCCCCTTTTACCGAGGGGCTGGTACCAGGGGCCCAGGGACCCCTGGCCCCCACCTTAGCGACGCCACTGCAGCTGAGTGTTTTTTGTCACTACAAACGACAACTTACCTTTTGTATATATATTTAGAGGTGTGTGATTATCAACTTTGCGTCTGTGAATTGAATACAAGTTAAACTTGGCTGTGAATTCAATAAAATATTTTTGAATACGAATAGTAAAAGCTGGCTGCGAATTGAATATTTTCAAATTAAACTATCTTTGTTTTGGTGTTTCTAGAGTGTATAAAACATAACTACACCAAAAAAATTCCCCCGCATTTCCCCGAGGGGGAGAATGTGAAAGTGCGAATGCACGGTTGTCGGCCCGCTTGCGGCGCTTGCGCTCGGCCCCCGCAGCCCACCGCCTTCTCTTCCATCGGGTTTGTAGTATCACGTGTACACCACGCAGTTATCAAGCCGCTATAACGCCGCTGAGTCGCCAACGCACGCCGCTGACGACGTAGTTTGAATGCGTTAAAGATATAAGGCGCGTCTAACACTGATATCACCGTCGCGTCTGTGGCTTGGTCGGTAGCGCGTCGCGCTGCGGCCCGCAAAGTCCTCGGATCGAAACCTGGCGCCGGATGCTGTTTTTTCTTTAAAGAGCACTGCGGACGCCGCCGCCGACGCCGGCGGTGGATGGTTTGGGGTCGCTTATAAAGAGCATTCGCTCTTAAAAGACAGCTTAGGCATCAGAACTAGACACATCTCTGTTCAGGTACTTGCGCTTCACATACCTGTAACAGAGAAAATAAAACATAGACATGCAAACCAGTGCAACAAGAATTTCGCATACATTGAGATAAAGAAATATGGGTACCTCAAAATACCGTGAACACAGTAAGCATATTAGGTATATTTAATATGATAGGCAGCAGTCCCCCCAATCTCCTCAATGATTGAAAGGAGGCTGGACATGCTAGTTGCCGGTGGGACCTCACCAAGCCAGCAATAACGTTTTATTTCTCACTTCTGCTATTATGTTTATAGAAAACCTATTTTAGATTATAAATTTTGCTTTCATAGTGTTGCACTTGACCTAACATACACCACAGTTAGCGAACACTTGCTTGGTGCAAGTGTTCTGCATTAGGCTTTTGGCACGGCTTCGGTGTCATGCAGAAAAACCAACCTGCAAGGTCTTACCATGTAGTGAAGCTTGAAAGTTTGCACGTCTTCCGATAGAGCAAACATTCATTCCTCTACTATGTGTAAATTTCAAATATTTGAAACAGAGCTGCAAATCGAATATCAAAAAGTACTCGCACAGTATTCTAAGTTGTGAATGTTCACACACCTTAAATATACTGCCTGGTCACTTCAGTATACGTGTATAATTTACGCAAATAAGTTCATGAACGAGAGTTAAAAATGCAGTAAGGTGTTTCATGCAAGTTTGACGCATTTATTTGAAATCACTGATAAGCATTGGGTGCAGTTGATTGGATGCTTACCCGGTCTGTCTTCCCTGTACTATCTCCTACATCCCCTCAAACTCAACGGGCATGGCTTCATTTCTCCTACTCCCTTCTTTAGACACTACTATGCTTTCCTTTCTTTCTCCACCGGATTCAACCTCCCTCGAAGAATACGCCATTGCCCTTGCAATAGAGCACGCTACTCTTAGTGTTCTTACCACCACTCCAGTATATATCTTTTCCGACTGTCAGTCAGCCCTTCGTAATTTCGCTAACCATGAGACCCACCCACACACCACTGATTTCGTCACTCTGATACTTGCATCGAATCCTCGGCCACGCTTCACACTGGTTTGGGTTCCTGGCCACGCTGGCGTGTGCGGAAACGCCTTAGCAGATGCGCTCACCCGAGTACCTTTCCCGGGTTCACCCATGTCCTGTCCAACCTTGTACCACCCGCCGACGGTTCGTACTCAACACCGCGCTTCCCGCCATTACCAATTACACGCCCAACGCCTATCACGCACCCTGTACCCACCCCCCAGTTCCCGTCTAACTCATGAGGCTGCGTGCCTCATTCGACAGGCTCAAACCTCGTCACTCCCCTCCCATCACATTCTTCACCGCATCTATTGGCGCCCTGGCCATCCTTCCTGCCCCAGGTGTTTTTCCTACCCATCCATCCCTCATTCTAATTGGGACTTCACCCCACCATCTCTTACCCAATCCCTCACTTTCATCACTTCCTGGGAGCTCTGGCTGTCTCCCCCGCCGACAGTGAACATCCAGGCTGCCGAGGAAGCTCTCTACAAACACGTGCACTGGATCCGCACAGGCATTCAGGAGTACAACGTGGATCCGGTGAATTGAACTTCCAAATTAGGACCAGGCATTCAGGAGTACTAACTACGCGGATCCGGTAAATTGAACTTTCAAATTAGGACCTGGACTTAGAAATAAGTGTTTGTTCTCTCTCTCTCTCCTTCCTTCCTTTACAGGGTGGGCACATGTTGGGTACAGGGGCACATGTTGGGTAAAATGTTGTGTTGTAGTATGTGTGGGTTTGTAGGCATCTGTAAAACGGCTTTGGACTTAGAGGTTGGTGAGGGAATCTGGCAGGTCTTTTCTGGTTTCTACGAATCCGTGGCTAGTAAATTTGCGGGCAGCAGTGCGTGCCGCCTTATTCCCTTGTAGAAAGGCGTGATGTCCAGATGAGGTAGATGATCACTAGCTTTTGTATGCGTCGTAGTGTATTTGAGGTGTGATGCATCCTTCTTGATAAAGGGACATGTTTACTGGGAAGCACGGTGGAATCTGTCATGGCTGTGCTTGCATCTGTTTTTTGCAAAGTTGTGGAAGTGGTAGTGGTGAGTGTGGCGGGCATCAAGGGTTTCTTATGAGTGATTAACGGCAGACGTCCCAGGGTTTTGTGCTTAAATATGCATCAAAACAGTGAACTGAATGAAGGTGGCTACGCAGGCTAGTTGATTGAGACTTCATCTTGGAAATTTTGGTCAAATGTCAGGCATGACTCAAGGAAAGGATAGAGACAGGAATGAGCTTCATCAATGAAGCTTCATTTCCCTCTGAGAGTGATTACAAAGTAAACAAAACCATCATGTGACACTGCTTTAACACCACATGTAAAAACCAATTACAGCTGCTGCACACTTCACACTAATTATTCAGTATTCTCTAGTGCATCTGTCTCCCACCTTTATCACATAGGCCTCAAAGATTTCTCTTTCCTGTTTTGTGCCATACAACTTCAGCACTCTCGTTGTATCAAATTCTGGCATGCAGCCACCTGGCGTGCATTGAGTCTTGGAGTGGAGCACCAAATCGGTTTCTGTTCCAGTTGTCAGCAATGCGGCATGCTCCCACCATCGCCTGTTAGGGCCTTGTCTGTCCTATGTACCATCAAGATACATTGAAATTGGAACAACAAACTGTGACTTTCAGTATATGCTGTGCATCATGGTGACGGGCTGTGTAGCCACAGGAGGAACAAAGTTACAAGAATTCGTGTCCAACAGTGTTATGGAAATAACATTTGAGAATGTTAATTTGGCCCACTGCCGCATGTCGTGCGGGGTCCCGCTACGGTTATCAAACTTTGTCACTGTGTAGGATCACGCAGAACACGACGAAGGCTGATCACAGAAGCACAAACGGGCACCAAATATGGTGGTGGGCGAAATAAATATTTTCACAGACCGAACAGTGCCCTCTCGACACCCACGTGCAAGTTGGTCGAACTGGAAGTACATAATACCTTAGATAAGCTACACGAAGCTTACCATCACTCCCAAACCTCCCGCCTCAACCACCTAATAGACGAGACACCCTTGAACTCCTCGTATATCCAGCGCCCCAAGAACAGCTACAAAGTGTGCCCGTCCACATCCGTCAACACATTTGTACAGCTCCCATACCGCGATATACGCATCAATACGCTCGTCAGGAAAGCAACCCTCTGGAGACCAACGAAACTAACGTGGATAATTACAAACTTTTCATTTCTGCGCGCCAATAGTCCTCTGCAATGATTTAACAAGAATATGCAGCAGGACCATGACCTCCTGAATATAATGTCCCGGGGCTTATGACAGCACGCAGCGATTACAAGACACGGGGTTCGACGAACCAAAGCGACGCGCAGGAATCACCTTTGTAGGTCGCAATAGTCTTGTCTTGTTATTTCTTAGTCAACGACCGTGTGGTGAGCGACAAGAGTTTCGTGCGAACGATCGTTCGTGGCTGGCCGGTCGCAATAGTCTTGTCTTGATATTTCTTAGTCAATGACCGTGTGGTGAGCGACAAGAGTTTCGTGCGAACGATCGTTCGCGGCTGGCCATGATAGCACCGCCGTTTGATGTTGAAGGCATACGCGCACTCGCACGTCGGAGACGAAACGCCCAGCGGCCTCAACACAGTGCTCTAATGAAATGCAGCGCAGAAGCTTGTTGCGAGCGCACTCATCACTCTCGCAAATCGAGGCGGCACAACTGATGCAGAACGCCCGTGTTCACCGTCGTAACGCACTACGCGCAAATAAGGCGGCCGCACACACTCAGCGTCTCAATCACACGCTGCACACCACCGTGAGTGCTCTCCAGAAGTTCTTCGAGAGCGCCCGTATCACAATCGCAAGCCGAACACCTATGCACCGCTGCAACGGCAGACAAAAATCACGGCGAGAAGATCGCAGCGAAATAGCCATGGAAACTTTTTCTTCTTCCATGATGGAAATAGCCGTACAACAGCTGCCATTTTTTTAAAACTATGACGTCACATCCGGCAAAAAAAATTGCTTTCTTTGTTTTTTGATGTCTATAGTTGGCGCATGCGCAGTACGGCTCGTCCACCGTTCCTGAACGTCAGGTGCATATCGGGCCAGCAGATGCTGCACCCTGATTGGTCGATTCTAAACACGCTGATTGGTTGGTTTACAAGCAGATGTGCTCTGACCTCCGACGTTTGCGGCATATTTACTTTTCTATATCCCTCTATCACCCCTTTCTCCTCTCTAATCTTTGTATACCCCTCCTCCTCCTCCCCACCGCACTGGGTTGTATGCAGGTGAGCCCCCAGTTGGGCTCAATAATATCCCCAGTGCACTTCCTTTTCCTTTTCACGCGAACCACCTAAGAAGAATTTACTTTTCTATGGCATGGCGGGCTCGTTGAATGCGGCTCCCACCGATGGGGATCGTCAGCGCTGCTCTGACTGTGACAAGGTGTTTTCGCACCGAAAAGACATGCTTAAACACGAGAGAAATGTGAACCACAAAGAGGGGACAAGCCCAAAAAGCCACATGAAGTGTGACAAATGCGGTCACCGCGTTGCAACTTTTCATAACCTCGTCCTTCACCACAAGCGATGCACGATTTCGACGCTGAGATTGTGTAACTGGTCTTCGGCAGCGCTGAAGGTAAGAAAACTTGGAATAGTTTGCTTTTATTTCGCCTACGTTAATCCGCTTCATCTAGTATTGTGCTCAGTGATTTAAGGCCTCTTTTTATCACACGTGACCTTGAATAGCTGTGAGCAGCATTTAGAAGAAAATGTAAATATGAGCGAAGAGGTATTCGTATTTCATTGAATGGACATTTCTGTTAGATAGAAACGATGACTTCATTGTTTTATTTGCGACTGTGTTACAAAGTTTGGTTAGGCCTCAACGTAGGCCTATCAAGTGTCAAGTCCACGCTCAGCGACGTTGCAATTAATGCAGGGCGGTATCTTTCCTGCTGTTAGCTAAACTGAATCAAATGAAATGTAAATGTGAGCCGACGTATATTCGTCACCGTGTAAAATCAACCTTCGCTTGTTCCATGTTGTGACCGTTCCAAATTTCTAGGCCTAACGTATTAGCATGGTAACATTCGCAAGTGGCAGTTGCGCGCATTCACCATATATTACAACAATATTGCGACGCGGAGTCGTGGTTCTGGCTAGTTGGTACATCACTGCAAGGGATTAAAAGCGCCGCGAAGACGGCGGACCAAAATGGAAGGCGCACAGCACACGGTGTGTCTTTGTGTTTCGGTCCGCCGTCTTGGCGGCGCTAAAAAAAAAATCTTGGAATCAAGGCAACGTGACATAATAGAGTTTTAGCATAGCGTTACCGTGTTTACGTTACCGTTTACCATGTTTGCAGGTGTCGACCGCGCATGCACGAGAGTTAACGTGAACGGCTTTATCGACGCCAGCGAGCTTCCTGAGCAGACTAAGTGTACCGTCGCTTATTGAATACAGCGAATGCAGTGCGCTCAGCGCTTTATGCTTGGTACAGCCTATGAAAGTAATCTTACTTGATGCTGTTTATTACGTGTTTCTTGTTAAATAATGCTCAGGAAAGCGACAAACGACCATTTTTCTCAGATGAGCGAGCAAAATGGCCATCCATACTCGTGCTAAGCCTTGCCCGCCTCAAACAGTTCCAATAAGTTTCTGAGCTCGCAAAGTGCTTTTAGGCCTCCAAAATTGTGCTGGCAAGGTAGTGTAGGTTATTGAGTAATTACTACTGGGGCAAATTCTATTTTACCTTGATTCTAACTTTTAAAGCTGTACAGATGATGGCTACAGTATTTTCAAAACAATTATGGCTTTGGTAAAAGACGGCAGTATCATTAAGAATAAATGTGTTGTTGTGATTATGGTATGCACTACAGTTGCATTCAAATTGTATGTCATCCCGCGCTGGTACTGAAAACTGGACTGGGTGGTTCATCTAGGCTGGCCCAAGCGTGCTGCAACTCAAGCCCATTACTCTGCTTGGTAGGAGTGGTGCTTGCACCCTCAGACCAACAGGTGACGCGACAATGAAAGCTAGTGCCCTGCGTTCTGCCACAGAAATCGGTCTTCTATATCATGCTTATGTGAGCGCATGCCGTCAACTTAGCCTGTTTCGGAGCTGAAAGTGTTACTCTGGACTGCCTGAGATCTTCAGAACTGCTGAAGATCTCAAAGTCTTTAAAAAATGTAGAAATCAAACAAATAGACTCAAACAAATAGACTCATACAAAGAAGTAAACAGTACTATTTTCAAAACCTCTTTAATAATGAGACCACTCGCAGTTCTAAAGCTATCTGGAAGCGCCTAAATGTTCTCCTTAATCGGTCCTCCAACCAAACTACTGCCGCGCCAGAAATTACCTTAAACGGAAAACAAATAACCGGAAATGAAGTGACCAATGCGTTCAATGATTACTTTATCTCTATCACAAATAGTACTCATTCCCCAGACTGCACACAATTTTTACCTCCCAAATTGCGAGAAAGTGCATTTTTATATCCGACAGATGAGGCAGAAATCAGAGAGGTATTTTCTACGTTAAAAAATAGCAACTGTTGTGACAGCGAAGACTTACAAACAAAACCAGTTAAGAATACTGCAGGGATTATAGCTACAGTGTTAGTTCACATCGCAAATTTATCTTTCTCAGGCGGGAAATTCCCAAAAAGGTTGCAATTAGCGAAAGTTTCCGTAATTTATAAGAGTGGGGATATCCATGACATGTCTAACTATAGACCTATATCAGTATTGCCAATATTTTCTAAATTAATCGAAAAGTTGATTCATAAAAGAATGTCAGCTTTTATAAAAAAACATACGATCATTACCCCTTTCCAATTCGGGTTTATGAAAAATCGATCTACTGAAACAGAAGGAGATAATACTAGAATCTTTCGAGAAAGGAACTTATACTTTGGGAGTATTCATTGATTACTCGAAAGCATTCGATCGAATGAATCACAAAACTCTTTTCTTAAAACTTGACAATTATGGTTTTCGAGGTACGTTTCTTTCCCTTATAAAGAGTTATTTGTGTGAACGGAAACAGCAAGTAATCATAAACAACTATAGATCAACTTTTAAGACTTTACTAGGTGGTGTACCGCAAGGGAGCATCCTTGGGCCACTTCTTTTTAATTTATACATAAATGATATCGTAAACATTGACAAAGGCTGTAAAATAATTGTATATGCTGACGATACCAGTCTATATTTCCAAGAACCAACATTACATGAACTTGAAATAAAGGCGAACACCGCTCTAAGGCATTTAAATATGTGGAGTATAAGTAATTCCTTAAGCATAAACGTTTCTAAAACGAAAGCAGTGTTATTTCGACCCAAAAACAAAACAATTGACTTGGATCTTCGTTTAACAATTGGGGCATGTAATGTGGAGCTGGTTAAAACGGTAAAAAATCTTGGGGTTGTCTTTCACGAACACATGTTCTGGAATGATCATGTTGACGCCACCTATTCAAAACTCTCTCGTAGTGTTGGCGTGTTGTGCCGCTTGCGTTTCTTGATACCCCAAAATATAAAATTACTACTGTATAATTCTCTTTTCTGCTCAACATTACGGTATTGTTTTCTTGTATGGGGCACCACAACCGTTACAAATCTGGATAAGATCCATAGACTTCAAAAAAAGGCCGATAGGGCAATTGAAAATGTAGCATACGATGAGCACACAGCCCCAATTTTCCAGAAACTAAACATGATTCATATACATGACTTGTACAATTTAGTTTTGCTCACGCGATACAAACTATATATCAAAAACAACGACCTATACTTAACCCAGCTCGCTGGATTAACAAACCGTCCGCGTGTCTATGATACTCGCTGCACGCACACATGGAGTATTCCCTACACACGCACCAACTACGGTCGACAAATGCTTAAATATACCCTACCGAGCACATTGAATTCCTTTCGGGCTTGAAAAAACCTCCTATTTGTTGTATAGTCCTGTCTATTGTGATGATGATTACTGTTATTGCTAGAGAGATTGAGAAATTTTGTTCGACATTGCGTTACCCTGTCACTGGTAGTTTTATTGGAATGTACCTATGCCTGTTTGGTTTGGTTTAATAGATTTTATAGGTCTAAGCATGCCAGGAAATTGCTTTTAATTGCTTTTAATTGTTTTTTTATCTCGACCTCTATATGTTTTTAGTTCAATGTATGTAATATGACTAAGTGTGCCAGAGAATTGTTTTTTCTCCGAACTTACTTGCGCCTGTTTCCGTTGAGTACAATTATGGCTAATTGTACCATAAAACTGCTGTTGTAAAAAAAAGTTCCCTTTTATCTTCTTTGTATTACTCTGCCAAATTGTATGTCTACTGTACATGAATGTCCATTGCAACCGCTGTTTGAATTGTATAAGGGACACAGGCCCCGTCAAGCCCAAGTTGGCTTTTTGCCTGTGCCCTTAGTATATCAGCATATCCAATGTTGAAATAAACACTGACTCTGACTCTGACTCTGACTATGACTCTTTTCTTGCACCCCTTATCCAGTGCCCGTTTCCAAGGGATGGTGCATACCCAACCCTGCCTGAGCCCGTTAAGCTCCAGAGGACTTCCACCCTGGGCCACGGCCCACAATGGCCCACCCGGTGCTGCAGCCCCCTCCACTCGCGCTTCGGTAGCATGCTGCCATGGGTTCTTTTTGGATAGCCGAGGGGGGGGATTCGGTGCTGCTACAATTGATCACGGCTAAACTAGCAGTGCTAGAAGAGGCCAACTGTGGGGACAGATACTCCTGTACAACAGAAAATGGCCTGCTTTTGCTTGCGCTGTCTAATCTTAAAAAAAAAAAAAGAAGCAACACCTGGGCCATGAAGCACAGCATAGTGGAGGGCTACGGACTAATTTAGACAACCTGGGGCTATTTAATGTGCACCGTAATCTTGACACAACGGCACCATCGTATTTTGCCTATTTATTTCCCGCAATTACAGCCTGGCTGTCCTTGGTTACTGCATGCTGCAACCCTCCTTAGCTGGTCATGCTGCCAAAGCATGCTACAAAAGCACTCATGGCCTGCTCGGATTGACATTTGGGTTTCACTACCGTTGACGGATGTGAAGGCTCACTTACAGCCTCTGTACATTTTTTTTCGCTTGCTAGGAGTAGGCCACATTCACAGGCACTACAAAAATTCCAGTGCCTTGGAATGTCTCCACTTTTGCCTGCAGTTGGATGTGCACTACCCCCGCCCCCTCCCCAAACATGTGCTAGGCTTTTTTGCGAGCTGAGAACAAACTTGTTTATTACCTGTCAGTCCAACTACCTAAAATGCAGTCCTGCAGAGTACGGTCACTCATGCTATAGGTGTTCCATTTTTCTGTATTCAGCAAGTTCCTGTTGTCATGAAGATGCTCCATCCCCATTGCCTGCTGCACCTGTTACTGGACAAGTCACTGGTGCTCCAAGAACTTTCATTTTGAGCTGTGAATGCAACACTGAGGGAGCTGAAGACATGCTGAGAAATGAGTCGCCTGGACTGCAGTTGGTGTTTCCCTCATTGCTTGAGATGTGCTCTAATAGGAGTGTTGCCACACTACCTTGGCAATGGGGCCTAAACTGTATTTATACTAATCCAAATAAACATGATTTATGTGGAAAGTTTGCTTCAGGGACATCTCTTTGCTACAGACAGCAATATAGGCCAGGGTGGGAAATGGGAACTATTGAGTGCATGGTGGAAGCTGCCACGAGCACAACTCATTTGAAAGACTGGCAACAGTACCACTTGATTATGAACTTCTGCAACTTAATTTCCATGTGGTGGTTCGTTGTGCACCTGCAGAATTCCAAGAAAAATGGCATTCATGCTGGCTTGCATGATGGGAATGCGAGGGTTTTCTGGGTCTTTCACAGCTGTGTCAATTTTTGAGCACCACAATGGGAACCTTGATGGAGCCAACATTTCAACAAGAGGAATCGCCTTCAGATACCTCCCCTCGTCAGAGCAATGGCTCAACAGTTATTCCTAATGGTGTGTTGATAGATAAGCACTTTCAGTGTGTTACAAAATTTTTTTTATTCTACAATCGGGTCGTCCTAACGTGGTAGCCTTATGGTTAATTTTATTCATTCGGAAAGAAACTTTGATGCTTATCAAGGGTGTGTGCAATGCAGTGGTTTGCAAGTGTTTCGAGAAGCATCATGAAACCCAGTAAAAAGCAACAAACCTCAAGACATCAGAGATCAAGGCGCTTGTTTTCAAGCAAAAGGAGCTTGCATAGCAGCCCCTGACCTTTGCGGTCTCCTAAATGGTAGAATGCAGCGCACATGAACAGGTAACAGAATAAAGTCTCTCAGCAAAATGGCTTGGTGCAGGTTGGTTGCCATGGCCATTTCGAGTCAGCCTCCTACTGTCCACTGCACCACAAAGGCCCCTCCCACAGACTTCAAATGCATGCTCTGTCATCTGAATCCATTCCTTTCTCTGCAGCGGCAAGAGTGCAGTACAGACAATGTTCATGCAGCAAGCACACACAAGAAAAATTGGCCAACGAAGTATTTGTGCCAAAGCAGCAGCAAAGCCTAGAATTATGACATTGGGGTCAAAAACACTGCGGCAACATTGCAGAATGCGTGAGCTTTCCGAGATGCACTGTAAAGCTTACAACATGCCAATGTAAACGGCCCTAAAGTTCTGATGCAGAACAGCAGCAAGTAGAGAGCTATTTTAAAGCTAATAATGAGGATGTCGTGCAATGATGTGTGCCTGTCTCGTACGAAGATATGCACTGCTATTCTTGAATCCTGATTTTAGAGGACTCCTTGCAAAATTGCTAGCCATAATTACTTTGGTTCAGGTTAGCTGATGCTTAAGAGTATATATAGTATCTGCATGCAAGCAGAAATGATGTGTTCAGCAGACACAGCCATGCAGCATTGAGTAAATGGAAACAAGTGTGGCATCTTCTGTGCAAATCAGCGGTTGCCGAAAGAAACAATGCGGCATGGCTATTAGCAGCAAATTTCCCTAGGGCAGAGGACACGCTGAGGCTTCAGCAACTGGATGGAACAAACTATTTCTGATTCGTGTTTAGGAGAAGGTGTACATGCAAGTCGAGAATTTCGAAATTAAGAGCATATAAAAAGAAAGTGCAACTCTCGGCCTAGGGCAAGCACAAATCATGGCCGCGTGTTTATGCACACGGTTAGCTGCCTGCCTGTACTGAAATGAATGTGCAAGTAGTTTCCTCCACCACCTATGCTGACCCCGCCACTGGAGAGAGCATACCACCAGGGTGCCAAGGGTGGGCTGCAGCGAATCCCACATGGCAGGCAAGTATGTGGCCCACCTGAAAAGGGCCGTTTCAACAAGCCGATGGTCGTCGGTGGTGCCTCGCTGCACCTCGGGACGGCGAGCCGTGCTGCAGGCAGTCGTTCCTCTCGTGGCCCTGGGCACCAGGTGCAGCTCGTTCTGGTGACAGACCGCCTGGCCAGCGCCTTCACAAGGATCGCGGACATCTCGTCGATGCAACGATCCCTGGACACGTGGTATCCATCCGCGGCAAACAGGGACCGCTTCGGCTGTTTGGTCGCGTTCAGGAAACGGTGCTGCGCACAAATTCAACAACAAAAGAAGCAGACTGCCAGGGAAAATGCAAGCACACTTCACAGTACAGATATTTGCTGTTTGGTAACAACAGGATGGGCATGTGAATGAATTGCAGTAAGCCATTTGTTCTGTACATGTCCTTCATACCTAGATAAATATGAACCAGGCTGGCTGTGTAACAAAAACGTCAAGTGAGGTAACAACCAAATGTTTTATGTAGAATGTTAGAATACTGTTTGTTATAAAAAGCAATTAATGGTTTTGACAGTAGTTAAGTGGCCTGTTGGAAATCATAGGCTCAAACTAAACAAAAGCAATGTTTCATACAGCTGCAATCGTGTGAAATAGCAAAAGAATGGTTTGGGCCCCAAATTCAGCAGGCATGTTCCAGCTGGGAATGTGTTTGTAGAGCACAACAGTAATAAAGGCATGAAAAAAAAGGTAGAGCTTAGATGAGTTACCCCCAAAGTATTGGTAGGCAGTTAGAATGTTTACAAAAATTTATAAATATTTTGGACCCACTGAAACAATAGGGGAAACTTCACTTGCCCTGGTTTTAAGTTTATTAGTACTGAGCTTAATGCACCCCACACAACACCATTGAAGAATGTTACACCTGCATGAACACAGCAGCATTTAAGGTATAACACAGTTTTATTTGAGCAGAGGTAAATAAGAGAATATTCCATGATCAATCTATTTATGCGTAAATTAGAAAAAGCAAGGTTTTTAAAGTGAAGCTCGGAAGCATGCTAAATGAAAGGGACGAATGGCGAGTCGTTACTAATCACAAATTTCAACTCAACCACCTTGCCGGAAACAAACCCCTTCCATGGAGGGAGTGTGTGTAATCGCAAGATTTTTTAGAGAAAAGTTTGTGAATGCACTGTACACGTAGGCCAGAAGGTATTTTGACACCCCAGCCGAGGACTCAGAGTCGTCAGCGCTTTTTTCTGCTGTTTTGATGATCAAGGGCTGTTTGTTCAGGAACCACCCTCTCTTCTCCCTTTGGCCACCATCTTTCTCAGTCACTGCATTCATGTGCTTGCTGTGGGAGCTAGCAAACATGAGAACCACCTATAGGCAGGGTTACCTCAGGCTCACACAATTGCTGGAGAGGCTAAACAATGTTTTCAAGACCCCCAACTGTGAGCTTGCACTTTTTTTTGCGAAAAAAACAGACATCTAGATAGGCCTTTGAGAGCTGTCTGAAATCACAAAAGTGAGTATTTTGTGCCCAAACTGGCCAGCTAGACCTCACTAGTGGACCCACACGTGAAATGCCTCGCATAAAAATCAATGAAAACCTATGCTCTTAATACTACAGACTCACTGCATTGGCTTATTGCATGGCATTGTGTGGGTGGGCTTCTGGTTTCCACCTATGAAGCCTGTTGGTTGTGTTACAGCGTCCAGTCCTGCTGTCAAACTTCTTGCGAGACTTGCACTGCCCTGGAGTGTACCACCGTGGATTCCTTGGAATTTATGTTGGCCATGAGAAATCCTAGTAAATCGTTACAAGCCCCTGAAGCTGGCTGGCAAGTGGGCAGTTGTTTAGCGACCACTGTTTAGGGGCACAGTAGGCAGGCTGTTACAGAGGCTACGAAGAAAAATACAAGGTCCGTTCATTAAAAAGATTCTTTGCCCAAAAAAACAAATGACATCAATTTTATTGTAATCTTCAAACAAATAAGATAGTACAGAAAATGTGTAGAGCAGTGGGAGTTCCATACACACTTTCCAGCTATTTCTCTATGACATCACAGAATCCTATTTGTTCAATTCACAGCCACCAACCTAACCCACCGCAAAAAAAACATAACTGGGCAATTGCAGTGGGGCCTTCATTTCGTTTGATCGTATCACTTGAGTGCTAACCTACAGTTAACACACAGATAACTGCATTTACAGTGCACGTCCGTATGACGTCACTCGTGCCCAATTACTTCAATGCAGTTTGAAATTGGGATGTTTTTCACCATTTATTTTGGTTAAACTCGCATCATTCACCATTACAGCCTTGACCTTTGCCTATCAATTACATTTGCAGTGTGCTCGCTGCTTATACCCATGGACACAAACAATCCGCTGAGGCTTTCACGTTCCAGGCACATATTAAGATTCTCTTTGACGTTGACTATTGAGCCTACGTAGAACCCATGGGTTTTCATATGCTGGAGACATGATAATCGGCCAAGTGTATACCCTTCCTGTTACCGTCTGTACAGCTTCTTCTCTGACCCTATCGGCTGGGTGTCCTGAATTAAGTCCCTTTGCATGAGAGGACTCGGTAAAATCTGGCCAACATAGCATATACCGCCACATATACAGAGACGTGAAGGTTATGCCAATGCAGCAGCTATGGCATGAAGCGCCTAGCTAGTGTACCTTTTGGAAGACCCAGGTCCTAATTTGTCGTAGCATCATGTGTGTGCCAATGTGAGGAGCTGAATGCATGATGGAAACTACCCAGCCACAATCTGGGCCACGGGCTACGAGACTGCCAATGTTCTCACTCTTTCACATCCTTTGTATCGCAGATGTATTCTGCCACATTTTACTGTAGTGAAATGGCTCACCACTACAGCTGCAATAATTTCTTCTGAAAAATCTTTTCAAGCGCTGAAGACCGTGCATTTATGATACAAGAAAGTCATGATCACCAGACTTTTCCGCGCACAAAACGTATTTCGGGTAAACAATTTTAAGCCACAATTCAATCCACTCGAAAATATATACAAAAAGCGCGACAAACTGCAGATTTCCGGGTCTTCTTTGCTAATCTCCTTAAAGGGGAAACTACTGTGCTGGGTTGTACGCGGTACATGTGTGGGGACACCAATGATTACCTTTTCTAGCTATCCGTGGTTTGCACTTGTAATGCGCACATGCGACCAGTAAAATATCAGTGGCCGCGTCTAGCCTACGTCCTGAGCACTGTACGTTCCGCGCTGATGTCATTTTGAAAACACACCGCGATTTCAGGCCACCGATTTAAGCATTCTGAACTTGCCGTGGTGCAAACTGTTGATAGCAGATGCCGCCGCGCGGACATGGCGCAGCAGGCTCACATAATTTAGAGTTCCTGTATATAGCTCCCGCAGGGAGCTATATACAGGAACTCTAACATAATCACGCTCGGACGGTGTCTTTTCTTGCGTAGGACGTGGGTTGTTCCAACGGGGCCACTCGGCTGCGCGATATAACGCAGGTACCATCGGCATACAGCAGGCGGTCACAGTAGAGTCACAGGTCAGCATTACTCGAGCGGATTTCGCTACCGTGTGGAAAGGCTGGCTTGGTCCCCGCATACGGCAACGTTCTCTCACATTCTGATAGTGCGTCTAACTCTGTCAACTCTGCTTTATCTACGTTGTCGACCCAAGAAATTCAGGCATTCAGGGCTTTCGGATGGCCATACATGCCATTCCGGCGACCGCCAGCAGCGGCAGCATCGGCGGCTTCCGCAAGAACGAACAAAAAAATTCTTTTATAAAACTTCTAGCAAATGAGTAGCTCTCTAATTTTTTATTGAAATGTAAAAAAATTTGCTTTTTTTATTTTACTACGCAATATAATAACAATTGCTGTTAATATGACGTCACTATGACGTAATATGACGTCACGCCTGGTCACGCGGGGTAGGAGTCGTTCCCGCGCGGGGTTCCACCCGGCCATGCACCCGGCGCTGCCTTTTGCAAATCCTCGCAGACGGCGTTTGCGGTGCAGCGGCAAAGAAAGCTTTGCGTGGCAAAGCTTATGTACACGCTGAAGCAGAAGCAGGTAGGCTCTCGCACACACTGGGTGAGACCCGTGTGGGAAAAACGACGTCAAGAAAGCGAATTCTTCACGGCGTTCATGTTGGAGCCGAGAGACGAGGCGCAGAAGGAAAAGCGTGCGCTATCGCTAACCCAAACCAGTGCAAAAAGCAAGGTAGAAAGGCGTAATACTTTTTAGTCATGCTTTTTATGACAAATGAACGAAACAAAAGTTTGCAAACAACCAGCGTACCAAGCGCGTTACTATGCGCAGTGCGGCAACATTGAAATCGCCATCCTCCATGGAGGAATACTCCATCCTCACAGTCGCTCGAGCCGTCGATGTCATGTTATAGTGCATTCCAGGCACTATTCGCCGCGAGCTCGACATGTAGGTGGCGACAGCGTCGCGCTGCTAGTGTGGATGCTCCGCTGAGCGGCCCGTAAGAATGCACACTGTAGGCGCGCTTCGTGCCTTTTTCTCGCCGTATGTGCGCACGAAAGGTGCAAACAAGAGTGGTATGCTGTAGTTCGGTTCCTCAACGTTCAATGTATAGCATGGAAGCGGCAGTCAGTTTTCATTACTACGCCAAAAAAAGCGACGACTCATGGAGAATCTCAGAATGGCCGTAATTGTGACAATGAACTTCTACGCTGTGGCTCGTAGCAAGCTCTATCTTTCCAGAACATGGCTTTGAGCCTTCAATAAACGCATCAATAGAAACAAATCACGAAGCCTCGATCTCTGAAATTCAGTTTACAACGGCAATCTCAATCGCTTTCACTGGTAGCATGACGCATTCTTGCATTTGTGGGATGCCCTGAAATGGTAACACTACTTAACTGCCCCGAAATTCTTTCTAAGAGCTTACGATATTTTTTGTGTGTTCGAAAGGCAGCATAAGATTACTGAATTTTGATCAGAGCAGAGATATAAATGTAACCGCTCTAACGGGTCTTTTAAATGAAATTTTAGCTACTTGAAGGAAGGTTTGATGAATAACGGTTTCGGATCACTTATTTACGGCTTTCGTCGCAAGTGAACTTGCGAATTGAATTGTCAACGCACGCAGTACAATCAACATCTCATGTTTAGCTAGGTTTTCGCAAAGTGACAAGCAGGTTTACAGTGTGCAAACCAAGCTTCTGGGACCTCACAGTGAGCACAAATTTTCTGTTACGGCTGCTCTGTTGACCATTTGCGTTCCTTTTAAAATCTAACAGGTGCCTGCAACAGCGAGATGTGTTTGCATTCTTGCGTATAAGGTCGCTTACGAACCCTAAAGATGGCAATAAATGAAGTTGCGCTGTTGCAGATGTAGTAAAACATTTCCTTTCTATTTCTCGTTGCAAATCAGCGTAACGGGTTCCCGGTAACTACTTTGTTTTGTAAACTGAATATCGCCTTTGCCTTGGCATTTACTTCTTGAGGATTGGTTAAAAAATAAAATTCTGTGCATTTCGTTTTTTTTTTTCGGGAAAGGGGGGGGGGGGGTCCTGCCAACGTTGCAAGAGCAGCGAGAAGAGAATGCATGTAACGCGAAAAGCCAAACTATGGTTATCACTATTACTTACAATCGAAACTACACTAGGCGTCGTGTTCTGTAGCAGTGAAAAAGCAGTATTTTAACACGTATTTTCAAAACTGATTAACGCCCCTTTGGTCCGAGATTGTCCAGGAATTGTGGCTAGCCTTTTTCAAAATTGTATTGAAAGCAAGCATTGTGGGAAAAAATTAAAAGAAAACAGCGAGTCATGGCACACACCCCTCACACATGTGGGCAACAACGTGCATTATATTACGCGTTTTCTCCTCTTTCTTTAAACTTAGTTCCACCTTAAGAGGTTAAGATGTGACCATATTAGGCATTTGGTTACGCTGAGTGAGACACGTTTCTGGACAAGGTGATTCATCTCGGTATATGAAAATGACACACAAAATGCCACATGACTGACGCAAACTCACAACTGCTTAATTTTACCGAAGCATTCCCCCTAAACACTCTTGCGCATCCATAGAAACGTATTTTAAATAATACGTAAAATTAGCAACTAGATACAGTTGAATAAATGTTTACCTCCTCTTTAGTATAAACAACGACTGTCCAAAAAAGGTATTTTAGAAAAGGTACGGGAAGAACACGATCACACAGGCGCGGGTGTAAAATACTTGTCCGGTAATGTATGGGCGATAGCGCACGGGTCGTGTGCAGTGTGAATGTTTTTGTTTGTTTCTTCTTTCTATAAGGACACAGCGCAATTTTACAAGGGTGGGGAATTTGCACGCGCATGCACGGTCTTGTCTCTTCTTACCCGCTTCGCGTACTAAACTTTTATCCTTTAAATAATCATCACGCCACCTTAAAAAAGCACCCTTCGACGTTCCCGAAACGGCAGACGACTGCACTCAACAATACGAAAAGTGCAATGTGCAGAAGCAATGTTTATAACACGTTTCACATTCAAGCGGTGACCACGGCGAAGATGTTTCGTGGAAATTAACCAGCGCATTAACCCGCAACGGCCGCTGATTATTGCGTTTCTAGAGGAAATGCGCAAGCAGAGGTAACTATGTCATTGCTTACTGCCAAACGAGCACACATATTGGTTGTTTTGTCGTGTGCAGCACGCGCCTTGCGCCGCACGCAACGTGAAAAAGCAGACGACGCGAGAGCGCCATCCACACTAGGAGCGGTTCGTCCCGCCGCCGCCAGGGGCCGACTGTGTTCGCGCTCGGGGCGAATAGTCATGTGGTTGCATGGAGGAAAAATAAGCTGTGTGGTTGCCTCGGCGAGCGACTTCGGTTCGGCGACTGCGGATCCTAGTCGCGTCGCTCGTCGCGTCGCTGGAAAAATCGCTCCATGTGGTTAGCGCTTAATTGGTTGTTTTGTCGTGTGCAGCACGCGTCTTGCGCCGCGCGCAACGTGAACAAGCAGACGACCTGAAAGCGCCATCCACACTACGAGCGGTTCGTCGAGCCGCCGCCAGGGGCCGACTGTGTTCGCGCTCGGGCAGCTCGGGTTAGCTGACCGTCAGTAGTATTAACTCTATGGTCCGCTCGCTCCGGTATCGGCAGTATCGGCGGCCCACGCCACACATGCGCTATTGGCGGTGAGATGTTGGAGTGGCGCCCCCTGGCTCTGACGTCGGCTTAGGGATTCGCGCCGCTGTCGTCTGCTACACTCCGCTTGTTAGGGGCAACAGTGCCTGGGCTAGAAATCGCCCGCTTCGTTGCTGTACTGCGTTAAAAAGCGTATTTCTAGCGACTCAGTTATTTTGCCAGCTTCTGACGCATCTGAATAATTTGAAGCTGTATCCCCCACAAGTTTGCAACACACGAAGAGATAGAGAACAACTTTCTTCAGAGTATCGGTCAGAAGATCATGTGTAACTCGTCCTTTCTTGCTTATTCGCCAGGATCAGCGATCAGAGCTTCTCGATAAGTATTCAAAATGCGTAGGCTTCCCTGCAGTATTTTTGAGATGCTCCTATGAAGACTCAACAGTCTAATACTACGTACCAAGCAGCGGCCTCTACACGCTCATCGTACAGCAGGAAATAAAGCGGCTTTCTCCTGTTTCTTTCGTTGTTGTCTTGTATCGGATTAATGTTTCTTGCTTTTTTTTTTTCTGCCCAACGCATTAATTTTTCTGCGCCGTCACCAACTTCTTATTAGGAGGTTTCGGGATGTTTGGCAGCCTCACAAAGGTCGTGTGGATATTTCCTTCATTTTGTATGGCATACATTCCCTTCTTCACAAATTGGCTTTCATTACGGCTGCGTGCAAGAAGGTGCATATCCGCAGCGTGCTTTGTTTATTCACATGCAAATGCAATGAGATTTGTGCTACGCCACCGCGATCGCGCCCTAAACAACGTGGTCCACAGTACTCGAAGGCGGCTTTTGTGCTCCGAATTTTTATCGTAATTATATCGTTATCATAACTGACTCTCAACTCGAACAATGATGACATGATTACGGTGTTTAAGGCATGATATACTCGCTAACTAATGTAATAAATAGTATACCTGCATATATTACAAGACTCGAAACCGAAGAATTCCAAGTAGCTCTTTATTGCTTTTCAACCCTTCCAGGCGCGAAGAACAAATCCTATTCTACTCGGGATGGCGTTCTATGATTTGAAGAAAATTACTTTTACTCTCTTGTCCTAGACTGAGGACCCGGCCCACTAACCAGATCGATTTAATTGTTAAACAAAGTTTTCCCCTCCTCCCCTTACTCCTGCTCCTCCTCTTGAGTGCAGTTTTCCTATTACGCATATCCGAATATCGGGAAGATATGGCTGTGCAAAATGTTCCGAAATATCCCTCCAGGTCTTAACAAACATATATGTGTTACTATAAATTTAACGAAGACGTGACTCGTTTTGCTAAATAACCCTCCATACTGGTTAGATGCCTGGTATAGAATCAGCACGAGCGTATATAAACACTGGGTTATTTGGAACTCAACCTACAGTTTTTGCAGTCTATAGTGCATGTCGGCAAACTTTCATGCCTTGACAACGTAAAGTGATGTGACAAAACGCGTTCGAGCGTTCGGCAAAGTTGCAAAAACTGTTTTACCTTACATATGATTACCGGGAATCGTGATGCCTTCTGCCAAAGCCGACAGCCCTGAAGGCCTAGAATTTGATTTGGTCTTCCATTTTCGCTGTTGTCGGTTATTAGCAGCTGGCTGTTCCTTTTGTTCGAATGCATACATGAGAAGCTGACGCCTATCTTCGACTCTTCGCGCTCCGCACAGGACCGGCTTCGCAAGGAATGGGGTGGCGCCGGCAATATTTCTCCCGTAGCGGTATCCAAAACTACTTTAATTGACACCATGAGCTAGTGTATGCGATTTTAAGCCTATCATTATGCTAAAAAGTTACCCACACGCCAATTCTGGTGCGGACAAGCATCAGACGTTGACCGGGCGCAAAGAAACAGCAGGGAGAGCGATCCTGAGTGAAGCAGACGACAAATGCGAGAATCCCTAAGCTGACGTCACTGAGGCGCGCTTCGCAGCGCCGCCTGTGTTCGCGCTCACCGCCAATGGCGCTCGCGCTTGCTATCGGAACGGAGCGGGCCGTGAAAAAAACGGTCAGCGTGAAAAAACGGTGGACGCGACCGCTGCAGCTCGGTGCTGCAGAGTGTCGCAGTTACTGGGCCCTTTTCGCGTGCGCCTCGCTCAGGGCGATTGTTGTTTGAGCGACAACCAGCGGGAATTACCGTAGCTGATGCACCGGTGCGACAGCTCTGTCTGCTGGAAGTCCGCGAGAGACCGAGGGGCCGCCTTGTGTTGTGCCCGTACGGAGGCGCGCATGGCGGCCATGGCGGAAGAACGGAAGAACAGCATCTGCCCTTTCGCCAATCATACTTCAGCTCAAGTACTCGGTGTGAGTCCTTAGAAAGCCTCTCCAGCTCAGCAGGCCCTTGCCTAGAGCCTCCAAGACACACGTGCAGCTTGTTAGCCCGGCTGCAGTCATCAGGAAGCCGTAGTGAGACGAAGAGGAGGGGAAACATTACCACAGAACAGGGAGGACTGAGCTTGGCAGCGACTTCACCTGCAGTGCGGGGGGTGAAAGATAGGACGGAGCAGAAGAGAAAGGAAAGACCCTCCTCTCCCGGTGTGAAACGCGCTCGAAGAGACGGCGGCCGAGCGACCCCGCTGGTGGCCAACTAGAGCAGCAGCTGGCGGTCAGCGCGTCGGAGGCGCCGAATATCGGTTTCGGTGTTTGCGGATCACGGCCCCCGCCGGCACGCCGCTCGTGAAACTCGCCCCGATTTGCCTGCACAAAGGGACCGCAAACGAAACCAGAGCGGCCGCCGTGTATTGTTATTTTGCGCGCCCCCGCGGTCAAGGTTGGCCGCTTTCGCGGGCGCTCTCTCCCGGGTTCCACCGGCACCGGCCGCGAGCGACGACGGCCGTTTACTATTCCTCGGCTTCAGTGCTTCCCACGCCAATCATCGCGGTCGCAGGACCGGTTCTGACACGAACTGGCGATGGATTAAAACGAGCACATGCCCAGCTGGGCCTGCAAGGTACTTTGAATGAATAAAATAAAATGTGGAAAGACGATCGTCGTCCGCCGCCCCTCTTCCATGCCCACCGCTTCCCCTCCCGCTTCGCTCCTCCCGCCGTAAACCAACGCCACCTAGACTTTCCTCTAGGTGGCGTTGCGTAAACACGGTGGAGGTTTTCTCAAGTCACTCCGTCTGCTGGAACCTCTCGTTCTTGGAATGCCGCCAGGAGGGCTAGTGCCGCACGCGAGCGCTTTTTTGAATTTCAGGTCAGCATATTTTTTTCAGAGCGCCATTTTTTAATTTTCTATCTCAAAAATCAAGCAGCCATGTACGCGTAAATAAAAGAACCCTGTAAATATCACAGATGTGCTTCAGTAAGGCGTGTTTTTGGGCGACTTGGTTCATATTAGGGAAATACGATTTAGCGCAGCAAAAGACAATTTAGCGCCCGTCCTGTCCGTTCGCAGTCTTTGTCTTTTGCTGCACTAACCTTATTTCCCTAATTATCACAGATGTATATATATGATCGTTTTCCTCAAATAGGTCCCGTTCTTGCTCAACAATGCAGACAATTATTAACATTGCCGCCATATCCAGTTGTCTGGAAATTTTCGCGCTTAAAGGAGCCCAAGAACCCTCTTTAGTACGCCCGTATAGGCCTCCTGCGCTGCCCAGGGGGCGCTGCGCAAGCGGCTTCCGGGCAGTACTTCCGGGTAGTACAAAGCTGCGCGGGTCCCATAGGATCCCCTGTTGACAGAAGCAAAATGAGCTCGACGCCCCCGATTATTTTGCGACGTGGTCACAGCTCATCCCCGACGCGTCCGATCTATTTCAGCGATCAACTTGGCATTAGGGGAAAAAGCTTTGCTGCGCTAAACACGTTTACAGCGACGACGAAAGTGCCGGGACCGTGACGGCGTCTGCTACTCGCAGGTTCACCGATCGATGGTCGTACGAAGTGAAATTCTAAGTGAAATTTCTAGGTTAAACTAATACTCTAGGTTACAAAGACTTCTCAAAAACAGCCAATCAAAAAAGAAGAGTGACGCAATCGGCGATGATCGCGCTTTAAAAAGCCAGCGAGTCCGGCGGACCGCAGGCTCGCCTGCTGCGGTGCGTCGCTCTTTTGCGTACCTGCACACTATGCGTGCACTTTCATTAAACAGTGCTCGTTTGCGTCGCCGTTACGAATACATGGTGCAGCGTTAGCTTGCCGTTTTGTTGCGTGTCTCAGTGACAAAATGCCGCGACCGTCAGAAGCGTGAAATCTGTTTTGCGATTCCGAAATTAGTGGCCGTAAAACAAAGTGGTCGGGCGAACTAAGAGGCCGCTCGCTTTCCTTGTTTGCTCTCACTTTACTTAATTACGCTCTTGCAACATACATTCCCAGTTCGCACTTAATAGCCTAGAATGAGGGTCAGTAACGGCCGAGTTCCATGCAGCCGACACGGCGGAGAGCTGGACGGCAAATCCGGAGGGGGGGGGAGGGGGAGGAGGAGGGGGCTTTGAATGCTAAGAGAAAAAAATCAGCGAGTTTCTAATAGTATTTGACAATAATCTGGCGAAGTGTGAAGATGGGGGGGGGGGGGGGGGGGCAATTCAACTGGAGGACGCCAATTCTCTGTTCTTGTCTCGCTGTCTAACTCCTTTGAAGTCAAAACTGGCGTGTCGGCGTTCAGATTCGACGACCCCTGCACTAGAAAACCAACACAGTCAGTGATGATCGTGTGTAAATATTCGGGGCCCCGCGCCGTGTATGCGGCTGTGTTATGTGATGTTATAGAAGTACACATCTCTGCAGGCAGCGGGCGTGTGATTTGGTGCATGTTTTGAGTCTTTTCATAGCGCTTAATTTGTTTATTTGGCGTATTGCCCCACCTACTCGCTAGTATACATGTACCCTGCCGTTCGTTAATCGTGCAGCGTAAAACGTTACGCAAGAATCCTTTAGTTTGCGAAAATACGAAACAAAATTTCCACTCGTTTCAAAGGCGGTGCCAGGCCAGCAGTGTCAGCTGAGTCGGCTGCGCAATTCTTGCGTTCGCTTGCATGCTCCCGCTGAAGCAACGTTTTGCAGTTACCTCAGGATATAGGATGAGCAGCGTTCCGTGTTTATGCTACTCGTGAACTTTCCTTTGGCGACCGCATGCAAGAAGAAAAAAACTGTTACTGTCGTCAAACAGTTAAACCACCTGACCTGGCGATACTGTCCCATGCCGCCAGGGCCGTACCCAGAAATTTTTTTCGGGGGGGGGTTATGAATTTTGGGAAGGGGGTAGTTTTGCTGAAAGCAACAGTAAGTATTGTTTACGTGCTGCCTGGAAAAGATTTCGGGAGGGGTTCGAACCCCCAAACCCCCCCTCTGGGTACGGCCCTGCATGCCGCGACCACCGCGACAGCTCGCTCAAAAGAAAACCGACAAATCGACTTTTTTTAGCGGATATTATTTTTTTAGCCTCTGCAACTACTTCAAGGGCTATTTCATACAATATGCAGTCATTTAAACACCCCACAAAGCGCCACAACCAACTTTCACTCTGGCTTGTAATTGAAAACACATGGAGGGCGACGAGGGTCGTCTGCTTTTGTACTACCCAGAGGCGTCGGCCGCTAGGGGCGCTGCATGTCGCCAAAACTCCAGCGCAGGAGGCCTATCAGGCGGCTTGCGTGGAGGGGCCGAATTCTCTCAAACGAAGGGGTAACGCCATGCAAATGCATGTGTTCAGGGGTTGGGGCCGTCGCTCTGGGGTGTTTTGCGAAGGGACTGAGCCGCAGAAAAGCAGTGCGGCAAGGGCGCGAAGCTGCAAGCGCAACGACGGGGCAGCGGGTGTCACTTCGCGCCCTTGCCACACTGCTTTTCTACGGCTCAGTCCCTTCGCAAAACACCCCAACCCCAGAACACATGCTGTTGTGACTTCTCTTTGTCCTCCCTTGTAGCTAGACGGCGGTTCACATCACCATTTCATTACGCTCGTCACGAGCTGCCGCATGCTCATGCGGCTGCGTCGGCTCGCGCCACTGCTTATATAAATGCCATTAAAGCCTCATCCTCTTCAGACTTGTCGCTCCCCTTCCTGAGCATTGCGCCGCAGCTGGAGGACCCAGAGGTCCAACACACATGCAATTGCATGGCGCTACCCGTCGTTTCAAAGCGACACCCCGTCGTTTTAGAGAATTCGGCCCCAGGAATGCGAAGGGCGGGCAATGGCGCCAGGGCAACCCGCGCTCTGTCCAATTCCCGCCAGTGGGGTCACGTCACTATCGGTGCCATTTGTGTTGACGACGACCATCACACTTCTCGCGTTTGACGACACTTGTAAGCCCAGAGATATGTTCTGAAGCCTGCAATACCAGCTGACCGCTACGGAGAGAGAGAACAAAATATTTAGTTTGTCGACTGCAGGAAGCTCCTAGGCGTCGGCCAGAAGCCCCGCTGCGACGTGTACAGTGTGGCTGCCTGCGGTCATTGCCATTGCATGTATGCTAGGTCCGCTCGTTCCTGGCACCTTGGGAACTCTGAAAGGTAACGCGCTGGGTTGGGTAGACAATCTGGCTCGGATAGGAGTTTGTCTGGAGGAGTCGCCACACCACGGACTGGGGTTTAGGTACCCAGGGATGCGCGGGTGGGAAGTGGGCCCGGGTCAGCCAATATTGGCTGGCAATAGGGCACGAGTCTGTCCCTGTCCGACAGCGAGGCGAAACGCTCGTCTAAATTGACGTCCGCTCGGTCGGTGATGTCTCGAGCGTCGTCGTCCGCGGATTCATTCCCGGCCAGGCCGGTGTGGGCAGAGGTCTAGATTAGCTGCGTCTTACTGTTCGTTTCTCGGGCTTGAAGCCGGAAGTTAAAATTTCGTACGCCTCGTGGGAGCTCTGCCTTCGGGAGAAATTTAGAAATGCAGACTTGGAGTCGCTTCTTACGGTTCTGATCTTTGTGGAGGCTACTACCGTCGCCAGCGCAATGGCCGCTTCGCCCACCACTGAGGAGGTCGTGCAGAAAGAGCCGGAGGCGATGGAATTTCCCTTATTATTGACTGCCGCATTTGCCATTGCGTCGTGATCAAAATGATCAAGAGAGCGAGGAAATAGACTTTGTTGAGTTTGTCAACTGTGGTGCTTAATCGTCGGCCGTGGGCTCTGAGCCATGGAAAATTTATTTTTGTGCACACGGGTTGTGGAATAAGAATAGCGGCACATAGGTGATAGACGCGTTTGCTTTCGTGTTCGACCGCTGCCGGCATGCCTCACGGAGGTAACCTTTCAGCTTTATAAGCAGGAAGAAAGTTTCTTTCGTCCATGACAAACCTCAAACGCGACGGGGCTTGGTAGCTCCACAAGTGTGACACTGCCGGACGCAAGCGGCAGTTTTTGCGGAGGTTCACAGGAACCTCCGGTAATGCTCCTGAGGTGCGAGGTTGAAAGCGAGCCTCCGTCACAAACCAACGTGCACGCATCTCTATAGCCCCGGAAACGCCGGCACAATTCCTTGCCTTTTTTTTTCCTTCTCAATTTCACGCACATACAAGAGGCCGAGTCCGGGTATCTCGAGCTCCCGCAAAGGATGGCCGCCTGATACGCACCAGACGGCGAGCGAGAGAGATGGGTGCGATATCGGTCAAGGCTACGTTCGGCCAACCGCTGCTCCGTTTCGCGCTCCCGTTGGCGCCTAGCTCACGCATCTGCGAAAGGGAAAGCCGCCATCAGGCACGCTGGAGGTCACTGCCAGGAAGGAAGACGCGCCGATGTGGGTTACAGGGAGGGTCCACCTCGGCCCCGCAGTGGAGGAGGGGGCGCCCGCGGGTGCGGCGCTCACCGCCCGCCAATGAACTCGTCCGAATGCCTGACCACGGCTCCCGACGTAGTTGGGATGTTGGGAGAGCTCGCCAACGTGCCCGCTCTTACTACCTCCGCCAAACGTAATATTGGCGCGCGCATCGCTAGAGATGCTTGTTGCGATTCGCTTGTCAAAAGGAGGGTAATCCTTATACTTTATTTATATTTACACAAATTTTCTGCATTGCTGAGCAATGATGATGGAGCAATGTTTTCACCGAACAACAAATGGGGCGCATTCAGCGGCCGCAATAAAGTTTCGTGATGTCTCTACCGATTCACAGCGAGACTGTTCGACAGGCCAATCAGTGAACGTTAGGAGGTCTTCGCGTACGGGCCAACGGGACGGGTGTATAGCGCTTGCAACACGCTGGTGTTTGCGGTAGGGGCGCTATGCAACGCGATCAAAACTTGACCGTTCAAAGAATCAACCACGGTGTGGAATCAACCAAGCCATGAATTAAAGAAAACCTTTCTTTCCTCTGTGTACTCAGCCCGTTTTGGAGACAACGATGCATTACGGAAAGTGGCACGCTTGGTAAGCATTCCAGGCGATTAGAGACAAAAATAAATTACTGGAACATCTCGCTGCCAAAATTGGTTGCATCTAGTGTCACTAAATAAAACTTTATTTCGTGACACTAGTTGCATCCTTGATGGGACATATATTCCCAGTGTAAGTGACAAAGTGGTTTTGCGTCACAGACACCGAAAATGAAAAATAAATTGCTTGGCGGATATTTGTACCACTCCAGATGCGAGTACGTGGCGGGGAACTGTAGAAGGTGTTGATGGAAAAGGACTTAGCCAGGGCGACGAGATGAAAAACAAGCGAACGATTCTTTCCTCCATGCTTGCAGCGGTGACGCACAGCGAGGGCAGCCGCTCCGTGCGGGTGAGTCCACGGGGTGGGAGGGGAGGCTGTCGTGTGAGCGGCGGAGGAGTCCATTGTCAGGCGCGTGCAGCGGCGGTCGGTTTGGGGATGGCGGGAGGTGTGCGAGTGGGAGTTGCGCCGGTGTGGCCTGGGGAGTGGTCTGGGGAGTGCGGGGCGTGGTGCGGCCGGCCGAGGGACGTCGGGGGTGTCCGCGGGGGAGGTTCGCACGAGCCTCGGCGGCTTATTTTGCCGGGGCCCCTTCCTCCTCCGGCCACCACCTCGGGGGGCGGGTCGCGGCCATGCGCGGTGCCGTGCCACCGGCGAAGGCGGCCCGCGGTCACTCGCCTCGGGCTTCCCCTCCGTTCGCCGCACGGCGGGGTGTCAAAGTTGAAGGACTCGCTCCCCGGAGGAGGTGCGGCCGCTGCCAGGTGCGCGGTCGTGCCGGTCGCGTGAGTCCCCAGCTCGTTGAGAACGCGCTGCACGCCCACCGCCTCAGCTCACGTCCAGCCGGCCGGAGCCGCAGAAGGGCCGATAGCTGGAGAAATTTCTCCGGTTAATACGACAATCTCTTTTGGCTTGATGAATGTGTGCCACTCAAAAGTGTGCGCAAGATATGCGGGTAAGATGTGCCTCGCCGTGCGCCATCTCGATAACCGCTCGCATTAGCCACGCAACGCGTGTTAGCTAGACGCCACGACACATGCTCGCGAGGCACTCTTCAAGAAACGTGGCGAAGAGAAAGGTCGAATCAGTGATGCGATCGGTGGCACGTTTCACCGCATAGTTTGGATTTTTGATAAAGATGAATTCAGTTTTTATTGTTTTCAAGCCGTCACGAAACGTGTTGCGCATGCTCGGCTCTTTGTACGTAATCGAAGATATGGCTCCGAAATAAAATCGGTTGCATTAGCGGCGCCAGTCGGTCCGTCTGTCTCTCTCGTCTGTTCGGCGCTGACTGATTGCGAATGAAATCACTTCGCTCCATTTACGCTTTGCCTCCTGCTGCAAAATTTATTCATGGTGTTGCTGCCGCCACCGGGGTGGTCATTCCTTTCTCTATTTCCCTTTTTGTTCCTTCTTAGCATCAGTGATCATCACTTTTTATGAAGATGCTGCAACCTTGATGTGCCCCCTCCCCCGCCCTTACGCAATGCCTTCGGGCCCTCAAGGATGAATAAATGAACTGAATTCCAGCGACTCGGACGCGCGGAGGATGGACCTGATGGAAACCAACGCCGCCTGTATAAACAGTGCCTAACGCGTGAGCGAAAAATGGCCAAACAGCCACTCTCCTGTTGCTCTCTCCTACTCTTCCCCGCTCCGTAGCCTTCCAGCGTGCTTTCGTGTCCGCCAGCCAGCGCCGCTTCTCGGAAACTATGCAAAATAGTGGAAAGTTTGTTTAGCGTTCCCGAGGCGGCGCTCCTACGCCTTCTTGTTTTTCACCATGCCTGACTGTCTTGGTCTGTCACTGATAAAACTTCCTTTGTCACGAAGCAAAATCCCTTGCGCTGCCGCAGGCTGATGCCGGCTTTGCGCTCTTATCTACTCGGATCACAGGCCCTGAAATTTTCTGAGTGGGGCATCCCCCCTCTATCCCATCCGCATTTAGGTATTGTTTTGACCCCCCTGTTCGCACTCCGCATCGGTACGCACTTCTGAAATTGAGGACTATACTGTAGAAGCGCCCGGACAGCGTGGCGGGATCGCAGCTGCTTATCCTTTTGTTTCCTATAATTTTCTAAAGTTTACAAGCACGTGATATTATTGGAAAGTAATCGTAGAAGTAAGTGCCTGAACAAAAAACGTGCACGCAATTTTTTCTTCTCTAAATACTCCAGAAAGAAAAATATCAGTAAAATAATGGCTGCCCCATCCGAAAATATCGTTTTTCTGTTAGCTATATGTCTACCCGACAATCAGTATGTTCTTAGACTATTTCAGTCCGCCTCCGTCTTTATCTTAGGAAAAATGCAGCAAGTATGAAGCGAGCGACACGTTGAACGAGATCCCCAGTGCGCCACAGAACTAGCGCCCCGTCACGGCTAAGATGTAAGCGAAACGGCCCTTGAAGCCCAACAGGCAAGCTGACAGACACACGTCGTAGAAGTGGGTGCGGCGTTCGCGACTCGCGAGCAGTGACGTAAGGCGAAATGTCCGCCGGCACGCGCCACATAGCGGATCAGTGCCTGAACTAAGCGTCCCTACCCTTCCCATTGAAAAGCGCGCGACGCGTCAGGCAATGTTAATACAGGCGGCGTTGTGGAAACAAACGGGCCGTCCTGGAGCGCCGCTCCCGGAAGCTTGGCAGGGCTCGCAAGCTTGGACGTTCCCTGTCTTCCCTATTGGCGGTGAGCGCGACCACAGGCGGCGCTGCGACGCGCGCCTCCGTGACGTCGGCTTAGGGACTCTCGCATTTGTCGTCTGCTTCACTCGGGCTCGCTCTCCCGGCTGTTTATTTGCGTTCGGTTGCCGTCTGATGCTTGTCTGCACTAGATGTTGCGTATGCATAACTTTTTATCATAACAAAACCTTTCAAATCGCATACACCAGCTGAAGGCATTATATTTAAAGTATAGTTTTTGACACTGCTCCGGAAGAAACATTACCGGTGCCGCCCCAGTTTTAGCGAAGCCGGCCCTGTGCGGAGCGCGAAGAGTCGGAGTAAGCGTAAGCTTCAGTTTTCAGCAATCTTAAAAGCAAAGGGAGCCGGCAACAGCTAAAATGCAAGACCAAAACAAATACCAAGCCTTCGGGGCTGTCGGATTTGGCAGAAGGCATTACGATATCCGGTACTCATATGTAAGAGAAAACAGTGTTTGCCACCTCACCGAACGATCGAAAGCATTATATCACACCACTTTACGTTGTAATAGCTTGAAATTATGCCGACATGCACTATGGGCCGCAAAAACTGCAGGTTGAGTTCCAAATAACCCACTGTGTGTATAGGCGCATGCTGGTTTTATACCAGGCTTCTAACCAGTATGGATCCGGTTTATTGAGCAAAACGAGTCACGTCTACGGTAAAGATACAGTAACACTATGTTTGTTCAGACCTCGAGGGATATTTCAGTACATTCCCCACAGCCATATCGCCCCAATATTCAGATATGCGTCATAGGAAAACTGTGCTCAAAAGGAGGAGGAATAGGAGGAGGAGAAACTTTGTTTAACAGTAAAATCGAACTGATTAGTGGGCCGGGTCCTCAGTACAGAACAAGAGAGTAATTTCTTCGATTCAAAGAACGCCATCCCGAGTAAACCACGATGTGTTCTTTACGCCTGGAAGGGGTGGCTACCAATACAGAGCTGTTTGGAAATATTCATCGCTTTCGATTCACGTAATATATGCACGTATACTATTTATTGCGTTCGTTAGCTAGTATATCACACCTTCAACACCGTAATCATGTTATAATTGTTTGGGTTGAGAGTAAACTCGTTATGATAACGATGGTTACGGTAGAAATTCGCAGCACAAAAGCCGCCTTCGAGTACTCTGGACAACGTACGTTGTCTGGAGCGCGATCGCGGTAGCATAGCACGAACCTTCTCATTCTATTTGCATGTGAATAAACAACGGACGCTGCGAATATGCATCTTCTTGCACGCAGCCATAACAAAAGCGAATTTGTGAAGAAGGGAATGTATGCTATACAGCCTCAAGAAAATATCGACACGATCTTTGTGATCCTCCCAAACATCCCGAAACGTACTAATAAGACGTCAGTGATGGTGCGGAGAAATTAATGCGTTGGGCACAGCAAAAAAAAGAAAAAAGAACATCAACTCGATAAAAGTCAACAACGAAAGGAATAGAAGACAACCGCTTTGTTTGCTGCTATGCAATGTGCGTGTAGGGGCCCTTTGCTTGGCACGTTGCATTAGACTGTTCAGTCTTCATAAGAGCATCCCAAAAATACTGTATCCAAGCCTACGTGTTTTGAATATTTATCGGGGAGCTCTGAGCGCTGAACCTCGCATAAGCTAGAAAGGACAAGTTACACACGATCTTCTGACCGATGCTCTGAAGAACGTTGTTCTCTCTCTCCTCGTGTGTGGCAAACTTGTGAGGGATACAGCTTGAAATTATTCATATGCGTCAGAAGCTGTTAAAAATACCTGAGTTACTAGAAATACGCTTTTTGATGCACTAAAGCAACAAAGCGGGTGATTTCTAGCACAGGCGCTGCTGCCCCTCACAAGCGGAGTGTAGCAGACGACAGCGGAGCGAGTCCCTAAGCCGACGTCAGAGCCAGGGGGCGCCACTCAAACATCTCACCGCCAATAGGCGGCGTAAAAATCGACGCCCCACGTGACCAACCTTGACCAACCTAAAGCGCTGTTTTCGACCATCAAGCCCACCAGACGGCGCAGGCAAAATGTTACTTTTGGTATAGAATACAAAACATTCATTCCGTGACTCAAAGAGCCCACACAGTTCGCTTACAATGTGTTATTTAAAAATACTATTAACAAGTTCCGCATCAAACATCCGTTGAGCAAAAATGTACGCAACTTTTTACGAACAGCCGACTGGTGCACCACCTTGTTTCTGAATTCGCAACCACAAAGCCGCCAATTCAAATTGAAACCGCTGCAACGGCCGACCGTTTCAATGTGCGCGGAGCACCGGTTTCGTGACTGTTATTGCTGTTATGTGCTTTTGCGTCCATCAGTTGTTGAGAGGACTGGCAAAACACGAGAATTGAGTGCTTGTGGAATGACAAATGTGGGAAATTCCGCATCGGAAGGCAGCTGTCGAGGCCAGAATATTCGATTCTTCAAACAGAAGGTGAGTGTTATGCACTCCGCTAGAAAGACGGTGCAAAGGAAACCGTTGTCGCCGTCAATACTTCATTTGTGCCCTTCGTTCGAAATCTTAGTGCAAGTGAACGAGTTGTTATGGCAAAAAAAAAAAATGTTGTCACGAAAGCGACGTACAATTGCAGCGATCGAAATGAAATGATGTCCTGGCCTCTGTAAACTTGCGGATGTCAATAAACGATTTGTTCTCACTTGCTGCTCACTGTGGTCTGTGCCAGTCGAGGCCATCTGGTCACCTGGCGTAACATCACTTCACTAGCGCGGCGCAAGTAAACACGCGACCAGCGTGCCAGCCAGGAGCCAGCAGGAGCAGCCACGGCCGGACTCGACGCCCCTTTCGCGCGCGGGAGGAGGAGAGTCGAGTCCGGCCGTGGAGCAGCGAGCCGGCGGCCGCCGTGCGAGGGCAGCCATGTTATTAAGGAGCTCAAGCGGCCTGTGCAAAAAGCATCCGCCATGTTTACAAAGCCGTGTTTACAGCGCCATCAAGCGGGCGTACTGGGTAGTTCACGACGCCGCCACTACGCTTTTTCTGGCACTACAGGCAAAGCTAGACCTTTGCTTCTCTAAAATCCTCCCTGTTCTGTGGCTTGGCCGGCGTTGCTGCGGAAACATCGGCCGCGCGCCCCTGATCCATGCCCGGAGGCGTATTTCCAAACGCTTCGCTGCCCGGAGCACCCGTGACATGTCTGTTAGCGCGGCGCAGAACATGGTGCCCGGAGTGGTCGCATTCCGTCGCTCTACCGCGCTTTCCGAAAGCGCCCGCCGTCGTCGTGCAGCCTTTTGATTTTTCTCAACCGAAATTGCGTCGACAAGGAACAGCACGCGCTCGCCCCGGAGCTGGTGGAAAGAGGTGCGACTCTACCATCGGGCCGAGTTTCGTTTGTCAGCCAGGGCGTAGCGAGTGAAGGAGCGTGTCCCGGAGGATTCCGACACCCCCCGATAAACCCCTGGGGTGCACAAGTGTGCTTGCAGTCGCACGCGCGCTGCCGGCCGAGTACGCGTAGGGTGCGGAGGAGGATGTCCCCGACCCCGCGTGCGTGAGAATTCGGGGATGCCGTGTGCAGGCGTCCAAGAAACGGGAGCCGGGGATATCGAAGCACGGACGTGTTGGTGTGCCGTGTCATTACTAGCCGGATTTTTCGGCATTGAGAAAGTGTTTTGGGCGCCAACAATTGGCAGTCAAAACGGCGGTTTAGGCATCCAACTTCGTAAATAACGGTAACATATATTTTTCACAGCTATGAAAATAATTTTAAACAAAGACCCGCGCGACAGGAAAACCAAAAAATGTTATTGTTGGTGGTGCACGCACACAGGCACAGAGAGTTGAACATAGCCGTTTAATGGTTTTAGTCCAGCAGTTGGCTTAAATAAACACACTGCTCACGTTCATATGTTCAATGGCCACTTTCGCTTGCTCGAGCGTTGACTGTAGTAAAAGAGACATGATAAAGAATACTTGTAAACTGAAAATGCTGATTAAAGGGGCCATGCAGACAAGTTTGCTTCCTTCAAAATATTGCCTCGTTAGAATCGCACTGACAACACTTCTAACGTAAGCTTCGCTCAAATACACTATATAATTAGGAAAAAAGAAAATAAAATGAAGAAAAAGACAGGTAAAAAGGGTGGTAAGGGCCGCCTCGTCCGCAGTTATTGAAAAGATGGGTGGTGATTGTAGCAGCTCAGATCTACGGTGGCAGACTGAAAAGGAACTGGAGCCAGTTCCTCTGTCATCATGCATGCGTACGACGATGCTTCCCAAGAGAATTCAATTGGTGGTGAAACTCTCGGCGTGCTTTTAAAGCTTGTCTCGGAGCTGAGCAACTTTGAGGTCGACAATAAGCACTACGTGCCAATCGACGGGACCTCGATGGGGAAAAAAAAAACAGGACCCAACTATGCTAATATTTTCATGGGCACATTGGAGTCTGAATTTCTAAGCAACGCGCAGCTTCAGCCTCTTTTCTATCGAAGGTTCATTGACGATATTTCTCTCAGTTGGTGCCATGGGGAAAAGGAACTTCTAAAATTTATCACCGCTTTCAACAACGCCCACGAGAACATTTCATTCTCCCACTCGTATTCCGCATCTGCCATTAATTTTCTCGATCTTTCGGTTAAACAGGATTTTATTTCACGGGCAAACTAATTAGAGAACGTTTGTAGTTTCGCTACTGTTTGCGCAACTTTTGTTCGGTTGCAAGGGCACAGCAAAATGACTGATGCTGGTCGTGGAGGAAAGACGATTCACGAGAGGCTCCTAGACTCATCGGTTTCCAGGATGCCCGATTGTTACAGCTACGACAGCTCAACCTGGCCAAGTGCCTGGACAATTTCTAAGGCACTCAAGGAAGCGCTGTGGCTGGGAAGGCGAGCACGGCTCATTTCCCGCAGGTTTCTTGGCCGTTGGTGTGAACCGGCCAGCTCAATCAGCAGCGGAGGAGGACGGGAAAGAGCCCCGTGCTGACGTGGCGGGGGCAGCTTCACAAAGGCTGCCAGAGAAGCGGTTGGCCACCAGGCAGCACCAAAGCCTCCCCTCCTAAATTACCACAGCACTCTTTACTCCCATCATCCTTCTCCCCACGGTTGTTTGTGCCCACCACTGGAAGTGAGCATTCTTTTTCAAAGCAGCCTGTTCTTCTATAGCCGCAAGTGCTTACCGAATGCTGCACCCCAGCCCACACTATTTCTACGCCCAATTGCCTCCTCGCGGCTTGGATGAGTACTACCAAGATGATTATTTATTGAATATCACCAAGAGTGGAAACTAGCTGCAATCGCATGCCACCATGGGAATTGTGGGCACTGTGAGAATCAGACTGGCAGCAAGTGCAAAGTGCTACGGATTAGACTTGTCGGCTCTAAGGTGTTAGTCAGTTCTGTTAGTTCAGCATGCCAGTTTCTGGCATTCAATGGCTATCACAGATGTGTCTAAATAACAGTGTGATGAGCACTTAACGCATGTTCTCGCTTATGAAACAGCGACGCGAAAAACATAACTTAATGGGTACAACAAACAATAAGTGTGGGCGACATCGACAAGCGTAAAAAGGAATATACTACCGCCAATGCCCTCCATGGTCGTCGGTTGGGGGCCGCTTCTGGCCAGCAACAAAAAGCAAGCGATGGTGACGGTGTTCTGTATCAAATTTTTTCGCTTGCCACCCACACTATCCATTTGCTGTACCCACTGAGTTACAATAGTCGCGTCACCGTCGCTGCATGCGGTTACCCCCTTGAAGCATGCACTGCTTGCGCTGCTGAGCACGAGGTCGCGGGTTCGATTCCCGGCCGCGGCGGCCGCTTTTCTGATGGAGGCGAAAAGCAAAAACGCCCGTGTGAACGAGATTTCGGCGCACGATAAAGATCCCCAGGTGGTCAAAATTAGTCCGGAGCCCTCCACTACGGCGCGCCTCATCGCCTGCGTTGTGTCGGCGCGTTAAACCCCACAATCAATCAATCAATCAATCAATCGAAGCATGCACTGCCTCAGGCCGGTGCAATGAGGCGACATACATGGCGACTTGACAAGCCGACGCATTTATACAATTTAATCGCGCTTTGCGCATGTGCTTGAAGACTTACCTGCAGTAACAGGCTTCGCCTCTGTTGGGCAAAACAAATTAACACAACATGAAGGCATCACTCTTGCATCTCTAGCTATTGCGTCTGTTTCGCCTGCCAAAGCGCGTAGCAGACAATATATATTGAGAGGAAGCAAGAACACAGTTTAAGACAATGTAATATTTTATTTTAAGCTACATGTTACCAAAAAAACAAAACAAAAACATAATTGATAAATACATCTGGGACGGCCCACTGTTACCTGGCGGTGTGAATCAAATTCGAGACGCCTGCTTTCTTTTCGTTCTAACCGCAAAATTGATTTCTCGGTATTTTTACACAAAGTATAATTTATTACTGGTGGCACTTTCGGCAGCAACGTTTTAAACAAAACGCAATTTGTGTAGCCACGAAGCCGCTGCTGGCCACACCACATCGCACTTGCAGCCGAAGTCCACTGTACTGTGGCGGCACCCATGGAGATACGGAGCGCTTTCGCAGAATGGCGTTGGCACTAGCGCCAGATTCCACTCCAGGTGAGCTAGTGAGAAACTCTATGGGATCAGCACCATCCAAGACAGTTGTAACCATTCACCTCTTCTTATATTATATTGGCTTAGGCTGAAGGCAGGGCTTTCTGGGTGTTGGCATTACTGTCAATTTCCCATGTTCCTTGGTGTTTTTTGAGACTAGGGATAACTGTAAGGTCGTGGAGTACTCCAAGAACATTTTTTCAGGTTTCCCTATTACAACATCTCCTACATTCAACCTCCAGAGGCCAAGTCGCATGACATGGCGGGGGCCGGATGGCAAACCAAGGCAGAGGGGGTTGTGCAAAGAAAGGGGGTGAAGGGGGTGGCTATAAGCGCTAAGATGGGGGACAATCTTTCTTTGCTCCTGTCCAACACCATTTGAGGTCAGAAGTGCCATATCGGCCGTCAGGTAGGAAGTGACACGGCATGTGGCCCGCAGGTTGCCGACCCCTGCTTCAGTGGATCTGTGGCTGTCGGTAATCGTTGCTTAATTAGATCTCCAGTCCTCCCCCTCTCGCCTGCCAACTGCTGGCCCACAGGCGCCCCCCGCCACTTGGTCCCGTGCCTCCTCTCCTCCCCTAACGAACCGCAAAAGAATGCACAGCCGTGGCTGGAGCCCACTTCTTCCAACTAGAACAGGCACACTACACGCTGCTCACGCACGGCTCAAGGCCCCAGCTTCAGCTCACGCCGCAACTTTTGCAGCTCGAGCACCAGCATCTGCCGCTTGACCAGCTCCGTCTTCCTTTGCTGTGCGAAGTAGCGCTTGTGCTCGACAAACAGGTCCGCCTCTGCGGCGGCCTTGCGCTTCTCCTCGGCCCGAAGGGCGGCCACGGCCGCAGCTCTGCGCGTCTCTTCCTCCGACCGTATCCGCTCCTGGACCAGGAACATGGTCTCTGCCATTGCCCGCTTCTTCTCCTCCTCGCACTTCCTCAGGGACTCGGCCAGGAGCAGCGTCTCGGCCACTGCCCGGCTCTGCTCCGCCTCTGCCCGCAGCTGCTCGGCCACCATCTTGCGCTTGGTCGCGGCCAAGACGTCCAGCTCCAGCTTCGCTTTCCGCTCGGCCAGGCCCGGGCTGCCGCACGACGAGAAGACGTACCGCCTCCTGGCGCACCTGCCGCCGGGACGCACCGCCTCCGGAGGGGAGGCCACGGCCGGCTCCGTGGGGGGCCCAGGAGAGGCCCTGCTGGAAGCCGCCCCCGCTTCCCCGCCTCCGCAGAAGTTGTCCGTGGCGGCCGATGCCACCTCATCGCTTTCCACTTCTTTCTTGACTTGCACGCCCGCTTCCCGAGTGGCCAGTTCCACCTGCTGCACAAAGCTGTTCGCGCTGCTGCTGCCGGGACCTTGCAGTGTTGGCACGATGAACTCGGCGCCACTTGGCTCGTTCGACCTGTGAACAACCCGACCACCAAACATTTGGACAAGAAAAAGCAAACGAGGCAATGGAGCTCAAGACTGCAATTCAATGAGTGGGACGGGGTGGTGACACCACAAAGCACGTGTTCAGCTTCCACTGCAGTGTGCAGTGCTCACAGCTTGTGAAAAAACCCCCTTGGTGATGGAGCCCCTCACAATTCTGGGAGTGTTGCTGGCCTTCCCTATTGCTGCCGGTGATGTCACAGTTGCATCGTGCAAAGTGCATCCACTGGTTATTTTTAAATGCAGTCTTATCCAAGCCCAGCATTCCTTAGAATGCTGTTTGAAGAACACACAAGCAGATTTCTTCTTCCTCTTTTCCTGTTTTTATTCGTTACTCTGCATATGGATGACCCTACACATACCTCAACTCCCAAGAGAACTTGCTGCTGTGTGCTGTTAAACTGACATTTTCTTTTACTGCATTGTCGTTTGAGTGTTACTTCTCTATTTAACGGACGACCCCCTACTGTACTACTGTACAATTAATGCACGGCATATGAACGAAGATGCCAAATAAAATTGAGTGGGACAGGTTACGGCACTTTGTTGCCAGGCATTAAATTGTCTTTTTGCCAACCTTGCCCCTCACATGTGTGACAAATGTACAGTTCACTGTACTCTGTAACCGACTGATTGAATAAACTGAACAGCCTTAAAATGAACCAACCAACTGCAGTCGACTGTGCAGCTTCACGACAAACATGAGGAGGCCAACAGGTAGAGGAGGCCCTGTGCGTAGAGAATTTGCAATGCGTTTGGATGCCAGACCTCGGCTGGTGTGTCAGTGGGGCATCCTTCGCCGCTGTTCCTTGCAAGAAACTCACCTTGAGCGAGCAGAGCTCACAACGGCTGCCGAGCCTGCTGCGGGCAATAGAATGCTTTGGCACCCGACCTTGGAGTTTTACGATACGTTCCTATGCGCAAGAAGTACCCTAGCCCATGTACAAATGTGCCCTTCCTGAGCACACGCTGAGGTTTCAAACTGGGCTGCATGTTTCCGTTTTTGTTTTTACTTATTTATTTAGAAATATTGCAAGCAGCAGTGCTGCCCAAACAGGAGAGGGTTACAAAACGTGATTATACAAGGCATGTTCAAACACACCAACACTTGCACATACCATAATTGATACGGGCAAGCAGTTTTATTGCTCTATGGTGTTAGGAAAATGAGCCTTCGGAAATATTTTGGTGCAGGCAAATTACGGTCGTATGGTTCTGCAGTGATCGATTCTAGATGATCTTTGTGGTGCGGGAAGTAGATAATCTTCGCGTGACAGGCCAGTTTTGTTGTCGTACAGTAGATAGAGAAATTTGAGGCGGGCGACTTGCCGGTGAAGTTGAAGTGGTGGCAAATCGAGAATCTTTATCATCTTTGTTACCGATGACAATGTCCTGTAATTTGACAAAATGAACTGTGCAGCAAGAGGTTGGATACACTCAACCTTGGTAATATTGTTGGCATGAAACGAATCCCAAACTATTGACGCGTACTCGAAGACTGGGAGAATCAAGGTGCGATAAGCTTCTAATTTAATATTAGAAGGAGATCCTTTCAGTTTTCTTCTCAGTAAGCATAGCTTCTTAAAGGCTTTGTTGCAGATATTATCGATATGCACATTCCCTTTCAGGTAATTAGGAAGTCCAAGTATTTGACAGACGTTACAACTTCGAGAGCACGGTTTTTAGTAACATAAGTGTGAATAAGCGGATTTTTCTTCGTGGTAACAACCATCGAAACTGACTTTGAAAAATTAATTTCCATTCGCCTCTTATCACGCCAGTCCACGAGCTTACAAACACTTTCACTCAATGCAGCCTGACAAGAACCACTCTTGATAGTAGAGTAAACAACGCAATCATCTGCAAACAAGTTGACCTTCATGTTGTCACCATATCATTAACGTACTCTAGGAACAACAAGGGTCCCAACACTGAGCCCTGTGGCACTCCTGATTAGACGCATAGACTATCTGGCCTAACACCATCACATCCAACAGACTGGGAATGGTGTTCAAGGTAAGCCTTCAGCCAACGAATCATAATGTCGGGTAAACCAATCTCTGTAAGCCTAGCCACAGGTAAATTGTGCAGCACCCGGTTGAATGCCTTTGACAAATCTGAAAATATTGCATCTATTTGTTGGTGATTATCGATTGTGGCTGCAAAGTCATGAATGACAGTTACTAGTAGTGTTAATGTAGATGCATACGCCTAAATTTATGCTGGTACTCAACAAAAAGTTATCTTCAAGGTGCTTTGATATATGGCTTGATATTACATGTTTGAGTATTTTGCAGCAGGTACTAATCAATGAAATCGGCCTACAGTCTTTTTGCATCTAATAGGTCACCTGATCTGGGTATAGGAATCACCTTCGCCGTCAACCAGTCATGTGGCAAATCGCTCTGATTGAGCGATGCCCCAAAAAGTACATAAAAATAGTGCAACAGTATTTCAGAATATCGTTGAAGAAAGATGTTTGGGATGTCATCAGCGCCACAAGATTTCCTTGCATTTAAAAGAAGCGCGCATATACTGTCTCGGTGTAATACCACATCAGGAATTGGAATGTGTGTTGATGATGCGCATGATTCTTCGTTCTGGGTACCGAGGGATGCAAGTTGCGAGAAAGACTGGAAAAACATGGAATTAAATCTGTTTGCACTCTCTTTGGGGACAGTGGTAGTTTTCCCATCAATCTTGAGTTGCTTGGTCTGCCGCTTATGTCTGATAAAAAGAGCCAAAATTTCTGGAGCCATTCCTTCAGGAATGTTGAAAGGGTTTGGCTGTAAAACGTACTACGTGCACTGCGCAACTTGACGAGCCGGTCGTCCTTCAGGGTGCGGAGTTCAGAATTTTGTATCCTCGCTTTGCGTTTTAGCTGAATTATCTGTCGTGTGATCCAAGGGTTGTGGTGCCTAATTTTCTTTTAGCGCAATTGAACATATGAAGAAATACATGACGTGACGAGTGTTTTAAATCTGTCCCAAAGATATGAAATGTCACCACCAAGCTGAAATTCATCAAGACTAAATGCAAGCTGTCTAGGCTGGCTTCATCATCTGCCGCTGAAAAGTGTTCTGTTGTGTTTTATGGCACATAAGCAACTTAGGCTATCATGCACCAAACAGAAGGTTTTGTGTATTTTGTGGGTAATAACTGATTGTTACAGCACGTTACAGTCTTACAGCTTGTTTAGAAGCCCTGCTTCTTTTATAAAACTAAAAATGGAGGAAATTTTAACAAGTGCGTTTTCTCCTAAAAGTAGACTGGGGTGAAATGGAAGGTATCATAGAACAGCCTCAAATGCTTTCCTCTCAGGACCTCAAATTTCGTACATGAGAGTAACATGTGGTTTACTGTTAGCTCTTGGTCGCATTCCTCACATCTTGGTTTATCTTCCTTCATAAGAAGAAAGTTATGTGTCAGATGTGTATGTCCAATGTGGAGACGACATAAAATAACTTCTGTGAAGCGTTCATGTTTGCTTGATTCCCACTCTGCTATAGTGGGTTTAACAATGTGAAGTTTGTTGTTTGTTTCGTTATCCCATGAGGACTGCCATGTTTCTCTCAGTTTACTCCGTATCAATTTCATACAGTCGCTATGAGGAATACGTACATGTGTTACTGTTTTGCTACCAGCCTGTGCAGCATATGAATCGGCTCTCTCATTACCATTCATCCCAACATGGCCAGGAACTCAAAACAACTTAATTTCTTGTCCCTGTGTTTTTGCGGTCACTAAATTGTGCATTATGTCTCCTCTTATGGGCTGAGCTGCATTTTTGTAATGCAGGGCTGTGATCGTGCTGAGCGAGCCTGTGTAGATAACACTTTTCGGAATGCTTTCCTTCCTTATTCTTTCTACAGCCACAGCAATGGCACAAGACTCCGCTGTGAAAACCGAGGCGCACTGCGCCCTGTTGCACCACAACGGAGTAGGATCGCGCATGCGCCGGTGAGACGCGCCTCCTCGCCTCGTGAAACGTTCGGTTCTCCGTCACTTTGGGTGTGATTATTTTTCTTTTTTCCATGCCGGGCAAGCACGGGAGTATGCTGCGTGGTTGCCCTTGCAGTTCACACAGAGTTGTTGTTCAGTTGCGCAGTTCTCGGCAAGGTGTTCGTTGGAGGCACATTTGGCGCATGTCTCTTGGCCCCGGCAGCTCAGAGAGCCGTGGCCGTAGTGTTGGCCTTTGTAGCATCGGCGTGGGTTTGGTATGCAGGGTCTAAGTTTCATCTTTGTGTAACCCACCTCTACAGATTCTGGAAGGATGCTTGATGCGAAGGTGAGGACGATGTGCTTAGTCTCAATTTCTTTGTTCTCCCGTTTGATTTTGATTCTGTAGACGTTTGCGACATTTTGTTCTTTGAGCCCTTCGAGACGCTCCTCCTCGGACAAGCACTTGCGGTCGTCACCTGAGATGACCCCACGGACTGCATTGAGTGATCGGGGCTCGCTGACAGTTACACAGATCTCTCCAAAAGACGTTAGCTGTGGCAGTTCATCACACTGATGTTTGTAGAGTAGTTCTAGGAGGAGGACTCCATTGGCTAGCTTCTTGATCTCGTAGCCCTCACCAATGGTGGCTGTTAGCGTTTTGCAACTACAAATGGCGACACAAGTCGGGCAGTTTTGTCGGGGTCGTTACTGTGCACCACATGGGAGCGTGGAAAGTTGACATTTCTCGTGCAAAATTTCGTGGTTACATTGGTGCCCCCTCTTTTACGAGAGGGATCAGTTGATCGAAAAAAGGAAGCCATAAAATGAGAAATCTGTTCGGCCATGGTGCCAGCCGCCCACCATGGAGCACAACAAGAGGACGGGACAGGAACTCACGACAAGTCCTGCCCACGCCAGTTGTACACCACGACTATGACCAAATACGGCTGACCTCAGGGTTGTTCGCCACACAAGGTTAACCCTAGCCGCCAGGAAAAACAGAAGCTGAGAAGCAATGAGATGGCAGGAGAGTTGTTAGATGAAGGGGAGGACAGGAAAAGACGACTGCCGGTTCCCCCCGGCTGGCTCAGACCGGAGGTGCCGTCTATGAGAAGCGGAGGCCAAAGTGGTGTGTTGCCTTCGCCAAGGGGCCTTAAAGGTCCAAGCACTCTGCGTCGGCTCAACCACCAGGATCCTCTTTTCGCTGGACACGGCGCTGCCACGCACGGCTACACGTGGGTGCTCGGGGTCCGTGGTGTCGCACAGTATACACAAACATCTGCTTTAACAGATGCCCCCCGTGGGGATCTGCCGCTGAAAAATCGGGGAATGTATGGACAGGATGAGTTTTCTTTTTTTTTTAGGCACATTTAATGACAACTGGATGAGCTTGCTATCTAAAATACCCTTGGACGTAGTTATGGAAGAGTTTCCGGAAAAATGAGTAAATATTAGGTCAAGCGTTGATAGCACTGTTTCTGTGAAACGAGTGGGAATTTTCACTAGCTGCTCTAAATTGAAAAAAGTGCAGCATCAAGGAGCAGACGTACACTCTCCGTGTCCTGATTGCCAGAAATTGACATCTCGTTCCAGTCGATGCATGGCAGGTTAAAATCGCCAGCCAATATTGATTTGTCGTTTGGGTGGAGCATGCGCTCTAGGTACGCATTGCTACGGGCAACTATTCACAAGAACACATCCCTTAATGAGGACACAGCTCTGGTTTACTCGCACGTCCGAGCCATTGAGTGCCGCGATCTCCGCCTCCGTCTTCCTCCTCCCCAGTCCATCTCACCGGCTCACAGCCCCAGGGGGATTGTCCTTCTCCCCAGCTACATTACAAGTGTCTTCTTGATCCCTAACGGCATTTAGAGGTGCCATATAACTTGATGGGCTTCTGGGTGGCTGGCAAACGACGCTAAGAATGGCAGATAACTAATGATAATCGATTTGACATGACATGCTTTTGTGCTCGGGAGTCGAACGGAGTCGACTTCATTTTTTAGCATCAGTGCCACTCCTCCGCCCCACCCGAGACGACCTCGTCTAACTAATTTGTGTGTCGATGGGATAATTTCAGAGCCTAGGATGCTCGATGAGAGCCATGTTTCGGTTACTGCTAGAATGTGGGGATCATTAAGAAATATAACTTCCTCGAGCTCTTTACATCTACTGACCAGACTTCTAGCATTCCTCAGAATTATTTGCAGCGGTTTGGTATTGCATCAAGAGGGACTGGTTGAAGATTTGGACTGACAGCTTGGGACTGCACTGGCTGATGGATGGATGGAGGCAACCAGGCCTCTCCATCATCCTGGCGGGGTCCTCCACTCGGTGTCAGCTTCTGCTACTCCTGCGGTTCGTCGCCCATGAAGGCGCCTCCCCGTCGTTTTCGCTCGGCTTCTGCCTTTCGAGAGCGTCCAAGACCTGCTGGACAGCCCATGATTGTAGGATTCGGGCTCATGGAATAGGATAGCACATGATTTACCCTCGTCCCACACATAGGTAGTGTCGTCCACAAGAAGGCGGTCATAGTCCAGTGTTACTTTACACCCCTGATATTTAAACTGTTTGCCATACTACCACAGCTTTGAGTGTTTTGTGAAAGTATTTTTGCTAAAGTCACGGTTAATCGACAATTTTGTTCCTTTTAGTTTTTAGCAGTCTCGAAGCACGGACACTCTTTTAATTTTAGTCGAAAAAGTTGCGTATAACAGGACAGGGCTCATCTGCTTATTTCTTACCTACTCTGTGCACTCTTTCGACAGTTTTCGTTACAACATCCAGTTTTTCACAAAAAATTTTATCGACTACGTGTTCTGTGAAATGGATCTCATATGGGGTTTTGGGAATGCCAAAGATCATCAGATTGCAGCGTCGACTGCTATCCTCAAGGTCATCTAGTTTTACTTGTTGTTCGTGCACCAGCTTTTTCAGAGAACAAACTTCCAATTTCAAGTCGCTGATTTCTTCTGCATGCTGTGCAATAACTTTAAGCGTGTTATTCAGCTCGGCGAGACGCGCATTCATTGTTTCTTCCAACACCAACTGTGAGGAGGCAATTTTTTCTATGGACTCCTGAAGAACTGTTTGCATGTCATTTATAAGTGTCGTGGCTCTGTCGGGAGGCCCCAGGTCGCTTTCCACACCCCCCGCTAACAAAAGCAAAATAACACCACAAGCATCTTGAACCACTGAGACACACGGAAATCGTATTTTGAACGAACCTGTACAAAAAGGGCAAGAGGGGTCATTGTTGCGTCTGCGGTCGTCCCGCCGTGCCCTCTGAAGCCATAGGTAGTGTTGTCTAAAAGCTAGCTACCACTTCCTTTCCCCCCTTGTTCAACTTTAACCCATGGAGAGAGAGAGAGAGAGAAAAAAAGAAAAAAGCATTGCACTGTTTCACGTGAAAATTATAAATTTATTTTTAGTTTAAATTTTTAGAGGCCAAAGAACACTAATTTACCTCCTTTATTCTTAAAATGTTTTAAGCATTGGGAAAACAATTTCGCGTTTCTTTTAAAGAGTCTGCTTGCCACCACCCTGCAACTAAAAAACGAGTGCACTTACTCGCTGCTGGTCTGGGTGGAAATCCTGTGGTTGCAGGATCCTGGAATGAAGGGGAAGAAACACAGACATTCAGTAAACGATACTTGGAATCAACACACTTGCCTACAGATTGTAGGCCAGCATAATGAAGCTTTGTTTAAGCAAAGTGCCTGTAACTGCACATTGGGACGCCAGTGCTTAAACAAACCGATAATGAAATTCGTCAAGCGTACATTTTCTAGTACCAATTAAATAACACCACCTCAAACACCGTTCACCGACTCTTCTGGCGACAACATTAAGAAGCACTGGTAAAACATTTTGTAGCTCCACCAACAATGTTCAGGCTGCCCAGCCAACGGGATCATTGCTGGCAACCACGGCACTGCACTGCAAAGCATCAGCTGCCCTCTGCCGCAGGTGCAGCCTGCTGCCAGCCGCAGCGGCCTGCAGCGGCTGTCGCACTGAACAGGCCCCGGGGGCAGCAACGTGAAAGAAAGCGCTGGCTTTATGCGTGGAGGAAAAGAGAGATCCGCCAAGAACGCCTGTACCACAACTCATGGGGCAGAAGTTTCTCGGCTGCATCCTCTGCTGGGAGTGCTGTGCTTCATAACCCAGGGGCACGAGTCCTATGGTCTACTTGTCTTTTGGCCTTTCAGTCATACCTATGGCTGCCGCTAAAGAACTAGGCTAACAATAAAGAAGAGAAGAACATACTTCTAAATTGCTTTTCCATAAAAATATCACCTGTGTAATGACGACAGGCCATGCATGCTATCTTTGTGATTAGCCGCAAGTTTTGTTAGCGCATCGGCCACCTGGTTTTACTTCGTGGGAAGGCCCCCTTTGGTCGCCATTGCCTGGAACAAGCAGAAATGCTCCACAAGCCGGAAGCACCAGAACATTTCATGGATTTGTAGCAGATGCTTCTTTGCATGTGGTGCCACCTAAAAGTGTCGGCAGGCCAAATTAATCGCAATTATCACCGCTCCCAGGCCAGAATGAGGTCACACTTCATGTCTCAACTGTATGAGTAGCAACAAAATTGTTGTTATTGGTTTGGTGCGAGATTATCACATGAGGGCAGCACATGCACCTCCATTAGAAAAGTTGTCTAGAAAGCTTGTGGGTGACTTGCTCAAAAACGGGAGAAGAAAAAAGGAACAAAATGACAACGCCATTCATTGCAGTGCAGACCGTGCTTAGGGACTGAGTGAATAGGTGGCACAAGCCCCATTGGGCAAGCCATCCATCCACCCCCCCGAAACCTCTAAACATCTGCACTGATTCATTTCATTTCATTTTTCATTTATTCTCCAGATCAACCGCTGGACGGCCTCCTGGGCTATAAGCTGCAGCTTGACTAGGCCCAGGAGCCGTTCCCAACAAGCATGTTCACGCATCCTATACAATCGAATACACCCACAGCACGCACACTTTATGAAAAGATATGAGGAACGATTAGACTTACTATGGGTACGTGGTCATGTTGGGACGCAGGACAGTAAAAGAGCAAACCGACTCGCCCACGAAATTGCACTCTGGGCTCCCTGGGACCGCACCGAGCCCCAGGGAGATCGCATCCCACCAAAACCCATCACACTGAAAGATCTACGACACAGCCCGGAAGCTTACCCTAAACCACACACACACCTAACCAAAGAAGAACAGGTCTTAGTGAGGCAGGCGCAAAACGGGTACCCTCCTAACCCCAGCATGAATGGCCCTTTACCACGGAAGAACACTCCCACAGTGCTCGAAATGCCTGGGAGTGCTGGACCAGTGTCACCTACTCGGCAACTGCAACAAGGGACCAGGGCAAGAAACCATTGTGGGACTCTCGTCGCGTGAAGACCAAACCGCCCTCGCCGCTTACCCCAAGCAAATCCTGGAACGCCACTGTTGCAAGGGACATCAACAAGCCCCCGACAAGGACTCAACTTGGCCCACATGCCGCCGCCTAGGAAGCCACGACAGGCAACCTAGAGGTTCCCTGAACAGAGGGGATCTATACCGGCAAAAGATATATAGAATAAAGCTTTCATTCATTCATTCATTTTGGGTGAAGTGTTTGATACAAAAACGACTTGTGTGAAACTCTATCAAGCAGTCACAGGACTGACACATATGCACTGCACTGTGCGCCCCAGCAGCAGATGACAACAGGGTGAGGAGGATAACGCAAAAACAGCTTGCAACTTCATGGTAATACAGAGAGCTGATTTACGAGAAGGCACCAAAATAAATAAATACACACAAAGAATATGGCTGTGTGACATTCTATGGCTCAACGCACCTGTACTCAAAATGAGTACAAGCACAGCCAGACCAGTCTGGTATAGAAGTATGACCTTTTTGAACAACTGTCTTTCCTACCGTCAGCTATTCCAGGGTGAGTGAAATTGTGGTGTTTATTTACCCTCTGCGATATTTCTCATTTACGTCTATGAGCAAGAAGACCCGTTGCATCAGTGTGGAAGTTCAGAGGTGAAGTGCAGTGCAACGCCTAGCTGCACGTCAAGTTTAAACAAATAACTAGTGGGTAAACAGAGAGAAAAATTTGTGTCTAAACAGTGTTAACCAAGTTGCATTGAACGCAATGCACCAGCTGAGGGCACAAAAAAGAAATCTTTAAGACGTACCAACAGAAGAACTGAATGCTTCATATGAATGTCGATGAATGAAAAGAAAAAAAAAAAAAAAAAAGAGCAGCAAGGGCGTATCCCCCAAGGAGGAAGGAGCCCAGGATGCTTGCTAACGGGCAGACGGCTTTCCACTTATATTCCGAGCTCTGTATTACACTACAACTAACTGGAAGCCGAGGTACGTGTAGTTTGTTGGATAACCTTTGCAGGTGAAGTAGCACCAAGTCTTCAACTTCTGGAGGGTATGTCAATAGTAGCTCCGTGTATCCCGCAAACAAGACGTTTTTCAGCAGCTTACGTTCCTGCGCATGAAGTGGTGTGCAAACCACTTATCTTGGCAAGTACTTGCACAACACTTTCAGGAGTTTCTGCTAGGCAAGCTACAAGGTGTGACCGCTTTATGCAGGCTTTCTGACTAAAGTGACGAGACATCCTGATTTCGGAGGGACATGTCCCGGTTTTGCGGCTGTAGTCCTGCTGTCCCGGCAGCCCGCTTGTGGGACGCTGTATCGTCCCACATTTGGCAAAAACTACGAGGGCAGGTATCAAGCCCAGTGTCACAAATAAAAAGCTGGAGGAATGGAAGAGCCAGATGAAACCGTTTTTGGAAGGAAATAGTGCAGATGATAGGACTAAGCAAGCAACCCTTAGTCCCAACGTCTGAGCTCTTTTCTTGAAGTTACAGTGTACCAACACGCCGTTCAGCAGACAGCGTTTGAGGAACAGTGGGTGAACGTGCTTCAGCACTTCAAGCATTGCAACAATATCAAGGCAATCGTCGAGTACCCCATGTGCTTGCCAGGCAAAAACGCACCCGTGGAAAGGTAGTTTTCTTGGATGAATAACATGTGGACTGCAGAGAAGACACACCTTCATTTGACCACACTAAAAGCAATGGAGGTGAATCCGCACGTGAAGTGCGTGTGGTACTACACATACATCACCGAAAATGAAGAACTGTTGGGGGCAATTAATTCAAGCAGGAAGTGTCAGTTACTGGCCGGGAAAAAACCTGGAGGACCAGAAAGGCCGCATGGTGCAGGTGCCGGCATACAAAGTGCAATTTGTAATTTAAGCCATGTGCCACGTTCTTCCTTACCCCCGTTTCACTTTAGGGCCTGAGGAATATGGTCACTTTAGTTCTCACAGATTTGGATTCACTGATTCAGCGATCAGAGAACTACGTGATCGAAAACTGCCTCGACATGAGCACTTTTGACACTTATAACGCCCTTAAAAGGCTTTTCCGTGCCCCCATACGGACCCGTGACACCAATTAAAAACTGACACCGACCATGAGTGTTTATAAAAACGAAAAAAGACGTTTCGGTTCGGGAGCCGAAACGTCTTTTTTCGTTTTCATAAACACTCGTGGTCGGTGTCAGTCGAAACGTCTTTTTTCGTTTTTATAAGCCCTCGTGGTCGGTGTCAGTTTTCAATTGGTGTCATGCGTTTCCCAGACCAGACGGGCCTCCGTCCAACGCTTGATTTTCACCCATATACGGACCCATACAGCAATGCATTTGCGACTGAACGTCAGTTGCTCGTAGTTGAAAAGCATGTCAACATACGCTCACCGGGCGAGTTCTCGGCTCCGGACGAATTGTCGGAGTCCTCGATTCGAGCGTTCGCAACATCCTGGAGTCCGGGTCGATGCTTAAGTAGGCCTTCCATGGCGCTGTAATACTTCCATGTCGATTTTTGACCCGGACGCAGAATCCGCCGCTCCTGACGCCAGCAAAAGCAAGCGCGAAAAGCACCCCCGCATTGACTTGGAGATCGTGCGGACGGTTGGGTAAACAGCAAGCAAGAAATGCAGGCAGCGGATATTTTAGTTGCCACAGATATTACTCACATGATTATAGCGCGATTTCAAGTTTTTCCAGTGGCACCTTATCTGCTGCCACGACCAGTCGTAGCCGAGCGGTGACAGGTGCTCTTCGATAGTAATAAATGTTTGCTGGTTGCGCTGCCGTTTGGACTGCAGCACGTGAACAAAGTTAAGGTCTCTGATGAGGTTCAACACAGTCAAAGTCGCTTGGTCTGTCCAAAACACGCGACCGCCACCATCGGGCGCGGATGAGGCCATTTTGTTGCGGACAGACTGGTGCAGGCTCCTGTTCTGTGGGCCAGCTGCGCGCGACCTCCGCGCCGCTCGTCGTTCGCCGGAGCGGCTAAAAGGAGGAAAGAAATCCTTGGGTCACGTGATCAAATCGTGACGTCACTTGACTTGTTTTTGTGCGCCTAGGGACAACGCTGAAGTAGGCGCAGCATTTCCCTGGGTGAACGATTTGCGCTGTCAGTACCCAGAGTGTGTTTGTGTTGATTGCTACCAAATGAAGCTGCAGATGCGTGAATATACCGTGAATGCTTGTATTGGTGCGATCTCCGTATCCGACATACCTACTGCGTCATTTCAAGAGAGTCTTGCAGCCTGAGCCATCGCCTCCTGTACCTGAGCTCAGCCAGATTGAAGGACTCTGGCTCAGCGTAGATCAACCATGCCGGTCTCCGGCGTTTGCTGTCACAGACACGGAAGAGCGCGGAAAAGAGGGCATCTATGCGCTCATTTTCCCAGCAAGGTCAGTAACATCGTTATTTTATGTTTGTTGTAGTTTTTGTGTTTATACTACTGTGCTGTGAACCCTAAAGCTGCGTGAATTCTTGCTTACGCGGCCACCTAGCTCGGCCTCCTAGCTGTCATTCTCATTCCCGATCGTATTGGGATGTTAACGATTTTTGTATAATCTTGAATCACATTTAGCGTGCGCTGCATGCTTGGGCGAGGAACAGACACAATGGAAAACGACAAACCAGACGTTGGCGCGCAAACCAACACCTGCTTCGTGTATCCAACGTACGTGTGGATTCTTTTCCCACTCCCTGTTTCTCACCCAAGTATGCAGCACACGCTAAATTCAAATTACGATGCTATGTCCTTTCACACTCCGGCCGCAGTTTCAAGCGTTTCATTGTTCCTTTTGTGCAGGAGCCCATAACATTGCTCAAGTTTGATCGAACCGGTGGCGTGTGCTCCCCGAAGCGCTGTCCTGGCTGTTTGTAGTGCAGTGCCTCGATCGTAAGTATGCATGTGTTTGATAGCGTTAATCTCGCGAGTATGCCGTGTGCACGCATCAACGTTCTAGCTCTTCGGGCAGTGAAGTTGCGTTGCGGGACTTCTGTACAGAGAACGTAAGTATATCGCGGCCAAAGAGGAAAAAAAAAAAAAACAAAAAAACGTGAAACCGTGAGCCAAAAAAGACGGAAGAGGGAGAGAGAAAGGAAGACCAAATCACGGCGGCAGAATCAAATCATCCGAAGGGCTGTGAAGGTTATGCAACATTTTGGGCCCTTTATGAGGAGGCACCAGGAGCAACTGTCAGTAAAGTGTACATTGAAAGTGAATGGAAGAAGCTGCGTATGGGACAAATGGTATGTGGCAGGGCATAAAGCCATTGAAAATTTGAAAGCGCACAAATAACGTGTACAGGCAGGAGGGACACACACAAGCACTTACTGGCAACTGCCGTTTTGTAGAAAAACATGAAGTTTATATAAGAAAGAATTAATAGATTGAAGAAATATGGTGCTGATTAGCGCATGGTCCTGCCCGTGTAGAGTTATAGACGATTTGCTGACACACTTGTTACTATGTTCATCGATAAAGAAGCCGTTCCCTAACAATCTGATCATTATGCCTGTGCAACATCACAGTCTCATCAAACAAAGAACGACACCCACACTTTTTATAATGCGCAGGAAGATTTGCACCCGTTGAATTCGTGATCGTAAACAAACGCTCCCTGAGATGGACACTTAGACAGCGTCCTGTCTGGCCCATATACACGGACTTACATGACAACGGAATACTGTAAATCATGCCAATCGCACAACGAACTAAAGGCTGCGCATGGTTAACACCGCACTCATTTCTCCCTTTCCTCTGATTATCCTTGTTATTAACAATGCAGCAGAGATTTATGACTTTTGCTTTTGCAGATAACACACAGGACGATGCGCTGTGTGTTCTTTTTCTTGTAGTGGGTTGTCCTGTGTGATCTTATTCCACGTCGCCATCTTTTACGCATTTTGTTTTTCAAAGATGTATTATTAGCCTACCCAACTTTAAGTTGTGCTGACACAGCATTTAATCCTGTTCCTGCAGCATCTACATAGGAGGGCTTCCAGTGGAAAAAAAGAAGTGCTTGGACCTGGCCCCTACGATGTTGGTGCAGGGCCTGGAGGGCAAGCCTTTGTCTACGTACTTTCTGGGTACCCATGGAAAACAGGTGAATGCCTCCACAAGTGGCTGTTTTTGTGGTACACTCGAAATTAGCTGCAGGCAGACTTCGTGTGCTCGCAGACCATCCTGGTAGTATGACAAGCAAATATGTAGCTGTGGCCTAGTTACTGACGGGAAGACTTAATAATAAAAAAACAACTGCCCATCTGCTGAAACGACAAAAATGGGGGACGTGAAGCTTTGCAAAATAAAGTCCAACACCAAATTAACCAGCCCAGTACTGAGCACCTGTTCCTTATCGGGATGGTCTGCTGCACTGCAGTTGGGCTCTCTAGAGCTTTACTGATGCAGGCAATCAATGACCTTCCGTAGCGTACAACCGTTGTTGTTAGATGGAGGTGTGCATTTTCTGTGTAATTCTCCATGTCCATGCAAATCCAAATTGCTTCGACTGTGCTGCAATGGCGCAATGGGATAGACTTCAGCTTCATAACACGAGGGACCTAGGTTCAGTTCAGATCACGGGAGGCGTTTTAATGTTTTTTCACTTCACCCACGATCGTCATCAGAAAAAGTTGGTTTTCCTGCTGTGCATTTTGGGTGGACTACAGACACATCAGGGAGAGGCTGGAAGCTTCGTTTTAGTAAATGAAACTGTACCAAGTACAGTATGTGCGTGAAGCTTAAGCATTGTACAGTCATGGACAATTCAAATGCTGAACCGCGGAGCGCACTGACGAAGATACTGGTGTCGTCACCTGGCAGCGGCCCTGGAAAATGCGCGGACATGCGCAGTTGAGATGACGGGAGTGAGGCTGCGTGTCCCACTGCGATATGTTGCCCCCTCCTCGCTCGCATGCTTGCCTTGTCACCATGCCGCCAGAGCACTGAAAACAATTGTTAGCGATGCGGCACGAGATAGTATCTGCGGTGACTGTGTGCTCGGCTAACACGACCGCCTGCTCCCCATGTGTGCCGGCGTCACATTGCCGACATAGCTTTGCATATGGAAGGCAGTAACTTGATCAAATAACGATGGACACCCGGGTAACGCCTACACCATGCTCAGCAATGCCCGCTCCGCGGATTTCTACAAGAAGTGAGGTGCCTGCCAAAAAAAACGAAAAAAATCGGGCCGCCAAAATTGATGTGCAAGAGCAACTGGCCTATAGAATGGTTGGACCTGCATATCTTCTTAATTTTTGTGAATATTAGAATTCTGCCAGTGATTTTCCCAGCCCACACAATGCTTGCAGTTAATGTATATGATTGGATATGAATTCTTGTGGTATATCTATTTGCTACAAGCACTGAATCTGCCAAGTGACTCAGCCTGGACTCCGTTGCACGAAGGCGCATTCTTGTTGGTGGCCAGCTCATTGTTCAATTCCCAAGCCACTGCACCACGAACACAAAACAATGCGGTGCCATCAGAAGTTAGGCGGCATGCATTTATTTTTGTCTCCATTTATGCGCGCTGGTTTTCTTCAAGAAAGCATGATGAGCTCAACAGTATGCTTTGCGAGAGTGTGCATGCATTTCCCACGCAAGCACTGGCCACACCCGCAAGCAATTACGTGCCGCATTGCTCTCAACGCGACCAACACCCTCAGCTGCAGCGGCGGTAGTACATGCAGTGCTTGCAGCGCTCTTACGGCATGGTGACAAGGCAAGCATGCGAGCGAGGAGGGGGCAACATATCGCACTGGGACACGCAGCCTCGCTCCCGTCATCTCAACTGCGCACGTCCGTGCGTTTCCCACGGCCGCTGCCAGGTGACGGCACCAGTATCTTCGGCCATGCGCTCCACGGTTCGAATTTGAATTGTCCATGACTGTACATGAGCCAAGCCAGGGAGGAGTGGTTATAGGTTAAATCATTGTAAAGAAAGATCACAAAAAGTTCAGCGTGAATCACTGAGCTTGCAAACTTGTCAAATCTTGACACTTTATTGTACCAGTCTTTCATGCTCAGCTGAGCAATGGTGGACAGATGGGGGCAACAACTGGCAGAAAGGGCCACTAGCACGCAGTTCATGTGTCTATGTAAATATTCTAAAAAAGTACTGGTATGAAATTTTCGTGTTACATTTTTCCCATTGCTATGGGTGCCTACCTGCCCAGGAATCATAGAATAAAACATTGGATAGTCGACCTCAGGGTATATAATAATTTTGAGCCTAGTAGTTTTGTTTCAGTTTCGGCTTGGACAAAACGAACACCAAGGCGGCCGCCATGAGAGAATGGCACTCTTGATGTCGCTATTCTCATTGCATCATGGTCAGACTGGATGCGCGCCCTAGAGTGGCCCAAGCTGGCCACGGCCGCACGATATCAGTCCCAAAACTGTGACATGATTCACAAGGCAGTGCAGCGTGCACCATCAGCAGCCAGTGTGTTGGCTAAGTCACTGGAGCCCTAATGTCGGCAGTTTGGGGCGAACTGCATGGCGAGGCACTCCACGTATCTTGCTTATGCCAGTATCGAAAGGGTATTCATTCGGAGCTTTCTTGTGCATGCAAATATTAAAATTGATTTAAAATATGTTACCCTATACTGAATGGTTGCTACTAAAATCTGCAGCTACAAAGGAAACTTTTTGCATAGTTATCTCAGCTTTGATATTTGAAATACTCCTTTAAGTAGACGCTAATCATGCTATGAACGTTTAATAGTGGTGCTACTCCTTTAAGGTATTTTTTACTTGTTTTTAGTTTGGAGGTAAGAGAGACCGTAGCATTCTGGCCGCCCATTTCTGGCCATCAGTATTTCTGAGTTGTTCTTCAAAACTATTTTTGCTCGGCACTTCTCTGAAATGTCGAGGACACCTAACTTAACTTAGTCGTGATTAATGCATTATCGTGCAAAGGTGAAGCAATCTCCATCTTTGCCACTTCGGACCACTATAGAATTTGCTGCCCACATAGGGGTGCTCTCCAGCTGAATCAGCCTTAGGTGTCACAGGAGTGAGAGTAAGAACTTTAAAATAGTGTTCGAAATAAGCACAATACAATAGCTTTCTTTTTTGTAACACGTTAACAGGTCGACCAACCTCATGGCGACTGTAGGATGTGACTTGTTTGTAGAAGGGCAAGGTCAGAAAAATAGAGACGAGCAAGTAAGTCATTGTTGCACGACAGCTTCTGCGACACCTAAGTTAAGCTGCCTGCAATTTACGTGCAAATAAAATTGTTTTCAAGATGTTTACAGTATTATTGCCTGGTTCAAGGAGACTGGTATACAACATTTTGAGGAAAGCTGGAGTTGGCCGTGTTTTTATTTGTATTAGGAAGTGTGTGGAAATGTGCCATTTTATTATTTATTTTATAAATTTTGAACTGCTACAGGAACTTTAATTTGTAGATGTAGCACCATGTATTTGGTGCTCTATGTTTATTTATTCAAGATACCCTTATGGCCCCACGGGCATTAATGAGGGGTGTGGTACCTGAGCAGATTAAACGAAGAATAATAACGTAAGAATTCTGCCACGTGCGTACAAGAAAAAATAAAGGAAAAAAGATACAGCAGAAGTGTCAATGTCCACACGCATACTGAAAAACATACACGCAAGAAACACAATAATAGTGTACTGTGTTTAAGCTGTTTGTTCATTTGAATTGTGAATGGGAGGCTCCTAAGGAAACATATGTAGTGCTTGACCAGTTTTCAAAATGCTATTTCTTTTTTACTTTTCAGTGACAGAGGTCTCAACAAGCATCTGGATGCACCTACAACGTTTGTGCTGAGCACCTCTGATATCTGTCATCTTCTATGGCCGTGAAACTGGGAATAAATGAAACTAAAAACTGTCTCCTTCATTTGGTATATTCCTTTTACATTGTGCAGGAACGTGGAAATAACATGGAGTACAATACACAAGCACTTGCACGTCATCGTCCCCTGGTCACTTATCTGGTATTTATGCTGCAGTTTAACCGAACTGCCTGGTAGCCAACATTCACAACCATTTCAAGTTGTACCTCTCAAGTTAAAAAGTTATAAGTCATTTGTCCGAGGAACATGTTAAAGGTCTTCACAAAAAGACATTATTAAAGATTGAGATGCTACACTGCAGGTTCACTTACAACAGCAGGTTCTAAAGATTTTGCATATTTTAATACTGGCCTTCACATCTGCTCTTGAAGCCTGTAGGTTGGAAGCAATCTAATGCTTGCTTTACATCGGTTACTACAAAGGGCTAGTGTCGTAGCAATCAAGCATCCTGCAATAACAAATTTGTTTAGACTTGGAGCCACTAAATAAGCTACGCTACCATCTGTTGCCAATAAATGTGCATTTTGGAATGACCACATCTGGAAACTGACTTGAAGGGGCAGTATCTTATCCTACGTTTCTTTTTAGTTTAAATGTGGCACACTGCGCAAGTAAAACTGCTATTGCGATAACTCCTCCCGGGTACACGCGCGCTTATAGGAAATCTCGCAGCCGTGAACGGAATTTCTCTGATTTTCTCATCGTTCTTGAAAGATGCAGAAACTTAAACGCAGAGGTATAAGTGTCGGAGAAATAATGAAGTCGTCCTCCAAGTTTGATGATTGGTTGGTGCGGGGCAGCAGTAATATTAGGGCCACACAGAGGAGAAATTTTTAAGTTTATGAGAATAAAGGAACCAGTGCAGGACAAACTCGGGGCGACACCATGGACACGTTCAGGCAGGTACGCTCCGCATTAAAGCAAATGGTTCAGCAAGACATCCGTAAAAATTGAAGTAATTACAAAAGGAAGCGTCAGTTCCAGCCGTTTCTTGCGTCGTCTGCTGCTAGACACTGGCCATGCGCCGGCACTGGAATTCCCTAGGAGGCGACGCGCGAAGCCACATCAACCCTGCTCGCTGCAACAACAAATTCCCTAAATGTCTTTAACTTTTGTCCCCAACTGACAGTGGTTTCAGGAGCCAATCAAAACGTGGAACAATTTCCTCCTTTTAGCCGCATGCGTCGTTCGCGGCACGAAGCCAAAAAGAACGGCCGCCGGGGCTGCCGGGGGCATCTACAAACGTCGCCGCTGCCGGTCTGGACCAATGACCTCCACCAGTAGTAGAGTGTTCACTCTACCAGTAGTCTGCGGCTCTGCGCCGGTTCGAGCCGCTGAGTGTGCCGAGCTGGCAGGCGCGGCCGCCGTGGTGCGCGAACTGTTTCCGAAGGCAGTAAACGCTTCACGATTGCCTGCTTTACATTTCTTGCGAACGACGCGCGGAATCTACAAATTCAACTCAGCGATCGTCGTAGTTGAACATGGAGCAAAAAAACATTGGGCCCATCTCCCCACGAGGGGGGACTCGTCACTCGAGTAAATGCGTCGCGTAGGGCATAGGCGTCAACTACGTGGGGGCAACGGGGCGCGTGCCCCCACAAAGCTTCCCCGGTGGGGGCGTCGCCCCCCCCGGGGAAGTTCGTGTGGAATTCTCTCCGTCCGGCCAGCCGGGGAAACCTGTAATGACCTCGCAGCTAGTGGGACCAGTACGCACCCGCTCTTTGCACGCTCTAAAGTGGTAACTACCCGTGACAAATGACATTTCGCCGGCGTTACAAGAGAAACATCGACGTCTCTTAGGCCCCTTCGACGCAGTCGCACAGAAAAACACGTCTTTCAATACTCCCATACAAATTATCGGCCTTTCTGCTGGCAAGACAGCAAAGGTGCGGCTCTCCGCCCGTTGTGCGCTTAATTAAATTCGCGACATCTTGGTTTTCCCAGAAAAACAATGAAAGCGTGATCGTCTTCCACAGAACCCTGGCTGGGTGCAGTACGGTCCCAGAGACTTGAGCGCATGTGCTATCCCTTTCAATTATTTTCTCTGTCAATCTGGTCTTCGTTGCATTCGGTGTCGGGGGAACTGAGCACCGCCGGCTACCACGAGCCCCCTTGGGAGAGAGAGGGGGATGTCACTTGTGCATCTCCGTTGTGTAAACTGGACGTCGGAAAATTGAAGACGACTGTCGCAGCTCTCCAAACCAGCCAATTTTTTCCTTGCCGATGGGGCGACCGAAGGCGAAGCCTGGAGAGGGGGCTCCGTGGGTGTGACCGCGACGCGCGGAAGGGTGTAGCCAGCGATGCTTGTTTGATTGATTTGATTGTAGGGTTTAACGCGCCGACGCAACGCAGGCGATGAGGCGCGCCGTAGTGGAGGGCTCCGGATTAATTTTGACCACCTGGGGATCTTTAACGTGCGCCGAAATCTCGTACACACGGGCGTTTTTGCTTTTCGCCTCCATCAGAAAAGCGGCCGCCGCGGCCGGGAATCGAACCCGCGACCTCGTGCTCAGCAGCGCAACGCCCTAGCCACTGAGCCACCGCGGCGGGTGGCGATGCTTGTTCCTCGATGGTGGCGACAGACGCCAACGATACTGGTCATTGTGTTCTCAGCGCTTTTTCGGCTGGCTTTTTGTTGCGCATTAGAGAGGTTGTATGAGCTCATGGTGAATGTGTCGATGCGGTGACGCTTCGGAGGCCTGTGAGGTTTCCAGGGGTAACTGAAAATATGACTGCAAACGAAATCTGTGGGAGACTGAAACCTCAAGACAGGGGCGAAGAGGGCGTCGGTGGAGGCCGGGACAAAGAATTAAAATGAGATGAAAGTGCGCGTGCAAACATAAAATGAAGGTTGATTTGCCCGAATACGGGAATGAGTGATATTTGTACACACAGCCCGTATGAGCGTTATCTGCATTGAGAAAATATAGAAGCTGCAACTGTTTTCAAAAAGGCCCGTTCTTCATCCGCGACAATATCCTATAGACTTGCCTGTAAAAAAGATAGCTACAACAGTGTTTGCAAACTCCTTTCAGCGTGACAGAGCAGCTTACATAAAGCTTGAAATATTCATAATATTTTCTGAGTTTTTGGGGCAACTGGGGCATTCGCATTTGGGGCAACTGAATGTTTGTAAAGCTGCTTTCTTTGGATAGAGAGAGTTTCCCTTTCATTTAAAGAAATTACATAAAAAATGCATTACACCATCGTAATCACCGGCTAATTGGCTAATCTGATTTGCGTGCCGCAAAAACGAGCAAATATAGATTAATGGCTTAGAAAACGTGTGCAAAAGAGTTCAGTCACTTGGCTTCATAACAGGTGTTCTCTTAACAAGGTAGTAAATAAAAAAAAATGTACTAATGTTCAATTTCTAAGAACAACTGGCAAGAAAAAAACACAGCACTAATCTAAAGATGCAATCACTGCGCTAGATTATGGTCCATCACTCACGTTATGCGGAAATAAAAATATAACGGCTGTTTCAAACAAGCAAGCACCGATATTTCGGTCGCCGATATGTCCGTGCACAGAAATGTCGGTGCACAGAAATGTCCATGCACAGAAATGTCCATGCACCGCAATGTCCGCCCCGAAATGTCCGCACCGAAACTTCTCAGACCCGGGTGAGCAGCCGATGCTTTTCTTTGGCCGACTGCCACTCGCCAAGGCACCGGGGCGCTGGGGCGTAGTTCGAATAGCACGTCAGAGCGATCATTCTCATGCCTCCGCCGAGTCAAAACATATTTGAGGTCGATGATGGGACAGACAAGGCTGAATCATGTTGCTCTTTTCCATGGGCACAAAGAGCTTAGCCGAAAGATAAACCTAGATGTCATTGCTGACGAATTCATCGGTAGATCGGCTGTACGCAAAAATACATTTCTGACTTTGAATGAGTAACCTGCGTACAGGACACCATTCCGTGGAAGCATTTGTAAAATATCATGTATGTGCATGTCCTTTAGTTTTTTTGTGTGTTGATGTATACGTGTATAAAAACTCTGATTCGTGATTTTATTTGTTGTGCTTGCACTTATATACTTTGTATATATAACTCCATATACTTTGTGTGTGTGTGTGTGGGGGGGGGAAGGTATGTATGCTTTAGGTGTGGTTTTTGTAGATATTTCATTTCATTCATGCTTTTGTAGATATTCTATTTTTTTGTTTATTGCACTATAGCCCCTAATGTCTTGTTTACAGAAAAATGATGACACCATGTACCAGTTTTCTCAATTTTTTGTCCTACCGTTTCAGCGAACATGTAAAACTTTCTGAGCTCACTCGGGGCACCGTTGCCTTCCACTCCCGTCACACTCTCACGACAGATTGGAAAATTGTACGCCTATGCAGTGTGTGCTACACCAATTCAGCAGTAGCCGCGATCAGCAAAGCCCGCGGGAAAAGCAGATGGAGACAGCTAGAAGGTTAAAAATAAAACAACTAAAATAACCAAAAGAAAAAAAATTTTGCCCCCTCCGGGAAATTGAAAACTCTACGCCTATGCTTGGCGCAATTGTCTGTAATTGTAATGCGCACATGTGCCTAGTAAAAAACGGTTGCCGCCACTACGCTTCGTCCTCGGCACTGTACATTCCGATTATCTTTTGGCGCTGCTAAGTTGTCTTCATTTCGAGAACACACCCCGCGATTTCAGGTCGCCCATTTAAGCATTCTGGACTTGCCGTGGTGCAAACTGTTGATGCGTCGGAAGATTCACAGAATTACGCTCGGACGGTGTCTTTTCTTGTGTGGAACGTAGCTTGTTCGAACGGGGCCAGTCGGCTGTGCGATGTCGTCTTACGTACGCTGAAACTGTACGCAGGTACCATCGGCGTACACCAAGCATAACCAAGCGATCACAGGTCAAGATTACTCGAGAGCGGCTATTTTGCTGCGGTCTGGAAAGGCTGGCTGGGTCCCCACGCAATACATAATCACAAGCAACTTTCTCACGTTTTCAGATAGTGCTTCTAACAATATGAACTCCGGTTTATCTACGTTGTCGGCCCGAGAAAATCGGAGCTTTGCCACGCTTTCGGATACACGACTCCATGTACGCCACCATGATGTACGCGATACGGCCAATACGGCAGCCGGCAGCAGCAGCAGCATCGCCGGCTGCTCCCGCAAGAACAAAAATTGTTTGTTTAGAAAAGTTTTAGCAGTTCAGTGGTGCGTTATTTTGTACTGCAAATAAAAAAAATGTGTATTTCGGACTACACTACACAAAATAATGACAATTATTAATGTTATGACGTCATTTTGACGTCATGCGTGGCAGCAGCCGTTGCCAGGGGGGCGTGGCTGGTGCCACGCGCGTGGCAGGAGACGCTGCCTTTTTTTATAATATTTTTACGTTTTGATACACGGTAGTTATGGTAATGTATCTCACATTGAAATTTTAAAATCCCAAGAACATTAAGTTTACTTGTTTTGTTTTGGGGGGTTCTTTTATTTTGTGCTTCCAAAAACATTCGCAGTAACGCACTCTTTGCGCCGAGCGGAGGAACAGCCGGTTGCGGTGATGAGGTGCGAGGTGCCGTTCATAAAGGGGCACTGACACAAAAATTTTGCATCTTGTTTTTTTTTTGTTGCGATAAATAGCTAGTGACCTACTTATATCCTGTAGAAATCTCATTTGCTTCAGCGTGCGACCATTGTTTAATTAGAGGCATTTTCAATGCGGCCAGTCGCAGTTTCGGTTTCAGCGAGTGCCGCGAAACGATGGATTTTGTGGATTTTGTGTGAACAAAGCTGACCACGTGACCGTCGGAGGGATATCACAGAGCAGAGCCGCCATAGCACTGTCGAATCCGCATCGACGGCAGTTTCTGCAAATGCCCCCACGTACTGATCTCGTGAGGCGCTTAATTAAAAAGCGACCGTGGAAGTGACGCAGGCGCTGCGAGTGCAAATGCTACCGCGGCTAAAGAACGACGCGCGACGCTCGAGACGGTGGGTGGCAAGACGCGCGCTGGGAGCAGCCGGCCGGTCTGCCTACAGGTCCGCCTACAGATGTGTTCGGCTTAGCACTGCGGCGGATATTCGAGTGCCGCTCTCGTAAGCGGTGCAGATGACAATTTTTAATGCAACCCGCCATCGCATCATTAACTCCTTTCTCATGTAAGCCACCATGGTCGGGACTTGGGGACAATTTCGTGCAGCGGTAACAAGCTATCACTCGAGCTACCTGCGCCGGCCTGGGCCACTTCGCGGCCGTGGCCGCCGCCTGCACAGCGACCGTGCGGCTAGCTCAGTGGGCTTTTCGTGACTCCGGCGCGTTTTCGCATCCAATGGTAATAAACAGTAACAGAAACAGAGTGCCTGGAATCACTGTAGAACTTTGGTCGCGGCCAGCTGCCCGATGAGCTGATGAAATCACGGCGCCTCCGCCACCGCCGCCAATGATCGGGTCGTTCGTTCTCGAGAGCAGAAGCTCTGCCCTCCGGCCCTCCGATTGGAGCGGCGAGCCGGGCGAACCGGCGAAAAACGCCGGCAGTGCGGAAGCGGCAAACACGAACTCGTGACGTGTTTGGATGTTGTTTATTTACTCAATATCCTGGAGATGTCGATTGCGCGTGGTCCTCTGCTGGCTGCTCGGTTGCGTTTCGCACACTTTAAAATTTATTTTAAATATGCTCTAGGCTGTATTCGCCGCTGATATTTTGCAGATGATGTATATGTGTTCCCACCAATCTATCTCCGTAGTTATCTCGCCTTCAAAATTTTGTGTCAGTGCCCCTTTAAGTTGTAACCGGGTTATAGTTCACAAAACGCGCGCAGGCTGGCACTGGCGCGCTAGCGAGTTCTCGTTGGCGTGCTGTCGCCATAAGCACCGACTGCTTGCAGGCAGTGGACACAGGCCAGAATGAACAGACCCTTGGCCTGGTGCGAACACGCTTTTTACGATACAGGTATGAGGTAGGCAAGCTCCAAATATGGGGGAAAAGCGCATGACATTTGGGCGTCTGTGGGTACGCGGAGGGCGTTCATGCACTGCGTAGGTCTCGGCTAGTGAATGCTACGACTACAAGCCGTCCTGGGAGCTTATCTTGTGCATTTTACAGCCGACAACATGGCAGAAGCGCGGTACGATGATTACTGAGATATTGAGAATGCCCATCCAACAACGCCATTGGTTATGTTTTACAGAACCGAAACCGAAACCGAAACTTGTGTGATTGCTAACCTTGGGCATCGTCCAATCACGGCGCCCCTCCTCCCAACGTCACAGCCTTAGTTGGTGCGGCCGCCGCAAACCGCGCATGGTAGTTTTTCTTCTTTCGCGCTTTGTAAAATAATTACCGATTTGTCAACCGGATAAACGATCAAAAGTGTGCTAATTTGAGCCAGTCTACGCAGTGCAAGCAAAAACGGGAGCTTGACAAATTCACTTCAGTGTCCCTTTAACAGATACAGCTACTGGGTGAACTATGCATCAGCGTGCCGTCGATAGCACTTTCCAAAAACAAACTCCATTACCTAGCTGTGTCGACCACGATAGGGTGAAACACATGCCCTTCGCTTTATCTTGTTTTTGTCTTTTTTGTGTTTCTCCTTCTGTATATATTCTGGGCGGTATCGTCCATAAGCTTGTTGAAGTCGGCGCTTGTCCTGTGTTCTTCGTCGTCCTCGTCTCCCGCGCTGTGAACCCTTTTTCCAAAATGAACTACCAACACGCACCAGCTTCCACTCTACTTCTTTCGTCACTCCAGCCACACTTCCGTACGGCGCGAACGCTTCCTTCAACTGGTGACTGGTCGTCCGGAACATTGTACAGGACCCAGTGAAGCTTGACGCGGTAGTCCTACTGGCACGGATCAATTACCAAGCGCCTTTGACTGCGATTTCTTTCTTCGCGAGAATTTTCTTCTTTCCTTCTTCGCTCGTAAAGCTGACTGCCCAGATACGATTCATCCGGTAGGTGCCGAGGGTAGCGATATCGGCGAGCACAGCGTCTTGCGCTAACGCGCCTCGAAAGCCTCCAACTCGGTACAGTCGAGAAAAATTGTGTTTAAAACAATAGACCCGGTCGGCAGAGGAGGCAGAACAACAGAATAATCCATGGGCTTCTTCAGCGTTCCTGTTTCCGCGGCGAAACTGGGCCGCAAACGCCCCTCGGAGCTCATGAGACCGCGTCATGAGACCGCTGCGGTGGCCGGAAGTGGAATCCACTCGGCCACAAGCCAGCGCTGGCAGTGCTAGAAATATAAGGTATATAATGTATAACCAGTTTATCATTTTATTTAGTTTTAGCATTTCAAGCAGCTTTGATGACTATTTGTTGTATAGCGCTCGTGCAGTAAGCGCCCCCAAATATCCGCAATATCTCACGTCTTTTTTCTTATACGGGAAAACGTATGCAGGTGTGTGGCCGGGTTGCTGACTGCTGTGCTTGTTCACCCTACAGCGCAGGAAAGTGCTTCATGCACCCTAGTTTTACGCTGTACGGCAAAAGTTTCAGTTGATTTTATTTCCTACGTATATTAACTTCGGTGGCTCTTCTCCCGCCTTCAATCGGCCTTAGATTTTCCAGTACCGGTCAGCGAAGCGTCGCATGTGCGCTTGTTCAGCGCTTGTGTGGAGCGACCTGGACTTGCAGCTTGATACAGTGTACAAACTAACAAACTAAAGAAATGCACATTCATCCATTTACAAACGTCTCGTGGCTTAGTTTTAAACTGAGCGAACGAATTGCGACGACCCGTCGGCGGCCGGCGGTCTAAACGCTGGGCCGACTGACTCTATCGGAAGGTCGGCGAGCAGTGCAGTATAGTGGCAGTAGCGCGGTCAAGCCAAGTAATTTCTTCCTCACGTCACACGTAAACGCCACAGAAAATGGGCAATGATGCAGAGGAGGACGTACAGCGTTTTCGAATTTATTTTTCTACTAAATAAATTCGCGTAAACGCACTCAAAGCATGGCCTAGGGACTCCAGACTACAATTCGCGCTAGTAATCCCGCAATGTTTACAAATCACTTCAGAGGCGCTTTAATAAGGGCCGTGAAAAGTATAGTGCAAAGCTCTGCGTCGTTAAATATGCGCACATTCGCGCCTTATAGCAAGGAATACTTAAACTGTCCGCAAGTCGGGTGCACGTGCACCCGAGCTCGTGCGGGAGACCCAACTCGATGCGAATAAAGGACAAGGGAGGGGGGAGGGGGACGCGTCGTGTCCGAATGAACATTTTAGTAATGAAATACACAAACTGCGGGTTCACTTTCTTTCAAGTTTCAACGAACAGACGATCACTCGGCGGACGCATTTTTTGAAGTACAGGGCAGGCAGTTCACAAAGGATAAAAGGTGTCGTGGGAAGAGTGGTATACCTTCTGCTTTGAGATTGTGCTAGATTTCTTCGAGCTCCCTGTGTCGTCGTATGGTGACGTCACGTCAGGACAATTAAGGCGACCCAACATTAAATTATTTGTCGTGCGCTCATCCCGGGGTGTATTATCCAACGTACTTCGTTCGTAGAATGTTCGTGAAATGTATGTCACATGCGTAACTGGCGTGCTGTCAGGTTACTCAGGTATGAGGGCTGCAAGCGCACAAACCAGGCATCATAGTGTATATAGCCGCAGCATGACCATATGAGGAAACAGTCCTTATACGGGGGACACTGTTCCCGAATTGGGGGGCAGTTGAATCAGTTAGTTCCATGCATATGCCGACGTTGGTCGGCGACACACAAACCTGGCGCTCATACAGCCGAATGTACCACACTAAGATCGCATCCGAAACGTTTACGGTATCGTAAATACACCACATTTGCGGACAGTGAGTGCTCCACGTGCATTAATATGTATTTCGAACGCATGCAAAAGGGAAATCTCAGCCGTTAACGTGCCCCAAAAGCAGCGGCGACAGTGCCGGGCCCGAGCGTCTCGCGGCTCCTTTCGAAACGGGCCGCTGAGTATGGATTTCAATGGCGCCTACAGGCAGCACTCGAGGCGATATATGCGTATGCGTCATTCGCATGCTCAAACCTTCGTGATGGTCGTGAAAGTCGCGTGCAGCTTCGCTACCTTCATGTTATACGCCTTAGTCATTCATATATTTTGTATTGGTTGTCAAAATTTCACCCGCCCAGACAAAAATCATGGGTGCGCTGATGACAGCAAATATGGCGCGCATTCTGCTGTTGACCGCGGTGGCAATCCGCTGCACTGCAAGGTCGTCAGCATAGAGGGCACGCTTTAGCGTCGGTGAGTCACGGTAGTGACGGTGGCAAGCAGGTACGGGGCGAGTTGGGCATGGCTACTCGAATAAGTTGACCAAGGTCCCCGCGGGGCCCCCTCGGGCGGAGAGAGGACCGGAAATGTGCACACGGCGCGGTTCTGAAGTGGGGCCCCGAATTATGCGCGCATGCGCGGCCGGCAGTTCGTGGTTTCGAGCCCCTTGCATGCACCCGTGACCACGCGTGTGCGCAAGGTGCGACGAATCGAAGCTGCAAATATATATGCGCCGCCTGCAGGGCTGATCACTGCTAGCTAAGGTTGCGTTGATGTCCCTGCCTCAGTGTTCCTTTTGCTGAACGTTCGGGTGAGCTTCACCAATCGCGTTTTACTATTTACCATGTGTGATGTCACGATTTGTAGTGCCAGAAAATGTGCTTGGCGGCGATAGCTTTTTTCGCGCTTCTGTCCTTACGTTGCCACAAGTGGTGCATTTCTAATCGCGGCAGTCTAATCTACCGATAGTCACGTTGCTGTGCGCTGCTTGCAACTGCACCATTAAGCAACCTCTGCGGCACGGCAGTTGCCGCCACCTGCAACTTATAGAGACGGATGCAGATGTCGAAACTACGAAGGCAGTGTACGAGCCAGGAAGTATAAAAGGAACGCTTTCTTCTGATTCCGAACGCATGTAGAATGAATAGTCACTGCTGCGAGACATCGAATGTCATCGGCGGTGGCACGCCGTCAAAACAAAGTTCTCACTACATTACTCCGGACATGGGGGAACACACGTGCACTCCAATGTAGCTCCATATGCGGCAAGAAAGAGGGTGTCACTCGGGCGGCAAAGCAGGCTTCCCGAGCTGCCGCTTCAGCCTCTGCACCTCGAGCTGCATGAGGCGCCTCCTGAGGGCCTCGGTCTTCTGCTGCTGCACGTAGAAGTTCCGGTGCTCAGCCAGCACTTCCGCCTTTGCCGCCGCCCGGCGCCTCTCCTCCTGGTGCAGGCTGGCCAGCGCCACGGACCTGCTCTTCTCCTGCTCGTAGAAGAGCGCCTCCGCTTGCGCGCGCCGCTCTTCCGCCTCCAGCTTGCGCTTGGTGGCCAGCAGCACCTCCACCTCCAGCCTCGCCCTGTCCGCGGCCGGCCTCTTCCGTCCTCCTCCGGCGTGCGGTTGTTCGCGCGCCAGAGTCTCGCCGGCCCTGGGCGACGAGCCAGCCGAGGACGGCCAGGGCGCGTCCTCGACGACTTCTTGCTTGACGGCGACGCTGCCGCGGGAGCCGGCCTGCGGCGACTGCACGTCGCTCGGCACCAGTGGCCCGCTGGGCAGCACCGACCGGAGAGGAGCGGACACCACCGACGGCACGATGTACTCGCCCTGGCTCTCGCCGTACGTGCTGCTGCGCAGAGAGAAGGGAGCGGTCGGCGATGATGATATTGGTTTCCCCTTTGTAGCGGGGCGATGGCATGTCATCTTACCAAAAAGGACTAATATTACCGAATTACCAATAAAAGGACTACCATTACATCTCTGCTGTGTGTTTGGAATCCCTTCGGTCCACTCACCTATGCACAGCAGGAGAGACCGATTCGGCGCTGTTGTCATCTTCGGCATCCACTGCGTGGCTCGAGGCAGCTGTAAGAAAAGAGCGGACAGTTTTTCCTCTTTCTCCCCGCCAGTACAATGGCACCACCAAGGGTGCTCTCCCTCACCCTCGGGAGGTTCCCGTTTCAACCCATTCCCATTTCGGCCTTCCCGCTTGTTCCCTCCCGTTTGGACACGACGCAAAACGACCTTCCCTTATTTCGCCCGTTCGCACTTGGACCCATTTCTATTTCCACCTTGCTTATTCCCTCTCCGTTTCAACCCGGTACAAATCGACCATTCTGTTTCGTCTTTTTCCGTTTAACCCCTTCCCAGAAAAGCACTCCTAGTGACTTGGACTGGGGCCAGTCTCGGAATGCGGGCACTTCACGTGTGTTTACCTTCGAGAGAAGCAGATCAGTGATATTTTGACAGCGCTAACTGTTGCCAAAAGGACACCGTACCATCCTGCCTACTCACCACCATCTTCCAGACCAGTGACGATTACTTCAAGCGCCGCCTAGCCTCTCCCTCTCCCCCTCCACAGACAAAAAATTGCAGGAATTCGGAGGATAGTCTACTAATGCGTAAGCGTTCTTGCGCGCTACGTCTTCATTGTGTTTCTTATAGCTCGATTTGGCTATGAGTGGTAAAATACGCAGGGTTATTTTAGAGTTCTATAAAGTCCCTCTGATTCTTCTCCCCAACTATTATTGCACTCTAATAGCGATTCAGTTCCTTAACTTCGCCATTCACGTATTTTTGTGCAGGCACAAGGAGTACAGTGCACGGTTTGTGCATTTCTTTCAACCAATTCTCAGTTTCCGGCGTTTCTTTTGGGGCTTGTTTTATTGTTTGTCTTCGTTCTGGGGGGGCAGTGTGTAGGATAAACGCTTTTGATTTCATTAACTCATGTTTAAAATCTTTTATTTTTATTTTTGCTAATTTGGTTTGTTTTATTTCGCTGATGCCCGTTAGTGATGCGATGAAACTTTTGTGCCAATGAAGAACATTCCACGGTTTGGCCTGTGTGGGGGGAGAGTGGGCAGAGAGTGCGAGGGGGGCGGGGGATGCTCTGCAGCTGACTGTCGCCTGCGGTGTTTTACTGCTCATTGATTTACTTGCTTGTTTATTTTGGTGCTTCTGATGACCATTGAAATTGCTTTCTTAAGCCCTCCCGGGGCACACTTATGTTTCAGTGCGATTGCTTCGTTTATGAGGAGAGCCATAAAGAGCAAACTTTACACAAGTCAGTCGAACGTGAAGCATTTCCTCTTTGAAAAGCTTTAGCTGCATCAGCGAAAACAAAGCCGCTGTCACTTCAGGCATTGTCAGAGAAGGGCCAGCAGGAAATGAAAGGTGAGCGTTTCGGGGCTTTTCTTGACCGCAGTACGGCGTGGCACACAGAATGCCCCCGCTTTCACCCGCAGACCGGGATGAGGGGAGATGGAAAGGGAGGCTGTTGTGCTTAGAACGGAAAACCTGGGGCGCTATTCCAGAAGGCCCGAGTTCTGCCTACTCCGAGTTTACAGCTGCTTGGGTTATGCAAGTAGTGATAGTGGAGCATCCGATATACACCTCGAGCGAAACCGGCGCAATCGTTCGCAGAACGCCTGGCATACTCAGCGCGCCGCATTGGGGCCTCTTACGTTGAGAAAAAACGGCTTGTCCTATCATCTGCACGCAGCGCCATCTGAAATCGAGCTGCAATACTCACTTCCTAGCATAACTTAATTAGATAACCATGCACTGCTACTTTCAAATCCCCAGCCTGGCTGTTGGCCACGCCCGGCGCAGGGCGGTCCGTTTTTCTCAGTGTTCTGTTCTTCCATTGAATTATGTTTGCTGCGTGGCTTGAGCGTAGACCTACTCTGCGCAAGCACAAACCAAGGAAGCAAAGGTGTTCACTGTAGCGAACGGGACGCGGCCTCCTCCCCACCGTCAAATATGGCTTTTGTTTACGGCTTGGTTGAACGTGCACGGCGGGCGCCTATCGGAAATCGTTCCAATTCCGCGGGTCAAGAGCGTGTTTCAGCCCTAGCGAGTGCGTTTAGACATTGAAGTTGTGTGATTTGCCATCGACTCTGTTTTTACAGTGTACGAAGAAGGCTCCCGTGGGAAAATCTTGTCTTGGCCGCTCCTATCGGCTCGGAGAAGAATGAACTCCAGTCCGGACCGACTCTGGCACCATCGGCTGATGGTGACCTGGGGACTGCATTCTTGTTTGGTGCTAAGTTCTTGTCGCTGCTAGCGGGCATCAAACGACGACTTCGTGGTTACGACGCTACACCAATACAAAGTGGACGCCATAAGTGGGTGGCTTCGGTGCTATACACAAAACTCTTCTACACCCTTTTAGCCAGAAAGGGTGTAGCATAAGTGGAAAAAGGGTGTTGGGAGGCCTTTACACCCTTTTTCTTGAATCTGAACACCCTTTTCCTAGCTCTACGGCCTTTTTGTGTGAAAAAAGGGTGTTGATCAACTTCAACCCCCTTGGTTTTTCTTAGGGTGTCGAAAGGGTGTGGAAAAGGTTGTGGTCTCTACCTCACAATATGCACCACCCTAGCATTGCATAAGGCATGCACTCATGCACATTGCGAGGAGCCACCGCGGGTTCGAGCTATTTGAGAACACTCACGGAACTGAGACGCCGTCGCGCCAGCTCAACACCGCCTCTGTTGGGCAGGTGGAGTAGAGGGCGACAAAGGAATAAGCCCAGTGTAGTACATCAGAAGGCGTTTATTCGCGCCAACCCCTTCAGTTACAGTTCAACATCCCCGTGGGTGGAAAGGGACGATGGGCGATCTGGCGCCACGCGCAAGTGTGCGCGTCCTCGGCGCGCTGAACCGGTGGGCTCAGCAATAAGGGCAAGATCTGGGGTGCTGGCCGATGGGCTCGCAATAGAAAGACACTGTCCTTCCGTTCCCAGGCGCGTACCGCACGGCGCGATCGTCGAGTGTCAGGTACGGCTAATATGTGAGTGAACGGACTGAGGATCAACCGAAGGCACGGGCCGGCAGCCGGAAGGGCTAGCGGCTTAGAGCCGGCGCAAAAGAGCTGCGACCGGGCGGTGAGAAAATAGTTACGCACCTTCGGCTGTCCTCCTGAGCGTCTCCCCCGAACGGACCCCCGCGCAGGGCGCGCGTTCGCGTCCTGGCGAGGGTGGTGTTCGGGCATCGTTCAAACGGGCCAATGAGGTGAGGTTAGCTCCAACACCAGGGTGGAGCCCCCCGCTGCGTGACAGTGTTCTATCGCCGCAACGGTTGCAGGAGTTTTAGAAGACGGCTCGGCTCTACACAGCGGCGCCGAGACGAGCCAGCAATTCGAAGGAGACGAAGGAGAAAGGGGGACAAGAGCCGCGCAAGGCCTCGGGCGCCAGGATCCCCACAAGGTGTTCAGCTGTTCATTGTATAAGGCCATGCTTGGATGCATAATAGCACTGTAAAGAACAAGACATCCCCTCATATACTTCTCTACTCGCCAGAAATTTTCAAACGCAAAAAAAATTGCTCGTATGCAATGATCGCTCGTTTCCATTTGCGGTGCACCTCATGCCCCAAGTTTAGCTTTGACACGGGAAACACCACTATTCGTGTGGCGATAAAGGGTGTTTACCGACTGCAACACGCCTGGCTTTCTGTAGGTTGTTGAAACGGTGTGAAATAGGTGTTCAGTTGCAAAAAAAGAACAGCGGAGCTGGGGGTCGACCTAGTTTCTTCCCGTGCTGGTAAGTTTTGTTATGTTTGCTAAGCTTTGCAATGTTCTTGCTATAAGTTAGGATGACCGCTGAGGGGGTGAAGCCAAGTTTAACCGGATTTTACAAGGCTGTTTCAGTGTCCCCCCCCCCGCCACGGGATCCAAGGCGGAAACAAGCTAGGTCGGCCTCCAGCTATGCTGTTTCTCCAGCCTTGCACCACTATTGCAAGCTGCGCCAATTTTTTTGCCTTGTAGAATCCAAAAGAGACAAGTACCTCTGAGATGGTATATTTAGAGGTGCGCATACACATACGCCCCTTGTGCTCATACTCTAACAAGCTCGAAAGCCGACTTCACTGTTATAATACCCTATCTGCGGTGGTGCACCCTTTACAGGTGCCGCAGTTTTTTTCTTTGTATTTTTTTGCTAACGCCACCGAAACTAGCTCGAGCTTGCTTCACTGGTAATAAATTATGCCAATTCATATTGCGTTAAACATCGCGAGGTAGAAAACACCCCCCGCTTGTAGAAAATGTTCAGTCCCCCCGTGTAAACAGGTACAAAATACCTCCTAAGTTGGAGGTCGCTTCACCTTTTTTCTTAGTTGGCGGTATTTTCTTACACCCTTTTTCTTTACGCCTTTTTTTTAGTTTCGAACACCCTAATTTGTAGCTCTACACCCTTCTGGGAAAAAAGGTGTTGAAATAATAACACCCTTTTTGAAGAGTGTTGAGGTGGCGGGGGAGATTTGTTTGATATTTAATAAAATTGTATAAGTTATGGAACATAAAAAATACCTCGTGATTAAAAAGTTTTCGCAAATTCGCGTGCTGATTTGTATATTCTCATAGTAAAATCATTAGTTCCAAATTAGCGCTAAAATATGTTTTTTGCGACAAGCCAACCAACTCGATCGGGGGGCTCTCCTCTGCTGGATATAAAAGAAAGAAGAGCACATGTATTACTAAGTAAATGTGCACTCCCTGTACCGCTTGCATCCCGTTGGTTTTCTTGCTCAATTCATTTGTGTTCCAATTGCAACTTTTGCGTATTGACTGTGTTGAATGCTGCGCGCTCCGCAGATTCACATTGCCACGCGTAGCTACTGCCCTGGCCACGCCCTCATTTTAGTGTTGAGCAAACTTACACCCTTTTTTTAGGGTGTTCACACGAACACCTTTTTTTTATCTGTACGCCTTTTTTTCGCCAAAACACTTAAAGATATTCGCCATAGGACAAGATTCTTACGCCCTTTCCGGCCAAAAAGGGTGTAAGAAAGTTTAGTGTGCACACGCTACGCCCACGAATGGGCTGGGTGTGTTTGATTAACGTTAGAAAACCGAGGAAACTCGGGAATGGTTTTGCACGGCCGAGTTGAACTCGGAACGCCCGTGGCGGCCGCTGCTGCGGCGTGGTTTATTGTTATGGTCGCCGTAGCAGGCATATTTCTGACCTCGACAGGTCTTTTATAAACGAGCCAGGAATTTCGAGATCGTTTTTATCTCTCGAAAGGTGCTGTGCATTGGCTGTGCAGTCATCTGGCGACAGACCCCCGTTTGCGACGACTTCGCTCACACATGACCGCCGAGGAGCAAGTGTTGTGTGCTGCATGCGGTTTTACGCGAAGGGCAGCTCCCACGTGTTGGTGGCGACCGCACCATCGACCGCCACCACTCGATAGTCAGCCGGTGTGTGCGCAATATGATCGCCGGAGACGTGTTTCCCTGACCTCGCCTTTCTTTTAGGTGGTTCGGCGGACATATGGCTTCCGTTCTGCAGCCGGAGCGTGCGCTTCAGTTATCGTCTGCTCGCAAAACAGTTTCGAACGAGGCGTTGCATGACCGTGCGTTTCGTTTATCGTCGGCGCGGCCGACAGTTTCCCCAGAGGCGTTGCGCGACGCACATTTTTTGTTAAAACATCACGGGCAGGATAGCCTGTATACGTATACAGTCGAACCACTTATAACGATCCCAGATATAACATCCTATGGGGTGTAGGAACAAATGGCCCCGGATTGATTGAATAAACTATTCAAGGCAGCCAGCGCGATGTTGGGCGCCCGCCCGGTGAGAGGCGTCCTCAGTCCAGGATGCCTTGGAGGTGACCTGCTCGCGTTGCCCTTTCTCGGAGCTGGCCAGCAACTCGAGTTGGGCAGTGGTGTTGGGGCATTCTACGGTAATGTGGTAGAGAGTTCCCATGTTTGGACAAAAGTGACACGTGGCTGGGTATTGGGTGGGAACACGGCGTGGTACAGTGTATTGAGGGGAAAGTTTTTGTCTGCAGCCAGCGCGTCGGTCCTATGGTGAGGAGGTGGGTATTTCTGTGGTTGTAGCCTATAGTGGGCGAGGATATCGACGTATGTCGACAGGGTTGGGGGCGGGGCAAAGGGGAGGGAGTCACTAGGGCAGTCGGCAACGGCCCGGAGTACATGTTCGCGGGCCGCGGCTAGAGCCGCTTCATTGCCTTCTAATCCCGTGTGACCTGGAGTCCATACGATATGTGCGAGGGGCAGATGGAGATTTCTGACGTAGAATTCGCTGGGCTTGATGAGACATACGGCCGGTGAGGTATAGTTGCGGCAGGCTGATTGGGAGTCTGTTAGGATCGTGATATAATCTTCTGCGGTTTGTAACGCGAGGGCAATGGCGACTTCTTCCGCTGTGGTGGGCTGTGAGGTGCGAATCGTAACGCCGGTGAGTTCTTGTCCCTGGTGATTGGTGACGCTGGCAACAAAAGCTTGGGCATTGTATGCCGTCCACGTACCTAGTGGTAGTTTGTTGGGCATATGCAGTCGAATGGCGGTGCTTCACGGCGGGCGGTGTGGTTCTCTGGAGGCATATTGCCCCTTTTGGTCATGGCGGGCTTCAGCTGAGTAGCCGAGTGTGGTGAGTAGGTTCCGGCCAGTGGGTGCAGGGCCGGATTAAGGTGGGGGCTACGGGGGCTGCAGCCCCGGGCCCCCAGGTGTCAGGGGCCCCACTCAATCGTATGAAAAAAATAGTTCGAGTGTTCTCGTTGCCCGCGTTGAAAGTTGAAGGTAGGAGCTTCAACCTCACTTTCACACCGAAGCTAACTCGTGACAGGTGGGGAGGTGTGGGGGGCCCCTCACGTTATGGTTGACGACCTTCGAGTCCATTTCAATTTAATTTAGTTATTTCTACTCCTCTTCTTTGTTTTCCCCAGATTTATGAGAAGACGTCTTGGACCAAAAGTCGTGGGTACACAGCTTGACTGGGCCTAAGAAGCCACATAAAAAGTCCCCGAGCTCGGCTCCAGTCTTTTTCGGCACAGGTCGTTTCGGTAGTCTTTTCGGTACCCGGACATCTGAGTACGCAGACGTTTCGGCGCGCGCCTGTTTCGGTATAAGGAAGGGTCAGGCATGAGAATAATGAAGTACTGTCTGAATAACATTGTAAATTGTTTAAGCGTGAGGGACGTTATATGTAATTATTGACAAGTTAAGCACTGCCCCACGGGCTCATACACAGTTGTTGCCAGAAATTTTAATGTATAGCGCTTGACAAGGAAGTTCATTGCGATGACGACCCGTTCAATAAAGCTAGTGGATTAGTTGAATCGCATAAGCGTGATTGATATCGACTCGATATTTCTCGCTGAATGGTCAGCGTATATATGGTTATTTAAATATTCAAAGGTTGTGTAATCCACTCGCGGGGTCGTTCGGCTTCAGCCCACGCCTCTGGGCTGTAGCCTCTGCAGGCTGTCTGAGCAAGAAGCGTTGCGGACGCAACATGTCCGCACGACTCCATTCGTAGCGTAATTTTCTAGGCGCCACTCCGTGTGGACGCAGAGGCCGCCGGGCCAGCGTGACCCCAGCGGCTCCCTACGAGATGGGGAATCAGCAGGCCTAGGCGGTGTGAAGAGCTCGGGCGTGGACGCCAAACCAAGTAACAACAACGTCCGTTTCCTTTCGGGATGACGAAAGCTGTGTCCACTTATAAACGCATCCTGCGTGCGGCCCCTTCGATGCCGTCTTGAAAACAGACCTCCGCCGCTACTCGGGGACGGTAAACTGTTTATCCCTGTGGGCGCTTTTCGCTTTGGAATGAGTCGGCGGACAGCGTGGACCAAACGGTGGCCCGCAGATCTGGTCCCGCTTGGGCGCGGCGGCAGGAGGAGAGGAACCCCCGAAGAAGCGCGGGAAAAGCAGTGGACGCGGCAGATGTGTTATGGACTCGAAAACGAGAGGTCCATTCATACTCGCCTCCGTCGTTGACCCCGAATCTAGACAAGAAGCTTCACCGTGTTTCCACTGCCAGTTACGACCAACATCTAAGCCCCCCCCCACCCCCCGGCCTCATCCAAAAGCGGCGCCTGTTCTAACCGCCGCGTGCTTTCTCGCCTGTGCGGGTAACCTACAGGATTTTGGCCAGTAAGCCGTGGCAGCCAACTGTTTGGCAGATGTTTGTGAGTGACAGCTGCCTGCGCGGATTTTGAGCCCTCCCATAATGCAGGTGGAGAACTTTGCTATAAAAGTAAAACCTTAGAGGCCTAATAAAATATGCTTTTTGTAAGAAAATACTCTTCTGTACCATGGCGTGTGCAGGCCGACACGGCGCTTCTATTAATTGTGAATCGGTGATGAACCGGCAATCAACCCATACTAACTTTTACGCCTTATAAAATCCGTTAGTTTCCGGAAAGCGTACAATTATGTATAATTTATCACTGATCAGAGAGCATAACATGGGCTTCGAAAATTTTCGCACATTAAAGCGGAATCCTTATCATAACCATCATCATCATCATCATCATCATTAGGGCCCCAAGGACGCAGTAGCCCCGGGCCCCAAAGTTTCCTAATCCGGCACTGAGTGGGTGTAAGGGTGAGCCAACGTAGTTGGCTTTGTGGGCTTCGATAAGTTCTTGCCATGTATTGTGGAGGCCCAGCTGGAGCTTGGTTGCTGTAGTAGAAGGAAGGCCGAGTGCTTTCTTGTAGGTTTGGCGGATTAGCATGTCGAGCTTCTTGATTTCTGCAGTTTTGCGGAGTAGGTATGGTGTGCCGTACGTGATGCGACTTGTTAGTAGTGCTTGGACGAGTCTCGTGGTGTCATGTTCTATAAGGCCGTGTCGTCTTTGTGCTACTCGATGTTGGAGGTGTGTTAGCTGGGTTACTGTGCGCTGTAATGGTGTGGTCCCGGAACTTGTGGTCCCGGAACAAATGGTTCCAACCCGAAAGTAGGAACAAATGGTCCCGGAACTTATGGTCCTGGAACAAATGGTTCCGGAACAAATGGTCCCAGGCTCCTCTTCGGGCTAAATGATTCTATGAAACTCCACGTGAGTTCTCGGTTAAATCTTGCTGGAGAGCAGTTTATAATTTCTTTAGTTTCTTTATTTTTGTTTTCTTTGTTTTTTTTTAGATTCCATTAAACCGGTTATCTCCATTTACGCTATTTTAACGATTGAACATGGTATTTCACCCAGCCGTGCATTTTTGCACAAGTGCAGGGCATTACACGATTGGCCCGTTTTGGGAATTTTTTTATTCGTATTTCCGCCGTTCTTCTGCGGCCTTTCTTATTTTAGACCTCGTTTTTTACACGTTGAAGACGAATATTGTTATTTATTGCTTCTCTCTCTCTTTCGGTATTCGATTTCTTTTAATATTGCCATTTTTTTCTTTTTTCGACTTTTTGGATGATCAAGAGCTTGAGAAGGGACATGCCTTGGAATTATTTGTTTGCTGTTGGTGTCCGCGGGTGTAGGAACAAATCAAGGTCTTGCATTATGCTTCGTCAAGAGCACAATATCGGCCGCCTCAGGCATTCGCAATCTTTTATCTGCCGAAAATGTGTGCCACGTGCTCAGTTCACGACAGATTGCTGCCCAGAAGTCAAACGCTTTTGCAGTTGTGGGTGGTCTGTTCTGTGGATGCACATTTTGGGGAACACTTTCAGAAATGATAAAATGGGTTGGATTGATGCGGATTCAAATGGGAAGGGCGCTTATGAGTGGATTGAAACGGTTGAACGGTGAGGCACGCCGTAGTGGAGCGCTCCGGATTAATCTTGACCACATGTGGATCTTTAACGTGCGCCGAAATCTCGTACACACGGGCATTTTTGCTTTTTGCCTCCATCAGAAAAGCGGCCGCCGCGGCAGGGAGTCGAACCCGCGACGTTACTAGATTCTAGTAACGTTGGTCAGAACGGGAGGGGCCTTTGGGGAACAGGTGGAGAAACGACGGACTCAATGGCAAAGTCGTTTCGGGAAGGGGCGGGTTCTTTCGGGCGGCTGCACCCGCTATGCCACATGCAGCGTACTTTCGGCGTTTTCTCGCGTCGACGTTGTCCCGCGTCGACGCGCGTCGCCAGAAATGCATGGCGACGCGAGCTGACGCCCGAGCGACGCCGATGTCTACTCGCCAGATATCGGCGTCGACGCAGCGCGAGAGAGCATCGGAAAGCGGGCGGCAACGCCCGTCTTCGCGTGGTTTGGGGTCATTCCTTTCAGTAGAAAACAATTTCTTTTTAGCTTGCGGTAATCGGTTGCCTTGAGACAAATTGTAAGCTATTTCTGTTCGCAAGCGCTCACCCATTTGTGGCTTGTTCGGCTTTCATCGAGGCGATCGGGGATCTGCTATAGCTTTGTGCGAGTTAAATAAGGGAGCTCTGGTTACATTGCATCCAGTATTAGCATAATGTGGCTTGTCTGCAAGACCGGTGCGTGACGAGCAAGCGTTATCAACGCCAGTATTCTAGCGGCGCATTCCATTCCATTCGTAGCTCCCGTGGCTTGCGCAGGGAAGACCAAGGATGTGCGATAGTTACATCGCTTGTAGCAGTAGCATTATTGTCCTCGGCTCCAAGATCGGTGCGCAAGAAACAAGCGTTACCACTGCTCAAATCTCTCAAATACGACCAAAACAAAGCACACCCGACACAATTCGTGAGCAGCCTCGGTTGGTACACCGAATTCTACAAGGCCCCACTTGGGTCGGGAACTATAAGCGTGGAAAAGTGGGAAAACTTCAAAGCTCAGGTAAAAAGTTTTGCAATCACTACAGGGCGTGAGGAGGCCACCCGCAAAAAAGAAAAGACGCGCCGTCTCACGGAGTCTCTTTGCGCGCTCATTGAGGCAGACGAAGAGAGGCTAGGGAAGTTCCGGGAGGACATCCGGGTAATTAAAGAAGAGCTACGGGGAGAGCTGTCGAAAGGTTACTGGGGAGCTCTGGTACGGAGCAGGGAACAAAGGGTAGAATTCGAAGCGAGGCCGTCGAAGCTTTTTGCCGCCTTCGAAAGGGGGCATACGGCGCGCAAAACAATTACGGAGGTCAAGCATCTAGCGGGTATAGCAACGGGCAGTGAGGAAGTAGCCAAAGCCTTCGCGGACTATTACACCCATCTATTCTCCTTGCGAACGGTCCCAGATACAATCCCAGCAGATGTGCTAAATGAAATTCCCAAGATACCCAAAGAAACTAAAGAGGTGATCAACACCCCCGTAACAGAAGCGGAAATCGAGCGCACCATCAAGAACCTGCCACGAAACAAATCTCCGGGGCCGGATGGCATCATTTCAGAGTTCTATGTGGCCCTTAGGAAGGAACTGAGTCCCATCCTGGCCGAGGTTTTTGAAGAAATAAGAAAACAAAAACGCCTACCGCCCTTCATGCGCACGAGCCTCTTAGCCTTAATCCCCAAAAAAGTATCCAGCGATTCTGTACCCGATGTCGCTGATTATCGGCCGATCAGCCCCCTCACAACGATGATAAGATCCTCGCCCGAATTCTAGCTGGACGACTGGAGAGCGCACTGAGCGCAGTGGTAGGTCCGCACCATGACGTGCGGGTTCAAAGGCCGGTCCATCAACTCAAACCTATACATCACATGAGGGTAGCCTTTGAGGCGGCAGAATCAGGATTTTTACCTCTGGCCATTGTTCAGCTTGACCTAGAAGGAAGGCATTTGACCAGGTGGACCACCAATTTTTACTTGATCTTCTCCAACACTGAAACATCGGGGAAACAATGATCGAGTGGATCAAACTATGTTACGAGGACACTTATACCAGCGTTGTAATAAATGGGGCGGTGGGCACGCCCATACACATCCTTAGGTCTGTACGCCAAGGCTGCCCCATGTCACCCGGCATCCTATTCACACTTTACCTTGAGCCACTTTGCCGTATGACCCTTGCATCTAAGGTCATAAATGGCCTCACGCTTGGAAGTGAGGAGCTCCGTGTTCTCGCATACGCCGACGATGTGGCCTTCGTTTGCACACAATGATCACAAGTGGGCGAAGTAATCAGGCTAGCGAATCAGTTTTGTCGCTTTTCAGGAGCAGAGCTAAACCTACTTAAGTTGAGGGGAGCCTTGTTGGGTGAATGGCCCTCCAAACAAAGTTGCCTATTTGGAATGGTCTGGGAAGAGGAGATGTCCAGTTACCTGGGCGCCAATCTCAACCAAAGCGCCGCAGTCCCACAACGATGGAAACCCAAGCTGTCAGCGGCGGAAAGAAAGCTGCAGCCGTGGAGAAACAGACACATCGCTCTGTTCACGAGGGCCCATGTATGCAACGCAATAGCATACCCCGCGGTGCTGTACGGAGCCCGCAAAACAACCATTGACGCATGCTCCCTGAACAAGCTGCACCGGTCCTGGGCAGTGTTCCTCTGGCGTTCCACGTACGAACCCATGCGCCTCTCAAGCCTCTTTTGGAGCCTAGAGAGGGGTGGGTTGGGTCTCGTCAACGTGGAGCTCAAACTGAAAGTCCAGCGACTGCTGTACTTTCGGGAGCGAAGAGACTCGTTCCTCGGGGAAGCCACGCAGAGGCTGGGTGCCAGACACTTGGCACCGTGGATCGCCACCACAGCACCCCCCTGCTTCGGCACACGTGCCACCGGATTCTATAAAGAAGTTGCGCTAGCCCTAGCCCTGCTCGAGCAGCATTTTTCTTGGGAGTACCTACTCAAAGCAAAGCCCACGAAACTTTACTGGGACCTCGTGGAGAAGGTCCTGCCGCCCCCTCTCTACCGACAACCCCAAACTCCTGAGGACGTATTGAAACGGGTAAGAAGACTCCCTGTGCCCGCAGGTTCAAAAGACTTTTTCTTCCGCCTCCACATGGGAGTACTGCCGGTGAAGGCACGTCTGGAGGATAGAGGTTTCTTCCTCCATGGCGGCGCGGGCTGCCTTCTCTGCGGAAAGCGGGAAACGGCCGAACACGTCCTTACTGAGTGCAACCCCGTGGCCGTCTTCTGGGACGAGCTACAGACTGCGTACACTGAGCGATGGGACCTGCCGTGGTCAGGCCTCCAGCGCCTGAGCGCGCCTACAATGAACAGGGCGCTTCGAGACTGCGTGCTTGTCATCGGGCTCTGTGGAGGGCGAGAGTAGACGCTGCAGTGGAGTGCGCTAGGAGCCCACGGCAAAGGCTGCATGGACTGTGAGCGCTATGGGGGAACCAGATACCGACACAGACCTTCGCGACTCACTGCAAAAAGGATGCCAAGCCCTGCAGAAGTTCAAAGCGAAAGAAATGCAACGCTTGCAACGGCTGTGATTCGCGCGTGGTCCTACCACTGCGTTCTCTCAACGCTGTTCTGCACTCATCAGGCCCCCTTCATGTCAACCAAGAGTATACACACGCCTGTGAACTCGGTTCTTTTCCAGCGTTCTCTGTTCAGTCTGTTTAATTTTGCGGTGTTCTGCAACGTCATGGTTTCACGCTTGTAATTAATTTTGCACCCGCAGTCATGTGTTGTGTATTTTTTTTTTTGACTAGGCGAAGACTCACTTGAAGGTGGCCGAAGGTTATGTCGCGACAGTATGTACGCGCACACTTGTCAATGCTTCCTTCGTGCCTGTGTATCGTGTACATATGTAAATCTCTGTAAATAAATGTGTTACAAGAAAGAAAAGCCCCTCGTCTCCTCAGTGCGCTCGGGGCACCCGACTCAGACTCAGAACTAGGACAAGCCCTTGCGCGCTGCTGCCGTGCGACGGTAGCTTTTAAAACAAAGGAGCTGGAACGCTTTAAGTGGATATGAAGCCAGCAACAGGCTAGGTTGCAACGGAACACAACTCCCCCTTTTTTTCCTTTTTTACCTGTAAATGCGCTCTCTATAGTGTATGAGTGTGATTTCTATTGAGCAGCATAACACGCCAGTCAGGAACGTGGCATCAACAATGTAACAACGGCAGCAGCATGTATAGTAGTGTGTCTTGCCCTGTACATATCTGCCCTGTGTCTTACCCTGTACATACTTATTATGTAAATAAACCTGGTTTTGTTAAAAAAAAAATCGCGTGCGTGCTCGAGCGGTTGAGAGCCGGACTTCCGTTTTGAAAGTCCGTGGTTCGAATCCTGGCAAATCCCTGGTGTTTTCTTTTTTTCTTTGGCGGCGAGGGTTTGATCATTTTTTTACAGGGTACAGACAGTATGCCAGAGTACCTTGCCTTTTAACCTAAAAATGACGTTCGACGGTAACCTCAGTATCAAAGAAGCGCTGAAATTTGTTTTGCTTACAATTTGAATTCATGAACGTGCAGTCGGTACACAACATGAAGGTTAAATCAAGTAGCAAGTAAAGCAGTTGTGCGAAGTGCGTCTTCGTTTATAATCCTATCTTATTTTGTTCTGATTTGACCATGATGGCTCGAGATACATTTCGCAGCATTTTAATATTTGTCCGCCAACATACTTAGCAATGAATCAAGACGCCTTCGACATGGTAAAAAGCGCACTAGACGGGGACACAAGAAAAGACAGTGACACGGGACAAGCGCTAATTATCGCTCATCCCGTGTCACTGTCTTGTGTCCCCGTCTAGTGCGCGTTTCACCATGTCGAAGTCGTATCACCAACTAGCCCGAATTTCTGCGTTGGATAAAGACGCCAAGTGATTTTTTTTTTGCTAAAGCTAAAGTCTTGATAATTGCAGTTGAAGAAGCGACAATAACTGCTCATAAACGACTTCAACAGGATGGCATACGTGTCCAGCAACGCCCGCCGACGCAGCGACTGGCGCGCGACTTCGCCGGTCTCGTGCGGTTGCCCGCGCGTTGACGCCGAACGACGCCGACGCTCGCGCGACGCGTGATTTGGCGTCCATGTCGTTATGGCTTTAAGAACCATCATCATCGGAAGGCGCTGAGCTGAGAGTTCAACACCCGAATGAGGGGCTTTCAACATCGAAAATAAAATGGCGCCTAATCACGTGCGCGTCACATCGCCGCGATTCCGTGATCAGCTGATAAAACCAGCCGTCCAAAAACAAAAGGGCGTGTCCGGGACACGGGTCTCAACCAGCTGCGGCGATTGAAAACAATCTGTTACTTGCATGCGGCGATTCCCCGCTGCATGCACCAGCGTTTCCTAGGCCCCGCCGTGCAGTGGCCTCGTCCGAAGGAGCAGTCCATTTCATGCGAGGGGAAGTCCGTGGGTGGCGCCGAAAGCAGACGAGTTCAGACGGCGCTCCCCGGCCTCTTGAAAGGAAAACGTTCGCTTTGTCGATACCTGCCGAGGGACACATCGCGGAGTGGATGCACGCCGACGTTGGTGCCGCGGAGCAGCCCGCGCAGTAAAACGTTTCGTACCACAAAGCGTTGGCTCTGGGAACAAACAAATTGAACGAGGCCAAGGCTCAGGAACTCCCTAGCAGCGCTAGGCTAAGAAAAGTGGACTCTGTAGCCAGGTGGTCTTCCTTCCCGCCTAGTGACTACACCTTTCTACAGTTGGTGCCTGCGCCACGGATGATGAAGCCACCAACGTTGAAAGAACCGCCTGCACCCACCCAGAAGCCCGTGCGACGCAGTAGCGCCACTCCAGGCGTGCAGACAAAACCTGTCCCGATGGGGCGGCGCGCACAAAAGGGCGGTGGCCCTGAGCATCGCCGCCGACCCCGCAGCTGCGACCTTGCGACCTCCGTCGTCAACACGCGTGCGAGGGGCAAACGACACTCCCAATAAACACTGCAGCGCCCCCTTCTGGCCAAGAACTCCGGCTGGGTGGGCGGAAAGGGCAACCCGTTGCCGCAGGTTCGGAACCCTTTGCTCTCTGCAACCCGTTTTCGAGAACCCTTTGGCCCCGGAGCCGTTTGAGCCGGGAAGGGCTGCTTCTCATGCAGCGCTGGCTCCGGCGCCGTCGAGGCAGTCGAAGGGTTGCTTCCCAACCGTTCCCGGCAGGAACCGCAACCCCTGTGGCCTTGGCGAGTGCCGCCGAGGTCGGCAGAGTGAGCTTTCTCGAAGACCCGGCGTCCGTCACCTTGAGCAAACCCGCCAGCTGGCGCCAGTCGGCCTCCGGTGGCCTCTCTCTCTTCTCGAGAATGAACCGAAGGTGTGTGTGACTGCCGGTTTCGGTGCCGTGGTCTCCGAAGGGGCTCGTCTGCTCCCGCCATGCAGCTTGCAACGCGGCGCTGCTCCCCGGAATTGTTTGCAGCGGAGTGCAGGAGGAAGAAAGCGGAGCACAAGCGCAAGGAGAGACGCACATCAAGCCTAGCGTCCGTTTCAACCAAACTGTCGTAACAAACCCAGCAGTGTTCGATACAGTTACCAGTATACGCTCGTGTCGTTTGGGGTGCGTTTTCGGGCCAAAGATCCGAAAACGGAAGCGCATGCTTCGTTACGCAGGAAGTCCTGGCTGGGCCCCATGCGAACCCGTGTGCTCACAGAGAACAGCCGCTCAAACATCACGCAACCGGGGTGTAGGAACAAATGGTCCCAACTCGAAAGTAGGAACAAATGGTCCTAGGCCGGTCGCGGAATAATGGTCCGGAACTAATGCTCCCGGAACAAATGGTCCCACCTCGAAAGTAGGAACAAATGGTCCCGGAACTTATGGTCCTGGAACAAATGGTCTAGAACAAATGGTCCTAGGCCTGTCGCAGAATGATGGTCCCGGAACAAATGGTCCCAACTTCAAACTAGGAAGAAATGGTCTCACCACTACTGCTCCTATGCTGAGCGCCTGTAGAAGGGAAGGAAGGGGGTCAATATATTTATGTTTATATGTTTGTCTTTGTGCACAATGTATTTTGCATCTGTTTGTATATACAATATACTTGCTAAGGCTGAAATGCGGTATAAGAATTTTTTGTCGCACATGTACGTCCTCGCGCGCTTCCTTTGCTCGCCTTTTTTTTTTGTTATTCTGAATACCAAGCAAACCAGTGGCAGACATTTCAATCAAAATCAGCATGTACTGGGCAGCTCTCGGCCGGTGTTCGAAGCGAATACAATAACGGGCAGCCATAATTTTCTCATGTAGTGGTTCTAAGTGCACTAGCTTCGATAGCATATTTCTTTGCTTGAGATGGCCTTCATTGCCCTCTTTAGAAGAAATTGGCCATGGTGCTGATTGTCGCGGCAGCCTGGCTTGTACATTGGCTCAGCCGATGCTCCCGATCAGACGTCCGCATGTCTCGAGACCACGGTGTCCTGTCACCAACCTCGCTTACTAGCGGCGTCCCGCGACAGGCGCGGCTTCCTGGAACACGGCCGGACTCACAAACTATCTTTTTAAACGGGAAGGGAGCGTTAAGCCTGGCCATGCGCGAAATAGTTGACTGAGAAAACTTCCGAGGGGGAGGGAAGGGGAAGAGATCTCACTACGCACGCACCCGTGAAGGGCTACGTATTCTGTAAATTAATGGAGCCGCATGTTTCCCACGTGGCTTCTCTTTTCCCCTGTGTTTGCGAGTAGCCCATTCATTCGTTATATAGTGACCAGGCAGATAATTGGAATAACGATAGTTTGATCAACCAAAAAGTCGAAAACAGAAAAAATGAAAACATTACAAAAATCCAATAACGGAAGAGAGAATTTCGTCTTCAACGTATAAAAAACGCGAAGACAAAAATAAAAAAAGGCCGGAGACAAAAATGCATGGTCGGCAGAAATAGCGCGGTTAATCGTTATAATAGCGTAAATTGAGATAACCGGTTTAACGGAATCTAAAAAACAAAGAAAACAACAATTAAAAACTAAAGAAATAACTGCACTCCAGCAAGATACAACAGATATCCCCAGGATTTCGGGACACGCGCCGCGGAAACCTGCCTGCGCCCCTCTCCCGGCGCTTCGCCCGTCCCGGGCGTAACTGAATGGGGCAGAAAAAAAAAAACGGCCGCCGTTTAATAACTAAGACAGCTAGAAAAAGCGACTCCGGGATATACGTAGCACGGCTCTAGCGGCACGCCGTGGCAAAATATTGGGCTTGTACGACTAACTCACGAGGTTCCCGGGTCGTCTAAACTTTTTCTGCTGCGGCCTATGAGAACAGGCTGGATTTCAGCTCGTTCCGCACTAGTTAACACAAAATTGTGGCGCTCAGAAAACAGATAGAAAAAACGACTCCCGGGTTTGAGTACTTCAGGTTGTGGGCTACAAACCCTTTATTGTAGATTTGTTGCAACGTTGTTTGTGTAGGTTCCCTGCAACACTTTTCATGGCCGGGGTGAGGCGTATTGCCACAAACTTCGAAAAACTGACGCTACGTGGCGCCCCCGTTCCCCTCCTTTTTCCTGGAAGGAGTGGAGAGGAGGACCGTCTCCACCCGAACCCTCGCCTCCGCAGGGGGGGTAACAAAGAGGCAGTCGGTAGTGTGCGCGAGGACGAACAAGGCCTGCTCCCCTGGTTTATCCCAAGGAAGTGGGGGAGATAATTGCTTCCACTGAAAAGGTTTGGCTGACTGTCCTAAACCCCTCCCCCCCCCCTCCTCATTTTTAGCCTGCGCAGAACAAACAAAGCGTGCTCCCCTGGTTTTTTCGCGGGGGGGGGGGGGGGGGTTGAGGGGGGGGGAAGACTTTCCAGCACAAGAACTGTGCCTGAAGGACCTACGACGTGTCCACACGCGCTACTGTGTACAGTTTTTGCTTCTTCGTTTTCTTTCTTTTTTCTGAGGTGGCAAGTAACGTTAGTACGGTGTCAAATGTGAAAATCGGTCATCCGCACGGTTTCCTGCAGTGATGCGTTAAATGGTGTAAAACGTATATGTTTGCGCGCAGGTATGCCATTTTGTCTTTTTTTACATACGGATTAGTATGAATGTATTTGTAATCTGTTTAGCGTTTTCTCTTCTTTTGCTGTATTGTTTTTCTTATGTATACAGGTAATCATGCCGTCCTTGTTACTGTATATATCTATTCCCACACATGCCTAAGGCCTGGCACTCAGGCAGGAAGTATGAAATAAATAGTAAATAAATAAAAATAAAGCACCATCTTGAAGTTTCTGAGACTGAAATTATGGCGCAAGGGGGGTTGCCAAGAGCTGAACGAACGCCGCTTTTTTAACGCTATTACATCGAAGCGGCGTCCGTTTTATCAAAAATCGTGTTCTCGAATGCCGGTTTATAGATTCACCAATGTTCGTTGTTTTTTCTTCGTTTTAATTGTTATTTTATTCAATTTATGTACCATTCATCCCAATGCTATTTAAACGCTTTTTACGAGAGGGAATATAATAATTAGAGGTGTGTTCCAGTTTAATTCATTGTTTTTCATCCTTTTGAAAAATTCCCAGTATATTGTCGTAGTTTCGCAGTTTTTTTCCCGCAGCTTTTTGTTCAATATTTGTTGCCTTTAAGCTTTGCGAATTTTCTCATTCTTGTGTGCGCTCTAGAGAATTTGTTCGATATTTTGTTAATTGTAAATATTAAAATTGTGGCCGCGCTCCACTGCTTCCAAGGCGCTTCCATCGGAACATCACCAGTTAAAAACTGATATGCGTTAAAAACGGTTATAAAAAGTATAAACGACGCCGTAAGAAGCATGCATATACGTGAAAATGTCAATGGCGCTTAACCGAATGGAAGCAATTATACATTTACAGCACACTGTTACAATTAAATTGTCGTGAATTATACGAACGCAATGGTAGTGCTGCACCTGAAATTAACCCCAATGTTGAGAATTGATGTTTGGGATTCCAAGTTACTACTATTTAGACGCCCATGAACGGCCCATTTTAGACGGGTCTAGGACATTTCGATGTACTGGGGCATTTCAATGCGGGATGTTACGGTGCAAGCATTCCGGTGCACCGACAATTTCGTACGCCAACTTTTCTGCGAACGGATTTGTGTGCTTATTTGTGTGAAACTTTCGGCAACTTATTATTTGCGTAGGTATTAGGTTATGGATGACTATCTACGCACTGATTGCATCGTTTGTGTTTATGCTTTGAAAGTTTTCGGTCAGAATTTGAGATTTTTTAGAGCTTTATTTATTAACTCCTTTAGGCAATACCAATTATTATGAATCTTATTTTTTTTCTAGGGGCGCGGGCGAGGGTTCAGAAAGTCACAAAAAGAGCAGCTTCTTGCCGCCTTGTGTGGCGCCTTGCATCTGCGCAAAAAGAGATATTTAACGATGTTACGGCACATATAATGTTACACTGACGTCGAAAGGGACAAATTACGCAGCTCTTAAAGCTTCATGCTGTCCTTCATGAAACTGTGTAAATGAGCTGAAGAAACGGTTCCGGTGCATCAAGTGGTTTTTATTAAGACTTGTAACAAATAAAACTTGCTCAAACGTAGGCACTTCCAAAAAAAGACGTCTATTGCTAAGCTTGCGCACCAAGCTTCTTAACTGTGCCTTTTCTGTGCACCCTTCGGTGCCACACCACAATAATTGCAGATCTCTTTCCTAGGTGTAAATTCCGAGGACACCTAAGCACTTTTTTATGATACAGTGATTGAGAAAGCATTAGTGTCCAGTTGCCGAACGTGCACTCTCAATCGTCCTTTTTTCTTTTCTGTCTGTCTATCTGTCCGTCTGTCACTCGATTCAGCCGCTGGGCCAAACATGAAACAATGCTGGAACAAGGAGTATATATAGGCAAAACCGTCCCAAGCTACTGAACCTGGCGGCGTGCATATATTTCTACGTGCCAATAGTGTTCAGAAGAAAAACTTGGCCGCGTATCTGCTCGCTTCGCTGCAAATGTCGTCGAAAGGCGATAGTCTTCTGCAGCCCCTGCCGTCTCATACATTCCCCCCCCCTCTCACTCCTCGCGCGTCTGACGCGATGGAGGTTAGCTAAATTAAATCCACTTTTCCCGCGCCGCAACGCTCGCACGCCATCTGTTGGAACCTTTGCTACTGTTCGGCTTGGGGTTGCGCTCGAGCTCGAGGCTCGGGCGCCAGCTTCTTTTTGTATTTTTTGATCAAAACATTGTTTTAACGCCTCGTTTTTAAATTTGCTATCGTGAAAACCAAGGCCACGCCTATTCTTATTTAAAAGAACGCGCGTAATCCCGGTTATGTGCTTACATTTTGCCTCAAATGTACCTGGGGTTTCCTTCACGCCATATTATTGGGACATGAATGACAAATCTTGGCAGTTTTAGAAGTTTGGAACGGTTTTGCGTATATAAGCGTCTTGTTTAATAATAATTATAACTTTTGGACCGGTGGCTGAATCGGTGCCCTCCACCGGGCGGGCGCCCTAACATCTGCGCTTCATGCTCGCCAAATAAAGATATGTAGCCCAAGAAAGACTATCGTCTTTAAAAAAGCATTAGGCATAATTGAGGCAAAACATTAGTGCATAACTGGCCGCAGCAGCGTTCTTTTATTCAAAAATAGACGTGCGATTGGTTTTAATAAAAATTCGGTAAAAGACGGTGTCAAAAACAGGCCAGATAAAAGTAAATAATAAAAGAAAGATGTCTCCTCAAGAGTGAGAGAGAGAAACCTTTATTTGGGGCAAGGCTGGCCCTAGGCCTGCTGGGGGAATAGGATCAAAGGAATGGGTAAGGAAGGGGAGCAGACCGGCCGTTCTATACTGCTCGTGCTAGACCGCTTGTGACTGCGAATACAGCAATTTTGTGAAGGATGGGAGTGCCCACGGAGTAAGGGTCTATGGCTATCGCGGGATCGTTGGTGGGGGCAGAGAAATTTCTATAGCGAGTTAATTTGGGGCAAAACCAAATGAGGTGGTGCAGATCAGCTTTGGTTAGGGAGTGGCACTTGTTCACGAATACCTCAGCAGCTCTTGGAAGCGTAGGTAGAGAAGCCAGGAACCCAGGCGGGGTGAGGTTTTTGAGGCGATGTTCCAAGAACAATTGAAAGAAAAGGTCCCAACAGGTGGCGCGCGAACCAAGAAAACGACGGAAAATTGAATCTAATTCATCACACTTCAATTGCATTAATTATGGGGGAGGCAGGGGGAGAAGAACAGCGTGAGGGGGAGAGGGGAGGATGTTACGAGGCGGGGGCGGCCGAAGGCTATGGTATACATTTGCAGCGAAGCAACCAGATACGCAGCCAATTTCTTATCTTCTCCTCGTGACTATGACTCGCCACATACCCGGGGAACATACTGTAAATAAAAATACTACTTACAGTACGGTAGCATACCCCATTTCAGGTAGTATGACGGACAGGGCGTTTCACGTAAGAGCGCTAGTCCAAGAATATTGTTCACTGATCATGTCGCACACTGGCCGGTGGTTGAGGCTGGGAGTATTAAAATATTTTAGTGTACGTCTAAAAGAAAAGAAGAACCTACCCGCATTCAGTAGCACCTTGCTCTTCGTGAGCAAAGCTGCCTCGGGGGCTGGCGCGTGCAAGTCGATCCAGCACGTGCTCTTTTCAGAAGCGTTCTCGTCGGGCCGGCGTGCGTCTTTTTTAGCTTCGGAGGCACCGGAAAGCCCGTTCAGCGGACGCGTCCCACGCAATAGAAAACATTCATAACGTGTTTTTCTTTTACTTGCCGAAGACTTGCATATGCTCATCTGCTTGTTTCGGCACTGTCGCGTTAATTGCGTATTTCTTTGTTTTTCGTTACTCATAATGTTAGTATACTTGCACCTCAACCTTAACGCAAAGTAGGTAAGGGTTGAGGCATTTGCTTTTTGGTTTTTTATGAACCCCGAAATAATAGATTATGATCTTGCTCTACCGCTTGTGCTTTGGAACAATAACGCAAAATGTTTTTGTGCTGCAAATTATTTGTCGATACAGATATTAGCATAGGAAAAATAATTTTCCTGAATTCGGGTGTGAATGTTCGCGAGTAGAAATTAAAAGCGAGCAGAAAAAGAAAAGCTCGTTCCGTTTAATCGCATGCGCCTTCAAAAGACGTCCCACATATCAGACACCTGATTAATTCTAATGTACGAATCAATGTACCAACGCAATTTGTGCAAGTTGTTCAACAGCCAAAAAAAAAAAAGTTCGCGATGTGCCAAGTGCGAACAAGTATCATGCAAGCGGAAGGAAATAAAAATGCCCTGTGACAAATTGAACAGATGACCCCTTAATGTCGAAAAGGCGACCCATGGGACCTGAAAGGCTTTCGGAACCGACGTCCCCCAACAACACGTTTCATTCCGTGAAGTAGCCAGGGCACCGGGCTGGTCGAGCGGCGCGGTGAGCAGACGATGCGTCCGTAGCAGACGACAAGACGAACACTGGCAAAAGTTAACTCATTAGCGGCGCTGCAGTTGACCCGAGCCTGCTCGATCCGTACTAACGCACATTGTTTCACAAGTCGAAAGAAAATTTTACCCGGCTCTTTCCTTCGAGTGAGAAATGCGGCACGAGCGCCACGAAAAAAGCAGGCGTCCGAGCGGGGCGAGCCCTCCCCGGCCCATAAAAACGAGCCTCGGCCATACGGGGGAACCGCAGCCCATGCGGGGTCGTTTTGTGAGGGCTCCCCTCTTGTTTGTTTGTTTTTTTTTTCCTTCCTGGTTCGGCGAATTTCAAAGGCGAAAAGCTGGCCTCTTTGGGAAACCGTCGCGAGCGGCTAGACCCTGTGTGAAGGCCCTGCTTCTCGCGCCGCGGGGGAGAGAACAAGAGAGAAGGAATTGTGTCTCCAGGTCGCTACACCACGTGGTGTCAGTTTTTCGAAACTCGAATCCTGGCCATAACGCGCCGGCGCTACACAGGTGACGAGGCCCGCCGTAGTGGAGGGCTCCCAATTCATTTTGACTCCCTGCGGATGTTTAATGTGCGTGCGCCGAAATCTCTAACGCAGGGGCATTTTTCTTTTCGCCTCGATCAGAAAAGCGGCCGCCACGGCCGGGAATCGAACCCGCTTCGTCGAGCTCAACAGCACAAGGCCATATTCACTGCACCATTACGCGGCGGGTAATTTTTTTAACATGTTCCGTTGTCGCTTTTTGCGGTGGTAGGTAGTCATCGTCAGACAGCAACCCCCTTCCCCAGCTCGCACGCAAATACCAAGATGCCAACGATCTCATCCCAAAAATCCTGGCTGACCACGGCAGCGGAGCCCCAGTCAACACGCTCCGGAATATTGCCCGCAACACCTGCTTCTGAACTGATGCAGTGAACAACGTCGGAACCCAGCGTTGAAGACGCCTGCACAACGAGACAGCGAGACAACAGTGCAATTAGTACAAATAGTACAACAGTACAAAGCGAGTGCAATAAACATTTTTTGTTTCATGTACAACCTGTTCACTGCGTCATTTAGAACAATTTGTTTACTTTTTATGCGTGCCATGTAATAGAATTTGCATATGCGATTATAATTTTAATATAATTGACTCGGTATGGCGGGATATTTATCTAAATACCTACGTCAAAAAAATTGAAAGGACACTCGCTCACCTACATCATTTTTAAACTTGGTGATGTATAGCAGGTGGAAACATCGCATTAATGTTCCAAATCCAAAGCAAGCTCGTAATGCTAGTTTTCCGTGTGACGAATATTCCGGTGATACGAGAATTCCTCGCACGGAATGCTCTGTTACGAGTTGGCATTCCTGACCAGTTTACCTGTGACGAGTTGGCCTAGGACTTGTGACGAGTGGGCCTAGACCCATAAACTGTACTACAGCAAGATACAACAAATTTAAACAAAAAACCCACGTGGAGTTTTATAGAATCATTTCGCCCGAAGAGGTGCCTGGGACGGGTGTCGTAACAAATGGTCCTGGAACAAATGGTCCCGGGACAAATGGGCCCGGAACTTATGCACCCGGAACAAATGGTCTCGGAACAAATGGTACCAGGCACCTCTTCAGGCAAAATGATCCTATAAAACTCACGTGGGTTCTCTGCTTAAATCTGTTGTATCTTGCTGGAGTGCAGTTATTTCTTTAGTTTTTAATTTTTGTTTTCTTTGTTTTTCAGATTCCGTTAATCCGGTTATCTCAATTTACGCTATTATAACGATTAACCGCGCTATTTCTGCCGACCATGCATTTTTGTGCTAGTGCAGGGTATTACATGATTGGCCCAGGATTTCGGGACACGGCGTCGAGTTTCGAAAAACTGACACCACGTGGCGTAGCGACCTGGAGACACAATTCCTTCTTTCTTGTTCTCTCCCCCGCGGCGCGAGAAGCAGGGCCTTCACACAGGGTCTAGCCGCTCGCGACGGTTTCCCACAGAGGCCAGCTTTTCGCCTTTGAAATTCGCCGAACCAGGAAGGGAAAAAAAAAAAAAAAACAAGAGGGGAGCCCTCACAAAACGACCCCGCATGGGCTGCGGGGCTACCGTAAAAATGGGCCGTTCATAGGCGTCTAAATAGTAGTAACTTGGAATCCCAAACATCAATTCTCAACATTGAGGTTAATTTCAGGTGCAGCACTACCATTGCGTTCGTATAATTCACGACACTTTAACTGTAACAGTGTGCTGTAAATGTATAATTGCTTCCATTTCGGTTAAGCGCCATTGACATTTTCACGTATATGCATGCTTCTTACGGCGTCGTTTATACTTTTTATAACCGTTTTTAACGCATATCAGTTTTTAACTGGTGATGTTCCGATGGAAGCGCCTTGGAAGCAGTGGAGCGCGGCCACAATTTTAATATTTACAATTAACAAAATATCAAACAAATTCTCTAGAGCGCACACAAGAATGAGAAAATTCGCAAAGCTTAAAGGCAACAAATATTGAACAAAAAGCTGCGGGAAAAAAACTGCGAAACAACGACAATATACTGGGAATTTTTCAAAAGGATGAAAAACAATTAATTAAACTGGAACACACCTCTAATTAATATATTCCCTCTCGTAAAAAGCGTTTAAATAGAATTGGGATGAATGGTACACAAATTGAATAAAATAACAATTAAAACGAAAAAAACCAACGAACATTGGTGAATCTATAAACCGGCATTAGAGAAAACGATTTTTGATAAAACGTACGCCGTTTCGATGTAATAGCGTTAAAAAAGCGGCGTTCGTTCAGCTCTTGGCAACCCCCCTTGCGCCATAATTTCAGTCTCAGAAACTTGAAGATGGTGCTTTATTTTTATTTATTTACTATTTATTTCATACTTCCAGCCTGAGTGCCAGGCCTTAGGCATGTGTGCGAATAGATATATACAGTAACAAGTACGGCATGATTACCTGTATACATAAGAAAAACACAATACAGCAAAAGAAGAGAAAACGCTAAACAGATTACAAATACATTCATACTAATCCGTATGTAAAAAAAGACAAAATGGCATACCTGCGCGCAAACATATACGTTTTACACTATTTAACGCATCACTGCAGGAAACCGTGCGGATAACCTATTTTCACATTTGACACCGTACTAACATAGCTTTACTTGCCACCTCAGAAAAAAGAAAGAAAACGAAGAAGCAAAAACTGTACACAGTAGCGCGTGTGGACACGTCGTAGGTCCTTCAGGCACAGTTCTTGTGCTGGAAAGTCTTCCCCCCCCCTCAACCCCCCCCCCCCCGCGAAAAAACCAGGGGAGCACGCTTTGTTTGTTCTGCGCAGGCTAAAAATGAGGAGGGGGGGGAGGGGTTTAGGACAGTCAGCCAAACCTTTTCAGTGGCAGCAATTATCTCCCCCACTTCCTTGGGATAAACCAGGGGAGCAGGCCTTGTTCGTCCTCGCGCACACTACCGACTGCCTCTTTGTTACTCTTAGCGACAACAGATGGGAACCCTCCCTGGTTCCGGTGAGGAGAGGCGAGTGTTCGGGTGGAGACGGTCCTCCTCTCCACTCCTTCCAGGAAACAGGAGGGGGATTGGGGCGCCAGGTAGCGTCAGTTTTTCTAAGTTTGTGGCAATACGCCTAACCCCGGCCATGAAAAGTGTTGCAGGGAACCTACACAAACAACGTTGCAAGAAATCTACAATAAAGAGTTTGTAGTCCACAACCTGAAGTACTCAAACCCGGGAGTAGTTTTTTCTATCTGTTTTCTGAGCGCCACAATTTTGTGTTAACTAGTGCGGAACGAGCTGAAATCCAGCCTGTTCTCATAGGCCGCAGCAGAAAAAGTTTAGACGGCCTGGGAACCTCGTACGTTAGTCGTACAAGCCCCATATTTTGCCACGGCGGACCGCTAGAGCCGTGCTACGTATATCCCGGAGTCGATTTTTCTAGCTGCCTTCCTTATTAACCTGCGGCCGTTTCTTTTTTCTGCCCCATTCAGTTACGCCCCGGACGGGCGAAGCGCCGGGAGAGGGGCGCAGTCAGGTTTCCGCGGCGCGTGTCCCTCAATCCTGGGGATGAACCCCCACAATCAATCAAATCAACAAATGGGTCCGGCAGCAGCATGGGGGGTCCGGCGGCAGCATGGAATGCACTCGCTTCAAATTCTTTTGCTCTGTCTTGCAGATTGCTGCATGCACCGGAATCTACAGTGTTCTGAACGGACCATCTTTTTCAAGCAGCGTACCCTCTTGGCCGGTCAACGAATGTTTCGTAAATTCCTCGTGCGGCGAAGTAGCTTGCTGGGTCACGGCGAAGAAACTTTTTGGCAACCGTATCAGCTAGACTGAAAGTGCGTGCGCATGGTGCGATATCAGGAACGAGGCGACATCTGTGACGACACCGGAACGTATAAAGGCATCGCATCGTCCGCTGCTCTTCAGTGGGTCCGGCGGCAGCATGGAATGCACTCGCTTCAAATTCTTTTGCTCTGTCTTGCAGATTGCTGCATGCACCGGAATCTACAGTGTTCTGAACGGACCATCTTTTTCAAGCAGCGTACCCTCTTGGCCGGTCAACGAATGTTTCGTAAATTCCTCGTGCGGCGAAGTAGCTTGCTGGGTCACGGCGAAGAAACTTTTTGGCAACCGTATCAGCTAGACTGAAAGTGCACGCGCATGGTGCGATATCAGGAACGAGGCGACATCTGTGACGACACCGGAACGTATAAAGGCATCGCATCGTCCGCTGCTCTTCAGTGGGTCCGGCGGCAGCATGGAATGCACTCGCTTCAAATTCTTTTGCTCTGTCTTGCAGATTGCTGCATGCACCGGAATCTACAGTGTTCTGAACGGACCATCTTTTTCAAGCAGCGTACCCTCTTGGCCGGTCAACGAATGTTTCGTAAATTCCTCGTGCGGCGAAGTAGCTTGCTGGGTCACGGCGAAGAAACTTTTTGGCAACCGTATCAGCTAGGCTGAAAGTGCGTGCGCATGGTGCGATATCAGGAACGAGGCGACATCTGTGACGACACCGGAACGTATAAAGGCATCGCATCGTCCGCTGCTCTTCAGTGGGTCCGGCGGCAGCATGGAATGCACTCGCTTCAAATTCTTTTGCTCTGTCTTGCAGATTGCTGCATGCACCGGAATCTACAGTGTTCTGAACGGACCATCTTTTTCAAGCAGCGTACCCTCTTGGCCGGTCAACGAATGTTTCGTAAATTCCTCGTGCGGCGAAGTAGCTTGCTGGGTCACGGCGAAGAAACTTTTTGGCAACCGTATCAGCTAGACTGAAAGTGCACGCGCATGGTGCGATATCAGGAACGAGGCGACATCTGTGACGACACCGGAACGTATAAAGGCATCGCATCGTCCGCTGCTCTTCAGTGGGTCCGGCGGCAGCATGGAATGCACTCGCTTCAAATTCTTTTGCTCTGTCTTGCAGATTGCTGCATGCACCGGAATCTACAGTGTTCTGAACGGACCATCTTTTTCAAGCAGCGTACCCTCTTGGCCGGTCAACGAATGTTTCGTAAATTCCTCGTGCGGCGAAGTAGCTTGCTGGGTCACGGCGAAGAAACTTTTTGGCAACCGTATCAGCTAGACTGAAAGTGCGTGCGCATGGTGCGATATCAGGAACGAGGCGACATCTGTGACGACACCGGAACGTATAAAGGCATCGCATCGCCCGCTGCTCTTCAGTGGGTCCGGCGGCAGCATGGAATGCACTCGCTTCAAATTCTTTTGCTCTGTCTTGCAGATTGCTGCATGCACCGGAATCTACAGTGTTCTGAACGGACCATCTTTTTCAAGCAGCGTACCCTCTTGGCCGGTCAACGAATGTTTCGTAAATTCCTCGTGCGGCGAAGTAGCTTGCTGGGTCACGGCGAAGAAACTTTTTGGCAACCGTATCAGCTAGACTGAAAGTGCGTGCGCATGGTGCGATATCAGGAACGAGGCGACATCTGTGACGACACCGGAACGTATAAAGGCATCGCATCGTCCGCTGCTCTTCAGTGGGTCCGGCGGCAGCATGGAATGCACTCGCTTCAAATTCTTTTGCTCTGTCTTGCAGATTGCTGCATGCACCGGAATCTACAGTGTTCTGAACGGACCATCTTTTTCAAGCAGCGTACCCTCTTGGCCGGTCAACGAATGTTTCGTAAATTCCTCGTGCGGCGAAGTAGCTTGCTGGGTCACGGCGAAGAAACTTTTTGGCAACCGTATCAGCTAGACTGAAAGTGCGTGCGCATGGTGCGATATCAGGAACGAGGCGACATCTGTGACGACACCGGAACGTATAAAGGCATCGCATCGTCCGCTGCTCTTCAGTGGGTCCGGCGGCAGCATGGAATGCACTCGCTTCAAATTCTTTTGCTCTGTCTTGCAGATTGCTGCATGCACCGGAATCTACAGTGTTCTGAACGGACCATCTTTTTCAAGCAGCGTACCCTCTTGGCCGGTCAACGAATGTTTCGTAAATTCCTCGTGCGGCGAAGTAGCTTGCTGGGTCACGGCGAAGAAACTTTTTGGCAACCGTATCAGCTAGACTGAAAGTGCACGCGCATGGTGCGATATCAGGAACGAGGCGACATCTGTGACGACACCGGAACGTATAAAGGCATCGCATCGTCCGCTGCTCTTCAGTGGGTCCGGCGGCAGCATGGAATGCACTCGCTTCAAATTCTTTTGCTCTGTCTTGCAGATTGCTGCATGCACCGGAATCTACAGTGTTCTGAACGGACCATCTTTTTCAAGCAGCGTACCCTCTTGGCCGGTCAACGAATGTTTCGTAAATTCCTCGTGCGGCGAAGTAGCTTGCTGGGTCACGGCGAAGAAACTTTTTGGCAACCGTATCAGCTAGACTGAAAGTGCGTGCGCATGGTGCGATATCAGGAACGAGGCGACATCTGTGACGACACCGGAACGTATAAAGGCATCGCATCGTCCGCTGCTCTTCAGTGGGTCCGGCGGCAGCATGGAATGCACTCGCTTCAAATTCTTTTGCTCTGTCTTGCAGATTGCTGCATGCACCGGAATCTACAGTGTTCTGAACGGACCATCTTTTTCAAGCAGCGTACCCTCTTGGCCGGTCAACGAATGTTTCGTAAATTCCTCGTGCGGCGAAGTAGCTTGCTGGGTCACGGCGAAGAAACTTTTTGGCAACCGTATCAGCTAGACTGAAAGTGCGTGCGCATGGTGCGATATCAGGAACGAGGCGACATCTGTGACGACACCGGAACGTATAAAGGCATCGCATCGTCCGCTGCTCTTCAGTGGGTCCGGCGGCAGCATGGAATGCACTCGCTTCAAATTCTTTTGCTCTGTCTTGCAGATTGCTGCATGCACCGGAATCTACAGTGTTCTGAACGGACCATCTTTTTCAAGCAGCGTACCCTCTTGGCCGGTCAACGAATGTTTCGTAAATTCCTCGTGCGGCGAAGTAGCTTGCTGGGTCACGGCGAAGAAACTTTTTGGCAACCGTATCAGCTAGACTGAAAGTGCACGCGCATGGTGCGATATCAGGAACGAGGCGACATCTGTGACGACACCGGAACGTATAAAGGCATCGCATCGTCCGCTGCTCTTCAGTGGGTCCGGCGGCAGCATGGAATGCACTCGCTTCAAATTCTTTTGCTCTGTCTTGCAGATTGCTGCATGCACCGGAATCTACAGTGTTCTGAACGGACCATCTTTTTCAAGCAGCGTACCCTCTTGGCCGGTCAACGAATGTTTCGTAAATTCCTCGTGCGGCGAAGTAGCTTGCTGGGTCACGGCGAAGAAACTTTTTGGCAACCGTATCAGCTAGACTGAAAGTGCGTGCGCATGGTGCGATATCAGGAACGAGGCGACATCTGTGACGACACCGGAACGTATAAAGGCATCGCATCGTCCGCTGCTCTTCAGTGGGTCCGGCGGCAGCATGGAATGCACTCGCTTCAAATTCTTTTGCTCTGTCTTGCAGATTGCTGCATGCACCGGAATCTACAGTGTTCTGAACGGACCATCTTTTTCAAGCAGCGTACCCTCTTGGCCGGTCAACGAATGTTTCGTAAATTCCTCGTGCGGCGAAGTAGCTTGCTGGGTCACGGCGAAGAAACTTTTTGGCAACCGTATCAGCTAGACTGAAAGTGCACGCGCATGGTGCGATATCAGGAACGAGGCGACATCTGTGACGACACCGGAACGTATAAAGGCATCGCATCGTCCGCTGCTCTTCAGTGGGTCCGGCGGCAGCATGGAATGCACTCGCTTCAAATTCTTATGCTCTGTCTTGCAGGTAAGCTTGAAGTACAATTTCAAAAGCTATAGAAGTAGCAACTATTTCTTACTGCTGCTTCCGGACCCCCCTGCAGACCTCATGAATATGTCTTCTGTGCTGATGAATTTCTTGAGAATGCTGTTGCTCGTGTGTGGTGATGTGGAGAGTAACCCTGGTCCTGAGGTCGAAGACATGTTGCGAGAATTGCTTTCGGGGCAGACTAAAATCACACAGGAGATAACAGGTCTTTCCTCTGGGGTTGCATGCTTCGAAGAACGATTAACTAAAATTGAGCTGTCCATTGCGTCAATTACTGAAGTTGCGCCACGCGTGTCTGAACTCGAGAAAGCCGTAGCTGACATTCGAGAGATTGTTAGTAAATTTGACTGCAAAAACGAGGATTTAGAGAATAGGTCCCATAGAAATAACCTGTTCATCTATGGCTTAACTGAAAGCTCTGGGAAAACTTCGGATGAGTTGCTGGAAACGGTAACTGGACTGATCACATCAAAACTAGAAGTGTGGCGATATGGAACGATGCCATAGGCTGGGAGTGCGTAAGAGCAGTAGCACTAGCCCAAGACCTGTTATTATTAAGTTGCTGGATTTTAGAACTAAGGTCGCTATTTTAAGCAATGCAAGCAAGTTGAAGGGCACGAAAATATTTATCAATGAAGACTTCTCTGTGCGCGTGAGGCAGATACGCAGGAAACTGTGGCAGAATTCCGCCGAGATAAGGAAGGATGCGGAAAAAGCCAGGCTGCACTACGATCATTTGTTGGTGGACAACGTTCGGTATTCTTGGGATGAGAAGAAAAAAGCTATCGTTAACGAAAGCCGTCGGTTGTCTGCTACAAACAATGAATGACGGCTTAGTGCGAAGTCTTTTGCGCTTTTGAATTGAAATGCGCGTAGCCTAGTTAATAAAATTGCAAACTTTAACTGGCTTATTGAGTGTCATAGTCCATCAGTTATCTGTGTGACTGAGACTTGGTTAAATGAATCTATCCTTTATCATGAATTCTTGCCTCCTGGTTACACGGTTCTAAGAAAAGATAGGCCTTCTGGCCGTGGTGGCGGAGTGGCACTTTTTATTAAAAATGGTATTGAATTCTCTTTACTGCCAGAACTCCCAAATACTAAATCTATATGGCGCAAACTCATGCATGATGGTCTCACTATTGTTGTTGGTGCTCTCTATCGTCCTCCTAACTCTGCCTCAGACGTTTTCTGTCAGTGACTATATTGTTGGACAAAAGCTGGACTGTTCTAAACTCGTATTCACCTCCATACATTGGGATTTGTTAACATCAACTGGTCGTCACAGAATAATTTGTGATTCTTTAAAATTAATATGTCAATAGCTTTCGATCTATCGCAGCTGGTTGATAAGGCTACGCGCGAGGATTCTGTACTAGATCTTGTTTTTGCCAACCATGAAATGGGTAAGAATGGATATCAGTGCAGGGTTGTCGATGGAATTTCCGACCATAAAGCTGTTATTGTTGATTTAAATGTTGCTTGTAAGCCAGTGCGACCAACGTTCAAGACTGTGCTGAATTTGAATGCGCAGACGACACTTCTATTTTTGCTAAACTTGAAACATGCTTTGACGATTTTTTATCTTGTAGTCACCACTGCAGTATTGATACGTTGACTAACCAATTTTACAGCATTGTTAATGAATGTATAGCGCAGTTTGTTCCTCACAAGAGCATAAAACGTCATGCCAAACACCCTTGGTATACCAGGTCAATTATACAGCTTAAACGTCGTATTAAGTGACTGCGAAAGCGACGGATGGTTCACAATAATGACGGGGAGTCCCAAATTAACTTCCTTATATCTGAACTAAAAGCCCAAAATGAGTGATGTGAGAATGTTTTACTTTAATACCACGTTAAGCTCTTTTATGAAAAATAATCACATTAAGTTTTGGAAAACTATCAATCCTACCACTGCCTGTCCGTCAACTTTCGTGATAGATGGTGTGTCCTGCTCCGATTCATCCAAAATTTCTGAAGCCTTTAATAAGTATTTCCAAACTGTATTTGGAGATGACAATGGAACGACCCCTGACATTCGTAGCAGCCAGGAAATAGATTCGTTTCCAGCAATTGAAATTAGCTACACTGGCGTTCTTAACCTTCTGTTGAATATCGACACTACTAAAGGTGCCGGGCCAGATGGCATACCAAACATGTTTTTGAAGCGTTATGCGGAATGGAATGCTCGTTATTTATAATTTTTGCTAAATCGTTAGAGACAAGTACTGTGCCGACCGTTCGGAAAATCGCCAATGTAATTCCTGTGTTTAAATCGGGTAATAAGCAACTCATTTCTAATTAACGTGTACCTGTTGCAAGCTTCTAGAGCCCATAATTCATAAACATGTCCTTCAGTACCTCACTGATAACAACGTATTGTCGCCTAATCAGCATGGTTTCCGCTCTGGTTTTTCTACAACTACACAGCTCATTGAATTCACTCACGACATCGCTTCTGCTCTTAATACTCGAGGTCAGGTTGACGCCATACTCAGAAATATTATTAACTATGACAAAATAATAGGCTGGATAGCTGATTGGCTACGTTTGAGGTCACAATTTGTTACATTTGAGCATGCGCAGTCATCGTCGTGTGCAGTCACTTCCGGGGTACCACAGGGCTCGGTACTTGGGCCCCTATTGTTCATTATTTACATTAATGATGTCACACAGGTCATTAAGGACACACCAGTAAAGCTGCGATTGTACGCTGACGACTGCGTTCTATATACTAGTGTAAATAATGCTCATGACCAAGATGTTCTGAACAAAGTATTTTCGTCCTTTTGTGGTTGGAGCACCACGTGGCAAATGAAATTAATTACCAAAAAACTGTTCAAATGACATTTACCAATAAAAAAACAGCCGCTAAGGTTTAGTTAGTTACAATGGGAACTACCTAAACTATGTGAATACATTCAAATAACTTAATGTTACCTGCACTCAAAACCTAAAGTGGCACCATCACATCGAAACAATTTGAGCTAGGGCACTTAGAAAACTGGGATACATAAAACGAACACTCAAGCACTCTACCAAGGACTGCAAATTAACCGCGTACAAATCGCTCGTCCGACCATTGCTAGAGTACGCCTCAGCGGTATGGTCACCCTATACGCCTCGAGCTTCGCGATCGCTGCGCCGCCTGCCGCCGCTTCTCCGCGGCGTTGACGGGATTTGCGCTGCGTGACTGATAGGGGCTCGTGCAGTGTTTTGGTTCTATTTCGCTTCTTTTCGCCTTTCCGCGCCCTAAAAAAACTTGTTATGGTAACGACTATAGGCAAAGAGTACGTTTAGGTCACTTAAAAAGCAGCTGCGTCTTCGTAGAGTACACGATCGCCTGCAAGAGCTACCCGGAGACGCGGTTCTGCGCGCTTCGTCGCCGCTCTTCCGGGCGTCGGCGACGGCAGTAACATATCACCCATGTCACCTCCAAAACATCAGGCACAAATGAGTTCTACTGACGCCTCGTTTAGACCTGATACTGGCACAATGAGAGGTTGGCTTCATTTTGCAGCGTGGACAACGAATGCGGCTTCGTTTCTCATATATACGCCGCAAAAAAATATGTTTCGGGGATGTGATTACCCAATCCCGGACAATAACTTATGCCTTTTATAAGAATATAAACCATGCGAAAATGTAAAGTATATTCCAATCCTGTGCGTCGTAAATATGTGCCCACACACGCCATATAGCAAGAACCAACGAAATGAAACCACAGAAAAATAAATGCTGTGCCAATGCGGAATTTAGAAACATAATAGCTCTAACGGAAATGAAAAAAAAAAAAACAGTGCAGCTTCTGGCATGCTATAGACGTTCGTCTAAACTTAAGCCAGGTAAATTTCAACGCAACCAACTGTACACGAAATGCACTGCTATTTCGCGAGAAATCGGTGGGGGGGGCGGGGAGGGGGACGCCGTGTACAAATGCGGAGCGGAATGAAGCAATGAACGTTTTAGTAATCCCACACATAAATCTCGCGTTCACTTTCCTTTTGTTTTTCTACTTCAACGAAGAGCTGATCGTACGGCGGACGCATTTTTGGAAGTATACAGGGTAGGCTGTGCAACAAGCGATGAAATGTGTCGTTGGAAGAGTGTGGTATGTGATAAGGCCCTCGGATTTCAGTTTCTGGTTTATTCTGCAGGCTCCCTTTGCCATATGACGATATTTCGAAGAAGCATTTAGTCGCGGACGCGGATTATATTATAAGCCCGTCTCCGCGCTGTTCGCAGAGGATATATGTAGCAGATGAAAGTTTGCGGGCGCGCACCTCACGACAAGACGACTCTGTCGTGTGCTGATCCCCGAGTATAATTATGCATTTTCCATCGTACTTTTGTTGAATATTCCCGAATTTAACACAGAGTGGCTTGTAAATTGTGGTGATCAATATCTGAGGTATAATATTGGCAAACGTAACTGGTGTGCTGTCAGGTATGAGTGCTCCGCTGATTATGTAAGCGCACAAAACCGATTTAAATCGTAGTGTATAGCCGTAGCATGAACATCTGAGGAACCGGTGGTTACGGAGACACGGCTAGTAAATTCAGGTCAGTGTAACTACAATCGGCTTCATCATACGCCGGTTCCGCGACGCTGGCCTGTGACACACACCTGGCGCTTACACAGACCGAAAATACCACACTAAGATCGCGTCGGAAACATTTACACTCTCGTAAACACACACAGTTTGCGAACAGAGTGACTGCTCCACACAAACATGAATTTCAAACGCCCACAAACGGTAAATCTCAGTCGTGAACGTGCCGCAAAAGCAGCGGCGGCAGTGGGGAGCGGGGAGCGGACTCCCGCGCCTGCTTTCGAAACGGGCCGCTAGGGGGATTTCAGTGGCGCCCCTACAGGCCGCGCTCGAGGCGTATACTGCACTTGACATAAATATGCTCGAGGGCATACAGAAAAAAGCAATACGGTTTATTTTTGGCCGGTATGACCGCAATTTTTCGCCCTCACCTCACGCATGCTCATTGTCGTTCGAGCCCCTCGCTTTTCGACGCACACTTGATGGTATCACTCTGCTACGTAAGATTGTACACAGCCGCAGTTGCATTGAAGCACCGATTACTTTTTGTCATTCAGCACGACGAGCCACGCGCCGATCTCACACACTCAACATTGTTCCCTTCCAGCCATTTGTAAATTGCTTTAAAGCATTCCTTTTTCCCAGCCGTTGTTGAGATTTGAAACAACCTAGATGGTTCCCTGCGCGAAAAACCAATTGAACTGTTTTTGAAAGAATTAACTGCCTAACCATATTTTGTAATATGTTTTAAATGCTTTGTATGTTTATGTGGTGTAGCTTAATTAATGTATGTTCTTTTCTTTTCCTGATGTACCCACTCCTGCTATGTCTCGTGTATCGAGACTGCAGTGTCTGTAAATAAATAAATAAATAATAAACAATTTCAAACCTAATCCAATGCCTGGTGGTGTGTCCTTCAGTGTTTACATAGAAATAAATCCTCCAGCTTTGCTATGGTTCAAGCCTTGCGCGAGTTAGTGCAAGCTTCGCCAATTTTTATTTTTTTATTCGCAGACTGAAAGTAGAGGTGCGTGTTGTATGCAAGGGCAGGTTATACGCGCGAAAATACGGACGTACCCCACATCAACACCCCTGACGATCAGCACTTGAAGAAGTGCAGGTCGCGCTGACTTCAACTCCTCCCCCCACTTCCCCCCAAAGAAAAAGAAAGAGCTGTTTATGCACACACACCAAGATTACGAGTAAACACATCCAACGAACGTGCCATTACATCCAACGTTGGATGTGCTGGCTCGTTGGATGTAATGGCATGATGGATGTAGCTGCTCGTTGGATGTGGTGGCGCGTTGGATCACCCTTCTGAAGAGGGAAGGTGTAATGACAGCAGCGTCAACAGACCCTGTCGTGGCTTTGTTGTGTCCCTCTCCGTCGGCGGGAGCGAGGTGTGACCTCCGCCGACGCCAGCGAGTCGCAACCCTTTGTACGGGCCTAGCCAGCGGCTTTTGATACGGCGTCAGGGAAGGCTTTTCTGTCCTCCTCCTGACCTTCGGGGGCGGTCAGGGTGCTTGGGGCCAACACATCCATCGTGCCATCACATCCAACGAGCAGAGATAGCCAATTTCGTGCCGTTACATCCAACGTGCCAGCACATCCATCATACCATTACATCCAACAAGCAGAAACATCCAGCATCCTACGCGCCACTACATCCAGCGTGTCATTACATCCCACGTGCCATATCGCGCAACTTCGTCCAAGGCTGTGTCATTACATCCAATTTCGGCCAGTACATTCAATGCGCCACCACATCCAACGTTTCATTACTTCCAGCGCGTAATTCCGTTGCCTAACGTAACTATATACATTTCTAGGCTTAATTCATCGCAGTCTGACTGAACTCCGCGTTCCAGCGTAGCGGGCAGCGTGCGCGACGCCACGAGGCCTTCTCTTCCACGTGCAAGTGTTGTTTGGTGCGAGGAATAATTGCACCCACTACAGCCCTAATTTCAGTGCCGCCGTGAAAATGGCAAGTGGTGCAGACGGGCAGACTCTGGGTTTTGTAATAAAACATTGAGTATTGTTATTAAATTGAGTTACAAAACGTTGATTTGTATTTTGTAACAATTTAATGCTACTATTCCGACCGACTGATATATATATATATATTTTAACTGCAGAGTAAACCAGCTCATCCTCATTTACAAGTTAGGTGTTTACTTTGTTTAACAGCACGGAAAAGCGCTTAGTGCGTAAGAAATATTTTCCGCAGCAATCATGCACGTCAAAGCAGCGTGGCAGCGTCCCCGAATATGAGCGACGTTGGATCGCCGCTCATTGGTATCTCTGAAACTCACATTCGGTACTTTTATGAAAAAGAACTTCGCTACTCAGAAAAAAATTAAAATAATTTCTTTAAGGAATTGAGTAATCAGTTCAAATAACATTTACGAGAAAATCAAGCAAAGGAAAATAATCGAGAAACTATCCTCAACAAACACTTACAGGAGAAATCGCTTGAAGAGTATGCGGATTCATAACTAGGCGTTAAATAATCTCAAAAGCACAGATGCCGTCTTTAAGAAATAGATCCTGGAGATCCTGTCGAAAGACAAATCAAAATGAAAACAAAATAAAAAAAGCAAATTTATATATTCATGCACCGAAAGCTCCTTAAAACCCGTAATTTTTTTATACTGGACCGAAAGGGCTGCGGAATCCTGATGGACGTTCGCCGTGAGGATGCTGTCTTTCCCGAATTCCTCTCGACGCATGGGAAGTGGGGAACGAGCGTGCATGGCGTCTGATTGCGCGGGAGCTCGCCTAAAACTCGAGCCCTTAGATTGAGCCACCGCTGCCCTTTGCATCGCCAATTATCGCTGCAGCTTCGGCTAGCCGAGGTGAACTCTTGGGTGCTCCATTTCAACCCACTGCGGGTGCCAAGGCACTATTTTAGTTCCGCAGAGCGCGCGGAAGCGAGAAAGATCACGTGGGCGACAAGGGGATGGGAAACGCGATGGCGTGGATAAAAAAACCTCAGAATTAAGGATCCTCAGAAATCCTCAGGCGTTTAGAAACTGCCACGGGAGCAAGTCTTGATGCGACCGCTCTTGGTCACAGCTCCGGACGAACTCGTTGAAGGATGCGCGAGCGGTCGTAAGCAAAGCCGCCACTAGGGTGCCTCGATGCCCTTGGGGCCAACACATCCATCGTGCCATCACATCCAACGAGCAGAAACATCAAATTTCGTGCCGTATACATCCACGCCATTCTTTAATCCAATTTCGTGCCGTCACATCCACGCCATTCTTTAACAGATCGGCCCACTTCCGACACAGTGACGGTCTTTAGAGTCGCCCCTAAACTACGCCTTGGCCGATGGCATACTCGCCTTATCCGACGGCACGAGAAACGTAGACAAAAGCGAGACATGAAGGGCTACGCCATATATACGGTCGGTCTGGTCCTCCCTCTCAACCTTAGTCTCTTGCAAGGCCACTATGTCCAGGTACCGGTCAGTCACGAGTCGATACAATTGGTTTTGGAGCCTACGGTCAGCAAGTTCCCTGACATATAGCGTGGCGATGCGCATAGACTTGTTAAAAAAATTGAGAGGAGAATTGCAAAGCTGTCGCACTACGGTTACCTACAACATCACGTAAACACAAGGGGAACAACATAACTCAACCCGAAACTCAAAACAGGTCAAAGAACTTCGCCTCTACCAAGCAGTGTGATTCCAAGCCGACGCAAAAACATAGTTGTTACAAATTTCGTCAGCGTCCTTGCGGGCACACTCCCTTTCGAAGCCCCGAAATGGTAGGCAGGTGTTTAAACCCGGTGGCGTCGGGGCCACCTTTGGGCTTCGACGCCCGGGTACCGTCTTCTCCTCGAACCTCGGTGCCTTCGGCTGGTGTCGTCGCCTTCGCGCTGCCGCTTTGCGACGGCACCATGTTTATGACGTCCGCTTCGGGAGCCGGAATTGTCGTCAGAACCTCCTTCACCTTGGTGCTGCTGGCTCGACAAAGCGCGTCTTCAGCCGACCCATTTGGAGGAACGCTGAAGCCAGCGTCGCCCACGACCGGCACCTCCGGGACGCGCGTCGTCACCACCTCGCCAATGGTCTCTTTCGTTCACGTGGCTTTCCGACGGAGCTCGTCGTCACTCGCAGGCCCGGTGACAGTAGCGTCCGTCGACGCGTCACCGCTCCCATGGCACCTCGCCGACGCGCCCGTGGCCAGCGCAACGTCTCTTCAGGCACGTTGCAGAGCGACCGGTGCGAACCTCCCGGTTTCCCGGATCAACGGCGATGCAGCGCTGGTCCTTTGCCTTTACGTCGTTCGCGGCCAAAATCTTCTTCACGCCTTCCGCCGACTTGAACGCCACCGCCCAGCCGTGGCTCTATTTGATACGCCCCCAGTGCTGCAACAACATCGGGGAGCCTAAATCCGCCTGTTGGGGCATATAATGAACATCCGCATCCTGAGCAGAAATCCTGCTACCGCGGACCGAAACGCCCGCCGCTCCCCAGCGCTACCGCACACCACAAGCGCAGACGGCAAAAAGCGTCACAGTCCTCAACTGCGATGCCTAAATATTGGCTGTTATACAAGTGTGGTGTTTGCATTACATTGTTAACGGTCAGCGCGCGAATGTAAGACACCAAAAAGAAGTAACCGACATGACTGAAATTCTTCCAAAAAAATAAATCAGCCGAGGGTTGAACGCTACTTCTGCAGGGTCTCGCTAGTCGTTAATGATGAATATTCAGCAACTCGCGCAGCGTGCAGTTCTCTTGAGATGTTTGTGCGGCTCTGTGTGCTTTCTGCTCTGCTTACCCCAATCGCCTTTCCTGCTTCAAAACTCTGAGTGGCGCCGGAATGGGGCTAAAATGACCACGGCACTAAGGCCCCTAAAATAGCCCAAAATAATTTTGTAAGGGGCTTTACTCGGCGCTAGAACTTCTGTGGGCTGCACACCGCGCAATGAAATGAGCGAGAAAAAAAATGGCCGCGTATCTGCTCCTTTCGTTGCAAATGTCGTCAAAAGACGATAGTCTTTGTAGACATTTGCCAAGGAAATGCCTCCCTTTGCTTTCCCGCTCACCTCTCATGCTGTTCCTGTACCGTCGCGCTCATCCCAAGGTAAACACACTAAAGATTTGCGCAAGGCGATTTGAATTTACCGCGTTTCACTGCTACAGGTCAGGTTCCTCGATGCCAGCGCTGCAGTACGGCGGAGACGCGCGTGAATGCAGGCGGCCGACTACAAGGTTTATAGAACCGCGTGGCCGTGCTCCACGTGCGTTCCAAGCAGAACGTGGAACCTAGCTAGTGGAACCTTTCGTTGCTGTTGCCGCGTTATTTTTCGTATGCCGCCAGGAGGCGGCGGTTTTCTGCAGTAGATGTAGAATATCATTTGCTGTCGAAAAACCAAGCATCCATGAATTTTTATAATAAAGGAACACTGTAAATATCCCTTGTGTACTAATTTCCTATCTTATATTGGCATATAATGTCTTGTTCTTGTTCAACAAAGTTGACAAGTATGAACATATAAACCGGGCTTAGACGTTTACATTTGGGTGTGAGTATATAAGATTATTGCGTAGTAAGCAATTTACTTTGGCCGGGTGGCTGAATCGAGTTGCAGACAGACAGACGGACAGACAGACGGACAGACATACAGACAGACAGACATACAGACAGACCAAAATTTCCGTGTTTAAGTAGCCCAAGAAAGACTATCGTCTTTAAAAAGATCCCCTCCTTTGTTTGTCCGTCCCAAAACAGCTCGAGCTGTTCTGGGCGACGTTCTCGCGCTGACTCAATCGCAAGAAACACCGCGAGAAATCAACCTGCGGGATGTTTCCGGACGCCGCCAGCCCAGGAAACCTCTGGCATGGCCCATGAGATCCGAGCGGTCTCGCGCGATCGGCTGCGCCGGCCGTTTTTCTTGGCGGTTGAACACAACCGGAACGGCTGACTTTTGACCGCCAGAGCCGAAACGCCGGACAACATGGCCCGCACGGCTGCAGTGTCGAAAGTATACCGTACCTGCTCATCTATGAACTGAGGCCACCTTGCTCCCTCTAGTGCCGTCGATTGTTACGCGTGCGGCAAGGAAGAGCTCAACCAGCAAGAGCCCGCCGTGTCAACACGAAACAAGGTGACGGAGGTTGATCTTCACCACTCACCGCTGAGCTTGGGAGGACCATCTTCGATTTCATACACCGTGTGCGCATACGACGGGCCGTCCTGCGGTACACAAATATGCTGTGCATGTGACGCCTTCACTCCGTATGGGCACCAGTGTGCTTTTGCTCTCATCACAAAGCTAAAAACTACGATGCAGAAATAAGCAAGTTCAATTCAGCAATGCACAAGAATGGTGAGGTCAAGAGCCCCAAATATCTAAAGCAACTTGTTTCGTTTAAAAAAAAAATTCGTTTCTAATGACGCAATGCCTCGAAATCTCAATTATAAGACAATCATATATCATTTTTACGTTTAGAAGCCATGTTAAAACGAAGTATTTTTGAGTGTTTTCAATAGCAAAAAATGGTGCCATATGCACTACATACGCTCACCGTTGGTTGTTATTGCAGCAAATATATACACTGAGCATTACAGTAAACTGACACAGCTAGGATGCTAGGAGCTGTGGTTTTCAAGGAGTTCCTCCTATGACCTCCTAGACTGATTCGTTCAATCTCCCCGTTAGTTACGGAGAACAGGACTTTCCAGGTGCGCCACCTTGCAGCGTCGATCCCAGCTACTCGCCGCTGCTGCTCTGCTGCAGGTCTTTCCGAAGTCCCCGCTCACCCGACGCGCACTGCTCGTTGTTTCCTAAACCGCATATGCGCTATGACAGGACCTCTAAGCTGGAATGCGTAATGCTGGGATGTCATCCTAGGTGCGCTCTATAGCTGCTGCCCTGAATGATGAGACTCGGTGACAATAGAAAGGCCTCGCAGCAAATCAAATTCAGCTAAAATCTAATTCAGAGCTGTAAACTAATGGTGAACACGACTGCTGATCGGTCTGAAACAGCAGCCAAATCCGCCACATGCCGACAAAATCTGGTTTGAAGTCACCGAAGCACAGAGGGCTCAGGCTGAGCATTCGAAATAGGAAAAATATTAAGGAAAAAAATGTAAAAAAGAAGGCGCTCTCGTGGGAAAGATGAGATATGCGTGCTCAGTGAACAAAACAGTGAAACAACGTGGATTTAATCGTTAGAAGAGCAGATAAATTAAAAGCACGGCCAGATGTTTTAACAATTTTAGGCTGCAAAACACGTAGTATGAGACTGAGTGAATTATAGAGGAAATCGCAGCTGTGACCGGAAATGAGGTTGAAAAATCGCTCTAAAGGAGCAAGCGGAGGTCAAGCAGTCGGGGATGGCAGCACAAAGTATATAGTATACACATCTTCCAATGCGAGGTGACAGGCTTGCAAAAGAGTAATACCCCTGTCAAACGTGCCTATTTAAGTGCACTTACACAGAGTGCACTCGGCTAAAATGTCATTCGGGAGCAGCTAAACGGCAAACGCGAATGACACTTTACAAGGAACGCACTTTAAGCTGAGTGTGGTCCCCAAACACACTTTACCGGGGCCAGCTCGCCGAGTGAGTAATCTCGTGAGCAGTAGTCCGAAAATCGGAAAAATTAACCTAAAACCGTGAGCGTTTAGATGCTAATAAGTAACGTTAAAAGTAAATTATAGATATATTGCTGATTTACTTTTACAAAAATTGAAGCAGCGACGAAAAATAAGAAAATAACCTCTCTCTCAACAACGTGCCAGCGCCGCCTAGTGGGTGTTTTGCTCCATGGCAGCCGTTCTCGTAGGTGGTTTCTTGTGGCCCTGTGATTGTGTTCCTGCTTCAGCCTATTGCTGTTGTATTCAACGCTTTCAGATAATTTCCTTCGAACAATAATGCTGCTGTCATTCACTGCGCAGTGAATAACAGTGAAGATATCAGCGCCAGTGTTCGGTCTCCGTCCCGACTCTGTTTTTTGTGGTCTTGTGCGAGGCGCCGATTGCGATTTTTAACAATGCAAACACAACGAAATGTTTACATTATTCCTCACGTGATAAAGAGGGGGAATTTCAAGTAATTTCGCGTAATATTTACGCCGGCTATCGTCACTGACATCACGGCCAAGGGCACTTTATTTCGTCGTTTAGCAGCGCGCAGCCTAAGTGTCACTTAAGAAGCCCGAGTGCACTTGGCGGAAGTGCACTTAAATAGGCACGTTTGACAGGGGTATTACACATTGAGTGTCTCGGAATTAACCTGTGAACAGTATACCAGTTATTACGGATGCAGTCTTGGTCCATGGGAAAAATATTGTCAAACGGCTCGACCATCGTGGACCATATACCTCCTAGTCAATGCACTGCTTGCAGCACACACCACATTCTTTAGCAAAGTGACGGAATGAACGCGCTGAAATAAACGCAGAGAAGAGGCAGGATTTCAAAACGGGTTGCACGATCTCGTCGGGTAAGGCGGCCCCGACCATTCTGCAGCTACTCAGCCACCCCTGTTCGGACTGGCAGGCAGCAACTATGCCCACCAGCAAGCCCTTTCTCGCCAGAGGAAGCATTGGGCACATCACCCAGCATTACCGCACCCTTGGGCAATCCCTCCTGCCTTGACATCCCAAACTGCTCGGAGAAAGTGACCTCCGTAGAATCGGCATTTCCTTCGCACCTGCAGCTGGTGCCACATACGCCGCAGAACGCCCTCGCCCAGGCCCCTGTATTGTCATCGCCGGGTGTGCTCACAGCAAGGCACGCAGGGGGCCCCCTTTCCAAGCTGACGACCACCGACCGGAACTACTGGAGATCGTCACTCCCCGGCAAAGCAGCCACGTCCACCCTTCTGCTGCGTAATATCATTTGCCACTACTTCTGTTCGGTGGATGCACCACGTGTCAGCATTGGCAAGCGCTGTGGTGGGCGAACGGCCGTGCACAGCGCGAAGCGGAAGGGGGGGGGGGGGGGGGGGGGGGGCGTGTACCGTGCGTTCCTCCGCCGCAGCTGCAGCTGCAGCTGCAGCCACGTCGTCCGTGTGCAGCATGCCGGTGACTGCGACGAGGCGCTCCTCGAGCGGCGTCAGCGACTTCTTCCCCGAGGCAGAGCGGAGCTTGGCTCGTACATTGCACTTCCAGTCGAACCACGTCTGCGAAGGAAAGGGATCAGTTGCCTGCACTGCTCTGACCTTTTGCGCACGCCTGTACGAAGGCGCTTTTGTGCATGTGTGGGTGGCGTGGTGCAAGCAAGACCAAACACAGCATGCAACACACCCAAGGGAGATTGCATCGAAAAAAAACCCGCCCGCATCTTCCCACGGGGGGAACTCGAGTAAATGCGTCGCAGAGTGGTGGGGGTATCGCGTGAATGTTGCGTAATTGGGTATGGTTTGGGAATGCTTAATTGTTATTTCGTCTTTATTATTCTTATTTATTGAATGAAGGAGAAGCGAAGGCAAGGAGTGTAAAGTTAAAGTCTGTCTTTATTGCTTGGTGCCGTCAAGCAAAGCGTCAAGTCAAGCGAAAGCCAAGCAAAGACGCCCTTGACTGAATTCCGAACGCGCGCTCGGCCACTTATATACACACCGCCCGCGTTCGAGGGAGAGGAGTACGGGGGAGAGACGCGCATGCGCACACTTCCGCACACAAGCCCGCGAACTTTCCACGCACCCACCACGCCGTTATCACCCACCACGCCGTTATCACGCGTACACGCCCTGCCGCCGTTACTGTTGAGCGCGACGCAGCGCACGGGTAGCTACGACGCATGCGCGCACAGACGCGCTCCCCCCGCACCGCCGCAGCTGTGGTTGAGAGCGACGGAGCGCACGGGGTACACGCGCTCCTCCCGCACCGCCGCACCTGTTGTTGAGAGCGAGGAGGGTACGGGGGAGAGACGCGCACCTGCGCCTCAACGCGACGCGCATGCGCAGTAGCCGCGTTTACATGAATGCGACAAGTGGCGCCTCGCATCGCCTCGCATCAGTTTTCTAGCGCATCGCATCCATGTAAACTGGGCTAATGCGCTAGGAAAGCGCGTCGCATTAATGCGCCAGACAGGGGTGGATTGAGACGCGTAAGTCGACTTTCGAAGTGCATGTAAACGCGAGCGCATCGCATTAGGAATTATGCCGACAAGAAAAGTAAGCCCTGCCAACGCAGCTTTGCATTTAAAAACGTCTAAATCGAGTGTAAGACGCCGGAAAATGCGAGTCGTGAAAAAAGAACAAGAACCAGCCGTGCCGGAAGCTTTGGAAGGGCCAGAAACGCTACTTCACCTTCGATGTGCGACACCGTATGGCGCCACCATCGCACCAGGGGTAATGCGGCACATGTAAACGCTAGCGCATCGCATTACTCGTGATGCGCTTGGAAATGCGACGCGCTCCTATCGCATTCTGTCGCATTCATGTAAACGCGGCTAGTGAGCGTGTGGACGGCGCCGACAACATCGGCGAGTGACATCGCGAGCCTAACAAATGCTCAGCATTTAAAACTCGTCGCGCCTTACCCCCCTCACGTGCACGAAGCCACGGGATTAGGCTGCATTGCAAAAGCCGCGTTATGGTGGCTACTAGTGTCACTAAATAACCTTATTTCGTGACACTAGTGGCTGCCATAGCCGCGTGCTCGCAAACGTGTAACGCGCTGCGCATGCGCAACGTGTCGCAAAGCATGCTGCTCGCGGCGACTCCAAGCGAGCCTGGTTTTCCTGCTCTCCCAGCGCTCCTCGTGCCGGCGCCAGTGCTTCTCGCGCTCCGCCGCACACGACGGGTCTCGCGGGATGCCCACGCACGGGGGCGCTCGATGCAGCCGAGCAGCTATACAGGCCATCAAATTCGAGTTGTTGAAGTGGGTAGAAAGTGACGCTTTTAGGGAAACTACAAAATGGATTTCGGCCGGGTCGGCGCTTAACTCTTTCGTTACCACGCCTATTCAAATCGATCACCGGTGATCGATGATTTATATTGCCTATTTCAACATGTTGTAGTTGTTTCTCGTACACCTAATGCGGCCAGTGGTTAGTCTAGGCACTGCCCTTTTATAATCAGTTGAAATTTTCCCGCTCCGGTGACATTGAGATTTTTGACGGCGTTTTTTGCGAGCTGAGGTGCGTGTGTTTTTGAGGAAGGGGGCGTGGCTGCTGCACTTGAGAAAAAAGGATGCAGATCGTGGTTAGGCTGCATTACCATAATATTTTTTTTGTCAAAAGGCTCCTGGCAAGTCAAATACCAAATAATGCGGTCAGCTTTGTAATCCGACAGCGTTGAGAGGTGATAATTAATTGAAAATGGCCCCAGCTATTCACTAGTGATCTTTGGTTCGGACAAAGGGCAGCTTTATTCTCCCAAAGCTTATTTCTGATGGTCCCCCGCATGTCTAGCAAGTGTGCCTGACATTTTCAACCAGTTTCCAGCAGTTTCGGTTTCGTTTTCGCATTGCGAAATTCATATTTGGCGCTACTACGCAGTTACCCAACTACAAGCTCATTTGCCATGGCGCCTCCGTTCCCCGTTACTGCTCCTCAAAACAAGCATTCCGCTCGCACTTCCACTTTATCTACGCCTTGCTTCTGCGATAAGAGCTTCCGCTGAAAGTCAAACGATAACACCAAGTCGTCGGGTATCAGTTCAGACGAGGAGAACGCTTCCAATTGGCCTTGAACACCGCCAGCTAGTCAACGGCCAGTTTCGGTTTCATACGAGGGTATTTCCGGAGGTCTAGTGTCACTTCTTAGTAGTACTGTCTATTCTGATGAAGTCTCCAACAGCCTTGTATTTGTTTCTTTTCAAAATTGTTAGGTGGCGCTGCAATGTAGTAGGCTCGTAGTGCTGAACTTGCTTCACAGCCCGACGGCGGCTTGGTGAAAGCTTGCTGGGCATGATTCTAGCGCATCGTACCTTATTCCTGCAAGCAGGGCTACCATAGTGAGTCAGAACATGATAATGAACCGCAAATGAAAGTTCTGACTGATAAGTGATCATCAGAACGTCAACAAGCATCCACCAAAGAGTTAGGTTCTCAACTCCAAGCGGATTTTTTCACATCGCATGCTTGCCTTCAATATTCTGCCGGTCATAATCATTGACAAGGTGTTTTACATCCCGTGGAGGCTAATAATGTGAAACCACCAGATTTCTTCTAGAGAACCATCCAAAATAGCAATATTTGAAATGGTGGTTGGGCTTCACCACATGGCACGGGCACCGTGCGAGCTAACATTTTCTTTGATATCTGACAAATTGTACTGCGCAACTCAATTTTTTTTCTAGGACTGGTTTTTGAAATGTCTACCTACAAAATGTATATTCTAAATTTTTTCTACTCCTAGTCGTTTATTATACACAACTTACTTTTTCTTATTTTCTTCCTCACGTGGACAAAAATTTCGAATTCGATAATTTTTTTCGCAATCATTATTTAGGAAAACATTATTAAAACTGGTGTCGTTGGAAAGTGCGTGGAATAATCTGCATTTTATGTCACTGCAATGTGTGCCTAACCAATATGTATAGCACAAAAAAAAATGTTTTGTTAGACCTCTCAAAATTGGTCAATTTCCCGCGGTAACGAAAGAGTTAAAAGACAATATTTTCGTATTAACCCAGACCATCGAAATTTCTGCAGCACAGAGCAGACTAATATATATGGCTACTGTTTCTGGACATAAAGGGAGCCCATAACAACGTAGATAGTGGATTGTTGTGGCATATACTGGAAGAAAAGGGGATTGGGTCAGAATTTGTATGGCTGCTAAGGGCAATATATGAGGATAACAAGGCGCATATTACATGGGAAGGGCGTACAGGCACAGAGCGGCCATTGCTGTTCACACTTTACATTAGAGGAATGGAAAGACGATTGGAGGAGAGTGGATAAGGTTTTGACTTGTCGTACCGAAGCAATGGAGAGTTGGTGGAGCAACGGATCCCGGGATAGATGTACGCGGACGATATAGTGTTGCTGGCAGATAATGCGGAAGACTTGCAAAAACTGGCCGACATTTGTGGTGATGAGGCAACGTACCTAGGCCGACATTTTAACCCTCAGAAATCTGGAGTCATGGTGTTTAACGAGGAAGCTCATACAGCGCCACTAAGGATTCAACAGTAAGCCATACCATTAGTAAATAAGTACAATACTTGGGGATCTGGCTTAATGAAGGAAAAGGCTAGCTGAATGCCCATGAAGAACATCTCAAACTGTGAAAGGGAGACGAAACGCAGCAGTAATGAAACGTAGAGCGCTTTGGAGATACAACAAGTACGAGGTAGTACGAGGCATCTGGAAAGGGGTAATGGTGCCGACGCTCACGTTCTCTAATGTCGCATTATGCTTGAAGTCAGATATCCTGTCGGGACTGGAGGTTAACCAAAAGGCAGTCGGCAGATTAGCACTGGGAGCTCACAGTAAGACTGCAAATGAAGCGGTACAAGGCGATATCGGTTGGGCTTCATTTGAGGCGAGGGAAGCGCAAAGTAAAATACGTTTTGAGGAGCGGCTTAGACAGTTAAATGGGAAGAAGCGGTCAGCCAGAGTTCACAGGTACATGTACCTTAAAAGTGCGCACACCCACTGCATGGCGGAAGAGGACGCGAAAGCTGGCGACTAAATATAACTTGGCCGCGGCGAATAAACAGTGGGGGGCAATAAAAAGCAACTGAAGGAAACAGAGGCGCTCATGTGGACAGAGAGGATGGAAAAGAACGGATCCCTGGGAATCTATAAAGCAAGCAAACAAGAGATTTGGAAAGAGAACTTTTATGACAACAATAAAGGTAGTGCGTTGCTCTTTGAAGCGCGGGCTGGCTGTTTGAGAACTCGCACTTACATGAGCAAATATTTGTCCCAGGATGAGACAAGTGTGGGATGTGGCAGGGATAAAGAAACAATCGACCACATAGTAATAGAATGCCAAAAAATTCAGCCGGATAGAATTGGGGGGAAAGTCCTACTTCCTGAGGCACTGGGCTTCGCAGTTGATGGAAGCATTAGCTGGTCAGCAGTACGTATTACTAAGCAGCGGCTAGAGTATTGGTGGAAAAAAAGCAGGGAAGTCGATAAAGTGTCATCCCAGCCAGGGGTAGCGGCAGGGCAGAATTAAAAACAAATCCGAGTTGAGGGTTAACTAAATTTAAATTCAAATGAACAAGATAGGCTAGATGCCGTCACCCCAAATCAAAGGGGAGGCCTTTGATCATCATCATCATCAGCAGCAGCAAGGCGCGCTCACTGAGTGAATTAAGCTAGGGAAGGCTCGCTGTTGCGCAGCGTCCGCGAGGGGAGGAGACAAGCGCGTGCACTTTTGAGGGCCGCGCCTTGACCGCGTACTCGAGAACGCGCTTCGAAGCTCGTTCGGCTTGACAGCTGGAACTTCTAAAGCGAGCACAGTGCGAGTCGGCCACCGGCGACCGCCGCCATTCTAGAACAGGCACCGAGGGACGACCTATCGTAGGCCTTGGGAATATATGCGATGACGCAGTGAACGGAAGATCGCTCCGTGAACCACGAGCGATGAGTCTGTGCTATGTGCAAACGTACGACCGATAACGCAGGCGCCATGAGCCGCGCATTGTCGAAAACGGCGGGACCCTAGCTCTCCTCGGCGTCATCTACGGTGGCGTGGGCACAGTGCGGGCCACAAGCCGCTGGAGGCTAGCCTCTAAACCGCTAAAAAGCTGTCGAGGAACCCTGCCGCCCATCATGCTATGTGTTGTTGTTGACCTCCCAAAAAGGTTATTGCACTTCGAGCGCACTGCGAGAAGGCGTGGTCGCTGTGGAGATCGGCGAGCTTTGGTCGCTTTTAATGGCTCGCTTATGCCCCAGGGCAACCGTCACCTATGTTACTGGAACTATGCTCCGGGTTTCCTGCGTTAAAAACTCGTAAATTTTCTTTTGTTCACAAAAGGATAGTGGAACTGCACACTGCAGATTCATTCGGGAAACGCCAAACGGGGGCCGAGGAACCCCGTCAGAACCGCGGGTTTAGAGCGATGGGAGCCTCCTCCTGGTCAGCGCCCAGACATCGCGTAACCAGCACGCGAAAATGACTTGCCCCCCCATAAGTGGCAGCGTAGGCGGGGGTTGCGCCAGAGGAAGATCATATGGCTCAGTCTTATGCCCACTCGGGGGGATTGGCTAAGGTGGTGGTGGTAAGAAAGGGAATTCCTTACAGAGGGAGATATCAGCACACATCGTTCTCGTTTGCGACAAGGCTTTCTTCGTCAAGCGCTTCAGCGGTCTGCCCGCACAGGAGCGCCATTGGAATGATCTAGACGACAACGGTATTTGTCGTTTTGGACAGCTCAGAGGATGGAGAGGGTGGTGACGGGTCGGGAGTGTTGAAGACAGCGAGTGGAATTTATGCCTCCTATGCGCGTGCACGCGTTCATGTTCGCACGAGGGGCGGAGAACGCACCTTCCTCCACCTGTCGGCGTCCTTGTGCACGCCCGCAGGCAGGTGGTCGTGCGAGTTGAGGAAGCGGGCGAACTGGGCCCACTCCCGCTTGCGGTCCCGGACGGTGTAGCCGGAGTGCAGCTGCGACGTGGCCAGGTTCGGGTGCCGCTCCATGAAGTCCAGGATCAGCTCGAACTGCCGGGCCGACGTGCGCACGCGCCGACGGCCGCCGCCCCCCGACATCTCCTGCTGCTCTTCCTCGCGGGGCGGCGGCGGCGGCGGACAGGGAGCCCACCAGGGGACGTAGTACATGCGCGGCCCGGTGCTGCATGCGGCGCGCAGTGTGTTGCACTGAGAAGTCGTAGGCACTTAGTGGCCAACAGCTCGGTGCATGCACTGCCCGCGGGTCCAGTTAGGAATCCCACTGCAGCGAGCCCATCGGAACGTCCGAAGTGAGCGTGTGCTTCGATTCTCTGTCTCGTACTTATTGTCCGAGGACGCCATATGGAACGCGAGTACCCAATTCCGCCGTGCGCGACAGTGAGGCCGGGAGACGAGCCGGCCTTTCGGTATGCACCCAGACCCATATATCGTGCCCAGAACACTGCGTGCAGGTATATTTACTAAGAAACTATGCCCAGACCACTGCGTCCAGGTATAGAACGACTCCCGGCGACAACATACCCACCACCACCACCACGGATACAGTGCTAATCGCAGTTATGAGACGTATGCCCCCGGAGGATGGCTTCTGCCCCAGTGTTTTGCGCAGGATGCGTTTTTTTTCCCACTCGACATTGAGCGCCAGAGAAGAGCGGAACACAAAGGTCGCTATCGTATTAAACGAGCAAAAATAATACCAAGCCATACCACTCCGTGAAGGAGGATGGCCAGCGAAGCCTTTTTAGGGCACGACACGGAAATGAGCTGAAAAGTCTGGGCAAATTTCGTTTCCTCTAGAGCGCTGACGGCGGTAGTTCTTGCAAGGACGCAGCATGCAGTTATACAGCCGTTTTCTGCTGAGCATTCGCAATGAAGGTGGCGCTGCCGCGAAGCGCTTTTGCGCACGTGAAACAAAAGTGCGCGCAACTTTAGACTCTGCCCATCCCGCACTTCGTCCTGCAAGTTAAATAAACGCTTTGTCGTGTGCCACCCTCGAGCCCATGTGCCGAGCTCCTTCCGTGAGGAAGACGAACATACTGCTGTGTGCCATAACTGCGCCTCACCGAGGAAATCATGGGCCCTTCGAAACACGGAAAGACACGCACCATGCAGAACGCTCGTTCTCCGAGCTCTGGAGACTCGGGAGGCTCCGCTCGCAGACGCAAAAAAAAAAAAAAAAAAAACGCACAGACGGTTAGCATACTCCCTAACGCGAAATTTGTGCGCAGCGCGAACTGCAGTCTTCTCGGTCACATCGCAGGTCTCAGGATTAAGTGATCGCGTGATCAGCGAACGCACGGCGGCGCGCCGGCGAGCATGTTGCAAATTGTGTTTGAAACTCCCGCTCAAATTTCACGTGGACAACGAAGCAGCAGCGTCTGGCGAAAGGAGAGTGGGAGGCATGTGAGAGAGATGACACCATAGCAACGTGCCACCGTCCCTCCCCCTCACACTTTCCCCAGACACTCCGACGAGCGTCTCGTGCGGGCTCAGCATACTGCCTCCCCCATGCAGCGTTGCCCCCCGACACATTTTCGACACACTTTCCTCCGCCGTTTTCCTTCTGTCGTCGCTCGCTCGGATACGAAGCCGACGCCGTCGCCAGACCCCAGTGGCGGCCGCCAAAGTGCTTGCGCACTGCTATTTTAACCGTGACGTCTTCTCGGTCCTGAAACAATACACATACTGCGTTATCGGAGAATGCAATTGGCGAACGTATTTTGGCGGTGGCCCGCTTAGTGCTCGCGCCGGCATCGGGCCTTCAGAAGGAGAATGAACTCGGCAAGCATGATGATGATGGGGAGGACGAACGTCGCCTATCTCACAGCCGAAACAGACTCTGCACGAGCTTGCATGTGACCAGGCAGGCGACTGCCCGGAAAGCTAGAAGGGGCCAGTTTATTGCTCAACATATCTCATTAACAATATACCTGCGCTGCACGGCCGTTTTAAAGGCCTTCCACAAGTGAGCGTTCAAGTGTCACTCGGAAGTTGCCGTGTAGCACAGGCATAAGACACTTTGCCCGGCCCAGTCGCTAACACTCAATAGCGAATATCAGTTCCACCGCTCGAGAAAGCATATATCGATCGAGCACAGCCAATTACGCCAATTACGGTAGCTGAATTTCTAGAAGGTATGCATGAGCTTTATGTGTGGTTGTGATTGTGCCCGCCCAGCCCAAAAAGAAAACGCTTTCCAACGGAGCACTTTCATCCATTTGCGCTCGCGTTCGCTGCACGGCGCTTGCTTATGGCTGCAACGAGGCCTTTTTTCTTCCCTTTCCTTCATGGTCTCGCCCATGTTCCACCCAACAAGGTATCACGACACGCGAAGAAGCCACTAACCTGGGTCTGGTCAGGGAGGTCAATTCGAACGGCGACTGCCGAGGTTCGAATCTGCCACGGGCTGTCGCTTCGGCGAATTGTTGGCGCCCTTGGTCGAACGTGCGAGCTGTGCGCACTGCAGTCCTCGCTCGGCTCGAGAAAACCCGCTCAGGAGGGCCGCGAAAGACCAGGCGATCAACTCGGGCATAGGACGAGACCAAAGTGCTTCGTCGTCACCAGTTCGAGCGAGCGTGGAACGTAGCACGCCGGCCTCGCTGGAATCCGACGGCGCGTTCGGCACGTGCGTGCGACAGCGATGATGATGCTGATGATCATCGGATGTTCTTTCGCGAATGGAACATACCCAAACAGGGGACATAGATATCTTATTCAAGTACAGGGTCCTCTATAAAGGAAATTTAGAGCGGTCGGGAAGCATTTGGACAGTAAAATTGAAGACAGAGAAAAGGAAGAACCGGGAAGAATAAAAAAAAAACAAACAACCGAATTCCATAAAATGCCAGCGTAAAGGAAGCCAGTCATGGCGGAAATATCGAGTGGAATTTTCAATAAACATGGGAAAACTGGGCCGCTCCTCCGCCTGATATTCGCCCCATCCTTTGGCCTCGCCTCGCCCGGCACATTGCCCACGTGCGGGGCCCTGACACCTGCGCAATTCCCACCTGAACGTCTTCCAGGCCCACCATAACCACATTTACGGCAGCCCGGACATGGGCCGCTTTAGATAAAGTTTGATCTCTCTCTCTCAGAGAAGCAGAGCCCGGCGGCTGCAGAAGCCCGTCTCGGCCCGCGCGTGCAGGCTGCGAAGCGGCACCGGGCCAAGAAGCTGGTCCCATGGGAGACAGGCCAGCAGGTGATGATCGACGGACTCGTCTTCACTGCAGCACGTGTGCAAAAACCGTTCGTCCTCTTTTACCGGGCAACGCTTTTCGCAGCCCCTTGACGACTGCTGTACGAGAAGCAAGCCCGTGGCTCGATATGCCGGCCGTTTTTAACAGAGGAGCTCGCAATGGCCGGCGATGATGCCCGTCACGCCAGGTGGAGGCTGGGCCGACAAATGACGCGGTGCAAGATACGTCCCCCTCACGCCCTATATAAGCCACGCAGATAAACTATACCAGACCTCCGTGGGTGAGCATGCGAGTGCGCACTTGCACGGCCGGACTGCACGCCGCGGCGAGTGGCACCAGCGGCGTTGTGAGCGTCTGCAGGAGGTGGCCGCCAACGCGTTGGTGATAGAAATTGAAGGCGTTTGGAGAACGCATGACTCGTGTCTACATGTTTCCTTTGGGGCCTGTGCAGTGCGCGCCGCCTCCTGTGGGAATGTGCGGCCCTCATTGTTCCTAGAGGAGAACGCTGCCTGAGCACACTTGGCCCGCTACGACCGGCGGAGGACTAATCAACTTGGAGCTTCACCTCACCGGAAACACCTGCTCAGCAGCCTGCTGATTTTCATCGGAGAAGCCGGCATTGAGGACTCTCTTTCCCTGTTCTGCCGGCCGTCTCTCTCTCTCTCTCTCTCTCTCTCTCTCTCTCTCTCTCTCTCTCTCTCTCTCTCTCTCTCTCTCTCTCTCTCTCTCTCTCTCTCTCTCTCAGTGACCTTTTGCGGTGCTTGTGTGTGTGTCCAAGTGTCGGTAATGAATTAAGAAAGATGGGCAAAGATCGCGCAAATAAATGTGTACATGTCATCATGCTGTATACCTTTGTGCGCGACACTTGTCCACGCTTTAATTTTCTGAAATCTGAAAAAGCAGCTCCGTTGTCTCGTCAGATTTCACAAGCGTGGGACAGTCTTTATTTTTTTTCGGTGGATGTCGCACGCGTGTAGTGCATGCAAGAGTTACAGTGCGGTGCTATGCGTGCTTAATGTTTTTTGTCTTAAGGCCGAGGCTTCAGATATTTGTTTCAAGCACGCGCGTTGTGATTTATTGATCGATTGAAAAAAGACAGAAGCACGAGAGGTCCGAGCGTGAGTAATGGGGGTGCGGGCTTGAAAATGGAAAATGAAATTCCAACAAGAAACATAGATTTCCATCTCGATTTCTAGCTGGACTGACAAATGCTAGATAGAAGTGACATCTTCCAGCTGGAAGAAGACTAGATCCAGCTGGTAATAATCCCAGCTAGCAACACCTGTGTTTTTCTGGCTGGATTGCCAAATTCTAGTCAGAAATGAGAACTCCGAACTGGGACAAAATTTTCATCTAGCTGGGATAGGTTGAGGCGGAAATGGTGATTCTAGCTAGAAATGGTGGGTCTAGAGACGAATCACTCTGCTTGGAGCGCATCGTTTTCGACTAGGCCGTTTTTATTTTCCAGCTGCGAAACAACTACTGCTCGCAATGTAAGCTGGAAACGAGGTGCCCGGGGCTGCTCTCATCAATTCGGTTTCTTCCCAAAGTGCAAGTTAAATTTCGCCTCTCCATCTTCTTGGCGAACTGATGGAGACGAAATAGTGATGTTCTTTTGATGCGCGAGCCGAGAGGACTATCTCGACTCGCTCCGATGACCGATGCTAGGAGCGGGTGAGGGATGAGGACTGCCTTCCTTGTTGGATATTAGGTTTATTTACACTATTTACATTACTCCAACTTTACATCAGATCAGAGTGACGGTTACATTGTCACTCTGACAGCAGCAGCCTGTTCGGCCGAGATCTATACTCAACTAGATCCCCTCTCGACCGACCCCGCACCAAACCCAACACTCCGGTTTTGATGCCAAAAACCCCGCCTCCAAGAAGGGGGCGTACAAGAAAGAGAGAAAAACCTTTCAAAACGATTATTACAAACCATTGATTGGCCACAGGAACCATCCAGTCACACACATGTCCCCACCTCCGGTCACGTGACCTAAAACTCTCTCTCACACACTCATAGTGCGTTTCCCACGAACGCTATAGCACCCGACAAGCAAATACAGGACATCTGTGGCCTAAGCGGACACCCCATTACGTTCAGCGGGCGGCATCTGCTCGAAAGCCAAGCCGAGGGCCTGGAGCGATCTCCGCGCGGCTGACCTCCCTCCGCGTCCTCGCCCTGGCGCCTTCTCTGCGCGCGCCCCGGGACAAAGAGGGAGTCGTTGCTAATCCCCTCCCAGACTAAAGACGCCGCCACCTGCCGTCTGCCCCCGGGAAGAGGCGCTTCAGGCCCAAGCGATCGTCTTCGAGGCGAACGACCCGTCAACGAAGAGCGCGCCGGCTTCGCAGATGCTCAAAAACTTACACCGCGCGCCTTTCCGACACTACGAGACACATCGTCATTCAGCTTCTCGTCAGCTTGTCATGCCGAATGACCCAGCCACCTCCGACGCGACAGAGGTACTCAGGCTAATCGCCCCCGTCTTTTGACACACAAAAGGACGGGCACAACACACGCTCTCCGCGGCTCCGAACTTGGCGTCCGTGCGGCTACATGAAAGAGACACAGGATCGTAGCTACCAGCGGAGGCGACGCCAATACATGGGCCACCGGCGGCCTTCATTAATTACATGCGGAGCCCGAACTTAACAGTGCATGGCATACATCTGCATGGGCGTCGGCAGGATTCTCTCGTGAGGGGCGCAAACCCGTTGCACCGTGTTACAAGGCGGGGCGTTGAAATAACATAAGCGAAGAGTAACAACATCCGCGGGATATCAAAGCTCTTCTCTGATCTTAACGGTTATAACGGTCTCAAAATGTTTATAGACGCTCATATGTCCCAACAAGAAACCTGGTTACATTTGACTAATCATTTTAATCATAACGATCGGGAGAACGGGCTTTGGAAACAGATGTGAGGCATGAGGAGTACTTTTACGCTGATTGGTTCTGGGCGTAGGTGCTCGATCTCCTGCACCAAACGGCACCTCGAGCATATAAGCGTAGTTAGGGGTCGGAGATGTAGACACACACCAGCAACCAACAAGCCGGTTTCCGGCCAGCCGCCGCGGTTATTGCAGTGAGGATTCGAGGTTGCAATGCAGCAAGTCGAAACAGCTATGATTTCGTAAGCGCTGCATTAAGGCGTAATCGGTGGTATAAAGCGACTAGTCGGCGCGGGAGTCGTTCTGGTAGCTTACACTCGAGCTCATGATTAGAACTGATTACATGATTACAATCATGATTACATGATCATGATTACACTCGCCCAGCTTCGCACACTTGTTCAATATGACTCGAGCTCGGGGTCCATGTAGTGCAAGAAGGCATAATGGTGCTCTGGAAGAGACCAGAGACGGTGCTGCTCCATTAAAACAAGTGCCTTCGTCATAGCTGAGACATCAGTGAAGGATACCTTCCTCATGTTATGCACTTGAAGGCCCCTGCGAACTGCTTCATCTGCCTTCTTGTTCCCTGGAACAGCACGGCGGCCTGGAAGCCACTGAAATGCCACTCGGGGCCCAGTGTCTTTGGCTAGATGGTGATGTTATTTCACGAGAGGAGCGTTCGTGAATGCAGTCGTTGCGCTGTAGGCTTTGGAGGGCTGAAAATGGAGTCCAAAAGGGTCATGGTTTGGGCCTGTTGGTGATGCATAATTGTCCGCAACCCGACGTCCAAACAGCAGTCGTCCAGCTGGCAGAAGACGCCTCCAGGGCCCATGGGTTCCTGACCGCCGCCTGAAGGGACGAGGACACTGCCACTCCCAAGCAGTGACTCCGTCTTAACAGAGACGACTATCATAGTTTTTTCATCATCATCATCATCAGTTCTAATTAAGCTGAAAATGGACCAGCGGTTGGCGGAGAGTGCTTCCTTGATGGCGTGAAGCTCGGCTGACAGATGACGTCGTCCGCTCGAGGCAATGAGAGAACGTTTGGCCAGTGGATGAAATAGAGATCCCAGAGGAACTGCGCTCAAGCGTACATGAGCCGTCTGCAAAAATTGTTTGTGCCTGAGTATAGCTGGCTAATGTGGGCGTGTGTTAACTGTAAGACTGTGTTAACTGCTAACTGCTTTGAGGCATATTCTTCTTAGAATCAATTCCGGGGATGTTGCATCTAATATGCAATGGCAAAAGGGTCCAGGGCGGGAAATTAGACGGCAATGAATTTGCTGCCTGGGAGGGAATGTTTGACCAAAACTTGAGTTGCCATTTTCTATCACGCGCGTTTATTTGTGAGTTTTGGCGTGCATCCCACGTCGCAGGTTCGGCTCGTTATTTCAATACCTGCACGAGATAGGCGACACTGAAATGATTTAAAATACTGCTGTGATCGTGATGATGTTCATCGAACTGTTCACACTGCCTGCGCGCCGTCTCGGGTTTATTTTTTGGCCGTGTCTAGAGTGCCGTCCGACGGTATTATAAGCATTCCACAATATCGACGTCCACTGGCGTTTTATAACAAAATTGCCGCGCCTGGCCCTACATCGCTCTAGATAACGTATAGGTAGACAACCTAACATAAACATAACATAGCATGACCTAACGCACTCAAAGAAATAATTTAGAACACTAAAACTAACCTAAGCCATAAAAATTATAGTTCAATTTAAAGATGAAAAAAAAAAAAACTGACGCCGAGCCGGCATCGAACCTCTATCCCTGTGAATACGAATCTAAGACGGATCCTCTGCTCCAAAGCTACTTTTTTAGGGGCGAAGCTCCTAAAGCCATGGGTCTGTTCATCCCTTGTGTCTCGTGGTACGTGACCGCCGCATGCTTTCGGAGATGTCGCAAAGTGGGCCGCGTTGCACGCGCAAGAACCGGCTGCAACCGGCAGAGCGCGAGCTTGTCTGTGTTCGCCAACGGAGGCGCGAGCGCACGTGCACTGCGAGGGGGAGATCACGCAAGAGATCACACCACGAACGCAGGCAGTCGTTCTCGGAGATCGAACGAGACGCAAGGACCTTTGCTCGTTTCCTCTCGTCTTGTTCGGGCACAAGTTCGCCCTAAATAAAAGTTCTTTCTTTACCGTTGTGTCCCATCCTACGTGACAAATTGTGGTGGAGGTGCGGGGTAGTCCTCGATGGCGCGGGGTCTTTCACCAGGTCTGGGCCTGGGAGCATTGACTCCGAAAATAAAAGTTGATTTGTACAATGTACGCACACAGTCTTACGTCTTTCTTAATGATGTAATGGGCGAACTTTCACGGGAGAGTTACGGTTACCGATGACCTCCCCCTCTCGAGCTTCGCCCCACTTATCATCATTCATTCCGTGGATATGGCGTGATTTTTTTTTCTTTATTGCCTGTCTTCAGTATACACAATAAGAACAAAAAAAAAAGGATTACAAAGCGCGGAAAGACATCAGCACGCCACTTGCTAGTGCGCGCTTGTTAAAAAGGCCGAAGCCATGCCACACTTTCCAACACATTTAACCAGTCAGGTGAAGATGGTTGGGCTTTATACACTTCTAAGATCTCCCGTACACTCTGGCAGAACAACTCTCTGCTCGGTTTCACATCAACATCATTATGGCGAACTGCCATTCGAGATTTCCATATACTATGCAGGGCCAGCAACATCAAAAGATCATACGGGACGCGGCCGTCGTTTTCAACGGCCAAGAACCTGATTCCATGGCTATCCAACGGGAAATCCTTTTTAGTGTTCTCTGCAAAACGTCCCAGAGGAACACCCCGTCCAAGTTTTAACAGGTAATACTCCCACGTGTAATTTGAAGAAAAAAGACTTTACATAAGGCGGGACAGTCATTTTTTTTCACACGCTGACACACATCTTGTCCTGGCCCTGCACTGCCAATCGCGCGACAAAAATTTAAAATCGCAAACTTTGAACCGCCCTGCAAGACAAGCCGTGACGGATTCAATTGCAACGCCCAAACTCTGTTTAATTAACCGCATACACCCCCCAGAAACGCCAACTGCGTGACTTACGCAAACATGGTGGTGCGCATACACACTCTTTGGGCGGAGCTTGCCTAGTCGTATATATCAATGTCATCGGACGGCACTTTAGCCATGCCTGCAGCTATCAGCTAGAGTGCCGTCGGACGGCACTCTAGACACTGCGTATTTTTAAATGCAGAGCATTTAAGTAACTCACGATGTCACCCGCGTTGGCGTCCGTAGTCCGCATCGCTCCCCGTCGGTCTGGCATTGGATTGGATTCGATTGGATTGGATTGGCTTGGATTGGCTTGGCTTGGCTTGGCTTGGATTGGTATGAATTTGGATTGGATTGGATTAAAGTGGATTGTGTTGGATTGTGTTGCGTCATAGCCGCGCCACGTTGCGTCATAGCCGCTCCACGTTGCGTCATAGCCACGGCAGGGGGTTCACGGCACGTTTCACGTTTCACCTTCGACTTCATCGACAATGTCTACGCGGGAAGAGAAGGCGGCGCGGCGGCGTGCTGCGGATGCTGAGCGCAAGCGCCGCAAGCGAGCCGCCGACGCCGAACTTCGCCAGCGAGAAGCCGCAGCCATTCGTGAACGTCGGGCGGCGATGCGGGAGGGAAAACAAGCACAAAAAGAACAGAACTCCTGCTGGCGCAGTTTCCGGCAGGGGGCGCGCGAAGGCGGGAAATTTGAAATGCGTCGGGTGGTAGCAGTGAGCGGATAACGGCGCTACAGCCCATTATGGCGAATCAGTGCTCTGCATTTCCAACAGTTTTCACGTAGAGTGGAACGGCTGTAACTTTTTTTAACTTCTTTTTTCCTCTTCCTTCTGCCCTTTTCTGTCATCATCATCATCATCATCACCAGCCTATCTACGCGCACTGCAGGGCAAAGGCCTCTCCCATTATTCTCCAATTACCCCGGTCCTGTGACCAATTTATCCCTGCAAACTTCTTGATCTCATCCGCCCATCTAACTTTCTGCCGCCCCCTGCTTGCCTTCTCTAGGGATCCAGTCTGTTACCCTTAATGAATAACGGTTATCTTGCCTGCGCATTACATGCCCCGCCCACGTCCATTTCTTCTTTTTAATTTCTACTAGTATGTCCTTAACACGCATTTGTTCCCTGACCCTCCCGTTCCCTTTTCTGTATGGTGCCTTTTCTATCCTCCCCTACCCATTCCCCCGCCGAGTAGAATGTCGGAGTAGAATGTAGTAAAGAGCCCTCCGAGCTGTTTAAGCTTGAGCTCTGGCCGTGCCGAACGTAAACAGAAAACCCCGCTCGGGGAATGGGAGAGCGGGAAAATGCTAGGCGAAGAAGTCTGAGGAGGCAAGGAGTGCACGAGCGGGTGTTGGGAGTGCGCGCTTGAAGAAGAAGAAGAAAAAAAAAAAAACGCCTCCCGCGGTCGGAATCGAATTTCGATTTCTCGCGTTATTGGAGTTTGGCTGAGTTGAAGTTTACTGTCGTTTCGGACTTTGGCAGTCTAGATTTTGGACTTTAGGAGGGTGGTTTGTTTGTAGACTTTGATTGAACTCAATTTTGCATGGAGAAAGCTAAGGAAAGCCAAATTAAAGCTAGCGAAGAGAATCAGCTCTGCCGTTTCTTCAGTCTTCGCATCTCAACTGCGAAGGTTCCGATCTTTTTATTTTGTTTTGTGCCAACCCGTTCTTACACTTGTTCATTCGTCAAAGCACTATGCGTCTACAGGCGCGCGCATCGCGAAGTGGTTTTGCTTCTGAACCCTCTTTGCATCTCCTTTTCTTCAACTTTTTTTTGCGATGCAGAGAAAGCATGCCGAGTCCAGACAGACGGTTGTCCAACATCGTCGAACAACACGGCAAATCGCGCTCGATCGGGACAAGTCGTCGCGGGGAACATGGCGGTCGTTTGCAGAGCGGAATCGATAGTGTGATAGATTCCCTTAGTGAATGCCAGAACATCCATTGGGTATCCATTGAAGTCCATGTTCATCCGCATTTGACGCCAAAGTTCAGCTGCACAGTCCAAGTTATTTCTAAACTGGCTCGCAGACCTTCACCCCGAGGTCTCGCTCGTTCCTTCAACGCCGCCGGGTGATGCAATGAATTTGAAACTGCCGTGTAGCAGCGCCCGATCCGGATTGAGCTCGATCCGGATCGACTGAATCGCGATTGAAAGTGCCCGTGACAGGGGTATAAGATTTGTCCCTAACCGCCGAATGTGTGAAAAAATGAAAAAAAAAATCTCGGGTGACAAAGCGGCAATAAAATAAAACGTCCATCTACAAGTTGTTTGTTTCGTGCTTTTCCCGTTTTTAATGTCCGCTCCGCTCCTTGTTAGATTTAGATGAATCTGCAGTTCTTTACATAGTGCCTAGAATATACTGGCAGTATATTCTAGGCACTATATCTTTACTTCCCTATTTTTTGCTTCCATGTTTGTTGATTTCTTCGAAATGATCCAGATCCAGAAACCGTAACCGAGTCGGATAAAGCTTCAGTGACAAGAAAAACCCGGCAACTTTCCCATAAAAAAATCACGTCATATCCACGGAATGAATGATGATAAGTGGGGCGAAGCTCGAGAGGGGGAGATCATCGGTAACCGTAACTCTCCCGTGAAAGTTCGCCATTACATCATTAAGAAAGACGTAAGACTGTGTGCGTACATTGTACAAATCAACTTTTATTTTCGGAGTCAATGCTCCCAGGCCCAGACCTGGTGAAAGACCCCGCGCCATCGAGGACTACCCCGCACCTCCACCACAATTTGTCACGTAGGATGGGACACAACGGTAAAGAAAGAACTTTTATTTAGGGCGAACTTGTGCCCGAACAAGACGAGAGGAAACGAGCAAAGGTCCTTGCGTCTCGTTCGATCTCCGAGAACGACTGCCTGCGTTCGTGGCGTGATCTCTTGCGTGAAAGTGTCGCGACGGAGGTTAGGCCTAATTCTCCAGCGTCGCTCAACGACCAACAAAGCCACAGCCGCAGACGCGAACGCGGCTGCTCTTGAGGCAGCTGCCGACGCGGCTGCCGGCTCGACGACGGCGGCTCCGCTTCCCCCGGCGCAGCCACACCCAGCCTTCGGTGACAACGACTCTCATTCGGAACCTTCAACATCGACGATGTCCAAGAGTTCAGCGGCCGTCCACCGAGAAGAGGCAAAGCCCTCAGACTCCGAAGACGACATTGACCTAGAAGAAAATATGGATGAAGAGGACACCCAGGACTGGCAAAGAGTCTTACCCACTCGACGGAATCGGACCACCAAAGCTGACAGAGTAAGTCGTACTCGTTTCTTACTACAACTGAGGCCTCTGGCAAAAATCCAAATAAGAACGGTCCCTAAGCAGGCTATTGCCAATATTATTGGACTTACAGCTCCCAGCGCGGAGCTCGCCGAAATGGCGTCTGTAACCTACGACGACGCAGCGAATAGTGCCCGCTTAAGGCTTTACGATGAGAGTCACGTTGTCAAAATGCTCAAGATCGATCGCCTTACGTTCAGGAAAGAAGACAGGAAGCACACTATTGAAATCGCCATTGACCGCATGGATCTGAACCGAAACACCATAAGAGGTGTAATACAGATTGACCGCAATAACACGCCTGAGAAGATTTTCAACTGGCTTCGCTGTGAACAGACCGACATTCTGAAAGTCCAGAAGATTGGTAAATCGGACCGCGCCATAGTGACATTCGTCGGTACGACTCTGCCCAGGGTAGTAAAGTATTATATGGAACTGGTCAAAGTGGACGAATACAAACCGAAGAGGTTTGTATGTTTTAATTGTCACAACCTGGGACACATGGCACGCTTCTGCCCGTATATTGGTGTATGCAGGGAATGTGGAAGGTCGCACCCGGATACGGACGATTGTGCATCGACATTGTACTGTGTTGCCTGCAAAGAGGTTGGACACCTTGTAGTTAGTAAAGTCTGCCCCAGCCGCCTTCCTCAGGAGGTCGACCGACGGACTGACCAGTCGACTACTACTAAACGCAGCACGAACAGAAGTCTGGGTGGGAATCCGGCCTGGCGTCAGTTGGGCGGACGCCGGCACCTGCAGACAAACAGCAGCATGTGCACCCGATAACAACGGTCCTAATAATGACGGCACCAAACAAAAAGGACAAGAACCTCTTGACCTTTCGCTGGAAAATGCACATTTGAAGCGTCAGTTGACAGAACTCCGAACTGAGCTACAGCAAATCCGCCAGGAACTCCAAAGCCTGCGGCAACAAGCGGCACAGCAGACACCGCGACGTCCTTCTTCGTCACCCGCCCCTCCAGCTAGCGGTAGGCGCAGCCGCTCGCGCGCGAAGAAACGAACGCCTACGACCCAATTTGCAAATACTACGGAATCCAAGAAACTGGCCACGACTCAGATGCTGACCCAACGGGATGCCCAGCTCAAATTCGAAGCGCCTCGAGAACTACAAAAAGCCTTCAGTGGGATTCATGAACTTCAAGGCCTTTTCAATACATTAACCGCGGACATCCGTCAACTCACTGAGCAGATGAGAGGTTTCCTCCAAATACGTCACCTGAGCAAGCTAAGAGGAAGAAGGTACAGCAACACCAATAACAGTGACGCACATGCATCCTGTGGGCTAACGTACGGGATAGCAGAGGACCCCGGCCCCCGCTCGCGGAAACATGTGCAGGCGAGGCGTAAGGAAACAAGGGTCCCCACAATCCCAACCGGCTCATCATTCAGTGGAACTGTCGCAGTTTCTCGACCAACAGTCCTATTCTTAAACAACAAGTCGCTACACTCAGACCTCTCGCGCTTCTCCTACAAGAAACGAGAGGAGTCTGTAAAATCCCAAATTACAATACGTATATGACACCCGCCATTGTGCATGTGGGCGCCAACGCAGTGGAAAAAATAGAAGGCCAGGCAGCAATCCTGTTGCGAAAAGACTGCAAAGCGGTACAGTACCGTTGCGATCTTGACTGTAACAGGCACAGGGAGGTCGTAGTAGTCAAGGTTGATCCCCCTTGGAGCAGGCCCGTATTACTGGTGTCTGTCTATTACAGACCGTATGGCTCAGACCGTTACAGCGACACATACGATTGTATTTCTCACACATTTTCTTTACTAAGATTTGACGGCCCGGTTATCGTTGGTGGCGACTTTAATGCGCGAAGCCCCTTATGGGGGTACACGAAGACGGACGTTAGGGGATCCCTCCTTGAACAAGCCCTAGAGTTTAGTCCGTTGGATCTACGAAACGAGCCTAATGTGGCTACTCGTATTGGACTCCATTGCACTCAATCCGACACAACTCCAAACCTCACCTTGTGTACGCCAGGTGCAATACGTAGTTGGGATGTTGCCGACATCACATGGGGAAGTGATCACATCCCGATCCTTATTCAGATTAACGCCAAGAAGGTACGAGTTCGCAAGAGATACGCTATTACTTCGTGGCCCCTCTTCAGAGACTCCCTCCACACGAGTCCCGACCCGTCCCTTTCTGACTTTATCGAGGCTTTGCAACAAGCCCGAGGTCATGCAGTCGACGAAATCGAAAGTACGGTGGAAGTAGAGAGACCAGATACTTACATGATTAGTCTTATGAGGAAGGCGCATAGGCTTACCCACCGCTACCGCACCGGAGGCAAAACGCACCGCGATCTCATGAAACTCAAAAAGCACTACAGGTGCATTAATGAACATCAAAAACAACTGCAAAATGAGCGATGGTATCGTCTTTGCGAGCGCCTGGGTCAGGAAAAGAGCCTCTCTCATCTCTGGGCTATTTTCCGTAGCCTCAGTGGGAAAGCCAAAACTAAATTGCCAGTGGTAGACGCCTTACTCCTGAAAGATACTCCAGCAACGGTAGAATTGGAGATTATGACAACCTTCTTTCCGCATGCGACTCAGGATAAGTCCCGGCTGCGTACTTTGCCGGTCATTACAGTTGCGAGCCCGCAAGAGTCGCTTGACTGTTCTTTTACCCTAGCAGAACTACAGATCGCCATCATGCAAGGATAACCCCGCTCGGCACCAGAACATGATGGGGTTACATGGCAAGAGCTCCGAAACCTACCCACCATTGGTCACGAAGCCCTTCTTTCGCTCATCAATCAATCGTGGACAACCGGTATCGTTTCGGACCACCTGAAGACAACTATTCTACACCCAATTCCTAAGCCAGGTAAAGATTCCAGCAAGATTGAAAACCTCAGACCAATATCCCTTACACCAACAATCTGCAAATTGACTGAACGTATGATTAACAACCGGCTGCAATTCCACCTTGAAAATACTTCTTGGTTTCATCCTGCCCAAACGGGATTTCGACCCAACCTCGGCACCCAAGATTATCTTTGGCTTCTCCGACGCGTGCTGAATCGCAAATCCCGCAAGCGTTGTCCGGACTACTTGTTAGCCCTGGACATGCGCAAGGCATTTGATAATGTAAATCAAGAAGGCATTCTACGCGAACTAGCGCTTGCCTTCCCCAGCCAGAAAGCACAGAACTGGATTAGGAATTTCCTCGAACACAGGCCGATTCGCCTCAACCACAAAGGCTATCAAACCTGGTCACCCTCAACATTCTATTTGGATAGAGGAGTCCCCCAAGGATCTATTCTCGGACCTATCCTCTTCAACCTCGCCATGAATCGGATCGCAAGAACACTTGAACAAGACAAATCCGCACGTTTCGCGATCTACGCGGACGACATTGTTGTCTGGACGGAAGCTGCCGATTATCCTGACCACATGATCATGCAAGCGGAGCTTCAATCGGCTGTACTCAGCCTAGAAAAATCCCTTTCTGACTTCAGTCTTCACCTATCTGCACAAAAGACTGAATTTCTCAGTGTGGATGGCCGCACCGCAACAAATCCAGCATTCCAGATACCATTGCAGATAGGTGACCCCACCATTCAGTCCAAAAATGGGACAATCCGTTTACTCGGAATACAAGTAGGTAGCTGCAATAGTCCAAACGCGTGGATACGGCAACTTCGTTCCACATGGCGCCCTACACTCCACCTCATTACTCGGATGTCCAACAAATACGGAGGAGTGACCCAACGGACCTGCCTCACACTCGGCAGAGCAATAGGCCTCGGTAGACTGACGTACGGGTTCCCTGCATATGAATTTAGCACTCGTCACGTCAAGGATCTCCAGATACTGTACAGGTCTCTTGTTCGTGCTGTCACGGGCCTTCCTCGTCGCACCCCAATAACTACCCTTGAACAAGCCCTGCCTTTACCTCCGCTTAATATATTGATCGAAGAAACGCAAGCACGGCACCGACATAGGCTTGAACTCACTCATCAGGGCTATAAGCTACAGAAATGGAACCAACTCGATAGCAAGTCGGATTTGGACACGCTTCCGTCTCTGCTTCCCCCCTGGGAAAGGCCAGCGGTTGGAATTATAAGAAAGCGGCCGATTCCACGCATTCGACATGAGGCCCGTGAACAGCTTATCAGCAAACTGAGCGCAGAACGCTTGCAAGATGAGTTGGACATCTTCACAGATGCTGCCGTAATGGGTAAGGAGGCGGGAGTAGCATGGCGATGCCCAGACCTTCCGCTTCTCAATGGATCAAATCGTGTATTTAATCATTTCGGGCTAGTGGAAGAAGCGGAATTGCTTGGTATCTTCGGCGCCCTTCGAAGACTTCAGGAGCAGGAACCCCAACTCACTGCTCATAGTACCACTCGCTTTAGGATCATCACCGACTCCCACGTGGCCCTTCAAGAACTGAACAAGTCGTACAGTCGCAATGGCGTTGCTAATCAGATTCTTTCACTAATTAAAACGCTACAGAAGAAAAACTTGGAAATTAGATTGGCTTGGACACCTGGCCATTCCACCAGTGCTGTTGGGAATGAGGAGGCACACGACGCTGCCCGGGAGAGTCTTCAGTCTCTTTCACCTCCCACTGACCCACACTCGCACGAAGAGCAACCCTCCAATACCTGGCATCAACAGCGTCGCCAACTGCACACTGGGAGCCGTAGGCGACTACACGATGCGTCTCCGCCTGGCTTCTTATCCCTCATAAGCGGACTGTCAAGATCGGCTGAAATTTTCGCAAACAAAGCCCACGCGAACGTGGCCTACACCCCGGACATTCTTAGAAAATGGCACTTTCCAAACGTCACTTGGTCGGCCTTCTGCCCGTTTTGTGACACGGACACCATTCCGAACTTGTGTCACCTACTCTGGAGGTGTCCTGCCTTCCCCAAAGGACGTGATACACTGATCCAGAAATTCACCCCGCTATCTTCAGAGCAAGATCACCTCGACCTACTTAGATCGGACCCCTCCGCGCTTGAGTGTGTGGCGAACTACGCGATTGTGAGTGGCCTGTTCGAGGCAGTGTGATGCGTGTTTCTAATCTATGTGCCCGGACACAGATGTGAAAGGAGCTAGGGCTATAGCCATGACTTGAACATTGAACAGTGATCTTTTAACTGTAAACTTTTTTTTTTCTCCTGACCCAATCCCCAACCAGGGCGGCCTCCTGCTCAATAAAGCCATTCATTCATTCATCTCTTGCGTGATCTCCCCCTCGCAGTGCACGTGCGCTCGCGCCTCCATTGGCGAACACAGACAAGCTCGCGCTCCCGGTGCCGAGTTTGCGCTGCCGGTTGCAGCCGGTTCTTGCGCGTGCAACGCGGTCCACTTTGCGCCATTTCCGAAAGCATGCGGCGGTCACGTACCACGAGACACAAGGGATGGACAGACCCATGGCTTTAGGAGCTTCGCCCCTAAAAGGGACGGCTAGAAATTAGTTCAGAGATCCTTCTGAAAACATGTACGCAGATCGTAGTTCGCAGCGAAAATGAGACAGATCGTGCTGTTTCACGCATCAAAATGGGCCAAATGCATTTGCCCAATTTCACCCCCGACGCAGTCTATGTTCGCGAAATGAGTGGCCAATAAATACGCCAGATGACGTTAGTTATCGCGGCTCACGATCACGACCAGCTGCAATCCATAAGCACTGCTGGGTGACACGTAAAAGAGCCAGAAGTTTTGGGCGTATGTGGCAGCACTTGACCGGAAACCCACCCCAGCAGAGCTCCGGGCTGAAACAGGCGCGCCCGTCAGGGACATCGTGGAACGCCTCACCCGCCACATGGCGCAGCTGTACGACCCCTTGCCGCCCAATGCAACTGAAGAGCGAAGTGAAGCTTAGTCCGCTTCACACGGCAGTATCGCGGACACTTACGAGTGCGACTGGCAGGTGTCTCGGCGCGCGCTGGACCGAGCACTTGCCGGAATGAGCTCGAGCACGGCCCAGGGTCTGGATGCAATGCCGGCGGGCTTGGTGAAAAGCCTAGGGGATGTGGCCCGCGACACCCTTGTTTTCACCGCAACCATTGCTGGGGAGGCAGTTCCAGCCGATGGCAGTGCGGCCGCGTGCGCCTCGTCCGCAAGAAAGGTGGGGATATTCTGGCATTGTACGGGACTTTACCCTTGTGGTGAAAAGCTGGATGAGTGCCTGCAGGGCGGAGTGCTCCCGCAGTGCCCTGACGGAGCTGCAGAATGGCTTGCGATCCAATCGCCGCCTCGAAGACAATCTGTTCGCCTTGAGCCAGACAATTGAACTGGCACGGAAGGAGTCGCGGCCTCTTCGCGACAGCGTCCCTCACGAGCCCATGCTCAGCCGAATGTCGGCCCTGGGTATGCCACAAACACTGATGGACATCCTACGCCGGCTGTACGAGAACAACACCGTGGTGGCCTGCCTAGGTGACTATCGATCGCAGTCGGTACCTGTACGGCGGGGTCTAAAGCAGGGCTGTCCGCTCTCCCCCCTGCTCTACATGCTGTATGTTTCTGGGCTGGAGCGAAGTCTTTAACACCAGTTTGCTCCCTGACCCACTGCGCTCTCTTGTCCCTTAATGTTACCCCTATCATTTTCCGCTCCATTGCCCGCTGAGTCGTTCTCAATTTAAGTTGAACCCTCTTAGTGAGCCTCCTAGTTTCTGCCCCGTAGGTGAGTACCGGTAAGATGCAGGTGTCATACAATTTCTTCTTCAGCGACAATGGTAGGCTGCTATTCATTATCTGAGAATGTCTGCTATATGCACCCCACCCCATTCTGATCCTTCTAATTATCTCTGCCTCATGGTTGGGATCTGGGGTCACAACTTGGCCTAAGTAGATATATTCGTTTACCACTTCCACTGCCTCACCACCTATCTCAAACCGCTGTGCTGTCCCGAGGTTATTGGTCAACCTCATTCACCCTTCTCTTAACCCCACACCAAACTGCAAAGCATGCGGAGCCCTCGCGACCCTTCCCCACATCATATGGGGATGCATCAAAGACCCTTTCCCCCCATATCCTCCAATGAGCAGTGGGAGGAGGCACTGGCGAGCTCAGACCAGGACCCAAATCTCCCTGGTCACCAGAGCCGCCGACGTCGCTGCCCGGCATGAACCGGCAGCCACAACAGCCTTCTAACCGCGCAAAGCTCAATAAAGTGCTTTTTCTCTCTCTCTCTGTCTCTCTGACAAGAAATTTTCATGTTACGTTTTTTTCGCTGCTATGCGTGCCTACCAGCCCACTAATCATAGAATGACACATTCGACGGTCGAGCGCGGCGTAAACATTCATTTACGGCGTCGTTTATTCGTGTCAATTTCGGTTTCGACAAAACGAACGCCGAGCGGCCGCCATGAAAGGAGGTATAACGTGACGTCACCATTCTTGCCGTATCGCTGCCGCTCTGGACGCGCGCGCGAGCGAGCGCATACGCGCGCCCAGACCGGGCGAGGTCTTCACCGTCCCCACGCGGTCCCCACGTGCCCAGGCAGCATGACGTCAGTCCCAAAACCATGACGTGTACACACCGTAGCAGCGCGCGCCAACCACAGCCAGCTTCGTCACGGGAGCCCCGACGTCAACAGTTTGGGGTAAGTAGCAGATGATTGCATGTCGGCCCGCTCTGGGCTTTCTCGTGCCGGTGAAGATTAAAATTTTTAAATATGTTACGCCAAACGGTTGCTGTTGAAACTTGCTGGGAGATATCTCCTGATTAAACGGAAGCATTTAACATAGTTATCTCAGCTTTGAAATTTCGTGTCAGCACTCCTTTAAGTGATGGCGAGCAGAGTAGTTCGCTAAAAACATATTTCGCTCTGGGTGACTTTGGTTGGGCAAAGATTTGCTTAATAATTGTTACAAGAAGTTCTTGAAATGATGCGCTGCTCGCATTTGTTGTCAGCATTGTCGGGTTGCTTTGTTTTTGCGCACGGTGTAATTTCTTTTTCCACGAGAGCTGCTGGTGGACCAAATTTAAGATGCAAGATGGCAGCTGAAGGGGCCCTGCATTCTCTTGCTCTTAGGGTCACGATATGCTCCGCGCCTTTGGAAGAAAGGAAGCTTTTCACCACCACCATGAGTAGAGGCATTCAGAGGCGAATCTATGGCGCTCCAGTATGCGTAAGATTATGAAGTACGTCATACGACCTACAGTACCAGCCGATAAGTTGGTCCGCTCCAAGGGCAGTCTGATGGAGGCAGACAGTTTTTCTTTTTTACACTTTCATGACCGCGCCTATCCCCATCGATAGCATGCTATCGACGAATATAAATTCAAATTTTGGCGTTCACCGAGCTCTTCTGGACCGCTAACGCCATTCAAATGGTAAAGGAGGAAGTATTTTATCAGTTTCGCTTTCGAGTTTCGTTTTTCCGCCGCGTGGGCGATTTTTAAATGTCCTTCGCCGGCGGGGAGACGAGCTCACGTGGTTTCAGTTATGGCGTCGCCGGCGCTCGCCGATGCATCGCGCGAACGGTGAATTTCGGCGGATTCCGATGTAACTGAGCTTGAATCTGTGCATGATGGTAGCAGCACAGACACATAAGACGACTTCGATTCGTCAGACTTCCCTACGGTCAGCGAAAGTGCGTCAAGTCGCCCCGGACCATCACCAGGTGTGAGCCCTTGAGTTTCGCTTTCTTCTCCGGTCACTATCGCGGGCGCGCGCTGTTGTAAACAGATTCGGCCCTGTTCTGAAAGGCCACAGCTCTTATCTGCAGCTCTGCAGGGTGTCGACGACGTTTGGGCGCGCCCGATTGGCGCCGGCTGCACAGAAAGCCGAGTTTTCTCCACGAAGACGGCCCGTTGTTGACCTTGGCGTAGCGCTCCGGAGCAGCGCGCGGCTGTACACATTTTTGTATGCAACTTTTGTACCGACACCACTTATATTTGCAGTTTTATTCTATAAGCGGTTTTTGTCAAACTGTATATTTCAAATTGTTTTATGTTTACCATGTGTGAAGTAGCATTGAGGTTATCGTCGAAAACGTCAATGTTTTTGTTTGTTACTTTTTGTTTTCGGAATTTTTTAAAATAAAATTACTAGTTTGAAATAATTACTGTTGAAAAGCCCCATTCTTCCTCTATCATATCATAACCTACACTTTAGCATCCATCACTGTAAGAAAAATATTTCCTGGACTACCCAAAAACAACCGTAGGCACTTGTGCTTATATAATTGTATGTATGGAAATAACTTTTCTTTACAGATCTCATTTTTGCATAGTACCTTTTCTGGCCTTTATGTTCAAATTGAACATTTCAAAATTTCGTTTATAAGTACCCTTTGCAAAGTGGCATTGTTTTCATCATTGTTTTTCTTCAGACTTTTTCTGCTTTGTTAATTTTTAAATAGAATTTGCAATACATGTTTGAAATTGATATTATCAGAAAGCCCCATTCTTCGATTTCGTAACTTACACTTTAGCATCGATCATTTTCTGTGGCAAGGAAAAATATTTCCTGGACCGTCACCCGAAAATAACCGGTAGGCACAAGTGTTTATATAATTGTGTGTATCTAAATAACTTTTGTACTTAGGGAGCTCATTTTTGCAGTGTTACTTTATAATTCCCTCATGTTCAAATTGTATATTTCAAAATTTTTTGTGTACCCTGTGCAAAGTGGCATTGATGTTTTTATCATTTTTCTTTTTATTTTTGGTTTTGTTAATTTTTAAATAAAATTTGTATTAAATCTGTTGTTTGAAATTATTACTGTTAGAAAGCTCTATTCTTTGTCTATCATTTCGTATCTTACATATCAGCATCACTCATTGTCTGTGGCAAGAAAAAAATATTTCCAGGAAGGCCAAAAAACAACAGGAAAAGGGAAATTTGGGCCAGTTGGTATTGGAGTCATGATACGGGACGATCGCTGACTAACAACTGAATGTTTATTAGGGCAGAAAAACAGAAAATACACAGATGTGCATGCACCGCAAGCACATTACGAAAAAGAAAAATGGAAAGTAGGCATTACCAAAAACAACGATTTTTCCGAAGTGACGAAAGTGCTAATCTTCAGAAGCTAGAGTTGCACATGCTTCACTAGCTGGCGCCAGCTTCCCAAGAGCTGGCGTGGGATGTGTCACGTCCCCTGCTGTGGTTTCCACTGGCCACAGCAGGAGTCAGTGCCAAATGGTGGGACATTCCCCGTTCCCAATGTGCCGCAGCGTTGCTCGGGTGCAGCAACAGCCATGCAAGGCCTCCTCAGAAAACAGTTCCCTCGGTCAACAGCAGACCCCAAAACTGGGTGCAGCAGAGAACAGGTCTCCCAAAGGACACAAAGTTGCTATGCCACCTGTTATTCAGCTGCGCGCAACACAGCCACAGGCTGGCTCAAGGCACTGGTGCAGCATTTACCTCCCAGCCAGCATCGAACAGGCCAAGCTCGATGTCCCTACACGCGGGTTGAGTATTTCACGGTTACTCGTGACACACATCAACGCGCTCGGGGCACACTTGTCGGCTGCACTCACGCCCCGGCCGCTCCCCGTGCAATCAAGCCAGCTTACAAAGACCACGCTTACATCGATCCTCTGAAGTCGGCTTCGCCTCAAAACCTTAGATGCACACGCCACACACGGCAAGAGTCGCAGTGCGCTCATTGTATCCTCGCAAGCAAAGTGCAGAAGAAACAATGCCCACCACACCACTTGCACTCTTCTCGCTCGGCAAGTGTAGCAACGTTCCGGTGGGGCCTCATCAGCAAACACTGTGCAAAGACCTTGCCAGCGGCAAAACACGGCAGGTGTTGAGAGCCAGTTAATAATGCAACCGTGCACATGTTGCGGTCGCGGTGGCCTTTGTCTGGAGAAAGCTCACGAAACGCAAGTAGAGGCGCCTGCAAATTGGGGCGCTGCCATTGTGGCAGGCATTCATTGCGGCTGCCACGGGACCAGCCTGGAGGGGGATCAGGGGCTGCTGCCCAGCCTGAGGATGAACTGCAGCAGGTACATCTGGATGGAGATCTCCGTGGGGCTGTTGGTGACGAAGAAGCCCGGGACGCCAGCCTTCTCCAGGGTCACCTGCTGGTCGCTCACCTGTGCAAGGAACCACGGCTGCTGACTGCTGCTCCCACCACTGGATGTCAGTGCGCAACTTTAGTCCAGCCAAGTGCTACTTGCATCTGGATTTCTGCAGCACGCTCAGTCTCTCGCTATGTCGTGGCACAAAGACCACAACGTGCACCACCTTACAATAGGATAAAACGTTACCAATAGTACCAGTGGCAATTGTGCTGGTTCCTCTGTCTTTGCTGGCAAGGCATGTGTCCACTATTACAAAACTGCAGCCCGTCCAAAGGCTTTCTATTACATTTATAGAGTTCTGCCACAAATGTATTCCTGCTCCATCAACAACGCACACACCACTGGCGCTGCATTGAATTGGGCAGGCATGAACAATCACTGACGCGTGTAAACAAAAATTCAGAACAAAACATTAGATGCCGCACTGCATTTGTGCACTGTGTTGGGCAGGAACCGGCAAACTCTGAGGCATAAAAGTGAGTTCTCTATGCTGCCTCACTTGAAAGGGGAGACCGGGTGGCATGGCCAGGGTGACTCGACATGTACCAGTAGCGAAACTCCCCATAGGTCCTGTTATGGAACGGGACGCAGACGCGAGGCCATGGCTGAGCCGGACCGAGGTTTATTCGCTTCTTTCTCCTCTAGCCCCTGATCCCGATGATAGTACGCGGTCCTCTTCCTCTTCTTCCATAATTCCGTAACAGCTCCCATGTATCAAAGGCCAGCCCGCGGCTGCCCCCTGCACCGGGGCAAACACTGGCAGGCAGAGGGCAAGGGGACGAGCCTGTTGCCTGTTGGCAGAAAGTTGAAGTAGTAGGTGCTCAGGCTGCTGCCACAAGGCATAAAAAGAAAAACCGGGGAAACGTAAACAGATACTACCCAAGTTTTGTTTTCTAATTTAGAAAGCAAGCTTTATTTATTTTGCTAAGTAAGCGTTAGGCAAAGTCGAGTTCCCATCCCCCAGGTGCCGCACCGGTACACTTGCCCCTCAGCTTCCACGAAGCAGGGGGCTCGGCCGCCAGGATTCACAACTGGTTTATATTGAAGAACTCTGGGCGCGACCACACACTTCACGATTGGATTCACCTGCGCCACTGTAACGGTGCTGCAATTCGCTGTTCAAAGCTGCTCAGGTGGCCAAATTGTGTGTGTGCGCCAAATCTGGAGCTCTGCCATTAACAGCCATGACTGCTCCTGTTCCTGCGCTGGCGAGGCACTCGAGCAAGCCAGGCCACTGGTGGGGGCCCGAAGAGGCACCACGTGGGCCCAAGCGGCCCCGAACCAGCACATTCGCTCAGGTGGCGTCAGAATGCATGGAAAGAAGGACACCGCTTTCTCCAATTCCAATGGAAACCAGCACAGATGAATGACTGAGCCCTGTACACGAGGCGGGTTCAGCTTTTGTGTCAACATGCCAACTGCGCATTAACCTCTGCCTGCAAGCTCAGCGTTTGCCATGATCCGAGTTTCACTCCTGGTCAGCCCCATTTTGAACTCACGCATTGGTCCAGCTGAGTGATGATCTTCATGTCAAGGCGGTTCACCTCTTCCGTGTGCATCTTCTTCATGGCCTGCAGTGGAGTTCGCCATTAGGACAGGCCAACACTCAAGCACAGCCCCGTGCAGCTTACAACACAAAGCTGGAGTAAAAAGTAGCATGCAACTATTTTGCACGTACGCTTCAGCTTATCTCAAACACGCGTACTTCAGGAAACAAATGAGGAAGCCTCGATTACAGTCGTGGGAAAGTAGGAGCACCAGCAACAGTGCAGCTGGAGGCCCATCCTGCAGGCTCCCCCCGACGTGCCTGGCCCATAGCAAAAAAGAGGCGCCTACGACGATTATGAGCTATCCTCCTGATGCACAAAAGATTGGCGCACTTACTGAATAAGCGCTGCACGACGTGCATATTAGAGTTCAAACAAAACACGACTGAGGTGAAGCCAGAGAGAGAGAGAGGGGGAGAAACTGCACTTCTCTTTGAAGCTTGTACTCTGTCTACTTTGCATTTTGCAGACTCATCAAACAGCATCTATGGGTATAAGTGAATCTGTGCCGCTAAGCTAGGCCACAAGCAGTGGCGAAAGTCCAAGTTTGGGTCCATTTAGAAGCAGCCACTTTGGGCGGGCCCCGACTGGCTGAAGGCATGGCAAAAAGCAAGCACGGTCGGTTTCCGAGTGTGCCAGAGGCCTGGCTGCCGGAACGACCGCAAATGGACGCAAAACGAACACAACTCATCATTCTTTCCCAGTCAGGCTCCTTAGCACATGGGCTGAGCGGATGATTAGGCAATACAAACCTCTCGTTCCTTTTCCTGGGCCAGGCTAATCAGAGGAAGGCTCTGCCCAGCAGCAAGCAAGGCTTCCCTCTGCTCTTTCTGCCTCCTCACAAGCTCCGCTTCAGTTTCTGAAAAGCCGGTCAAGTTCATTCACTTTGTGTCACACACAGACCCCAAAGATCATGAGAGCAATGTTGGCAGTAATGCATGTTGTTGGGCTAGTTGGTTCATCATACTGGTACGTATAACTGCGCACACGGACGGGACAAGGAAAAGGAGCGACGGGACGAGTGCAGGCTCACAACTAGTCTATTGAAAAATTGAGCAGGCTAGTAATATACCCACACCAGCACATGCACACACATCACCATCCTCATCACATGATGTAACGGTTTAAAAATTCATGCTCATTTCCATACAGAGATGTGGATGGTTCACTCACACACTGTTCACCATGCTTTCGAATGAAGGAGGCCACCTGTTCTCGGCTTTTGCTCAGCGCCTTCGTCCGAGTCGAAACCGGCTCGCGTGGCTTGCTTTCACAAGCCACGCAGGGGTGCGGAAGGTGGCAGCCCGTTTTGTTACGCATGTTCTGCTGGTGTTCCCTTGATCGGTTGTTCAGACAGCGGCCCGTTTGACCGATGCACACCCGCCCGCATGTGAGCGGGATCATGCACACCACCCCGGTTGCACACTTCACGTATGGCGTCGCCTGTCGTTTCAGGCAACCTGCAAGATGCAAGACACCAGACATGCAAGACGCGTCTGCAAGATTCTTGGGTCAGAGTTGTGTCGACAGGAGAGGCTTCTGTGTGTCATGACCTACAGCCAGGATGCCGACCGAGTCGGGGAGGTGAGGCTCCGTTCCTTTCAGCGTCTCCCTGGCCAGGCAAAAGGGTTTTTGTGGCAAACCCTTGTTCTCAGCTGCGTGAATCTAAAGGTGGCAAGGCTCAAGTGAACATGGGGCTAGTCATTTTAGGTGATGCCAAGCTGCAGAAGGGCCCCAAGTTCAGCCTTCAACCGAGGAATCCGGCGCATGAGCTGTTGACACTAAACAGGCGCGTTGCGGATAAGGCAGAGGAAGAGGACTGAGAACGCTGCCTGCTGGAGGGCATGGACTGCTTGCTGAGGACGTCGAAGAACAGGCCGTCAGTGTCCGTGGAGACTGCCCAATGCACTGTGAAGTATTTCGAGGACAATGACCTGTGATGCTGCAAGCAGACAAAGGAGGAGGATTTCTCGTCTTGCAGTCAGGGACCTACAATGAAAAGGCCCGTCAGGCTGTCCAAAAGAACTTTTCACCCAGGAAGGCGTGGCTGCAAAGGTAAAAGCAAGTGCTTCCGCTTTGTGTAAAGAATTGTCCCTTGACAAACTGGCAAAATCAATTAGTCAGTCCAAAATCGGCAGCCTTGAAATTTTTTTCACAGTGTTGACTCATAAAGACAACTCCCTGTTTAGGCGTATAGTCAGTGAGACGGGTTCGTGGGAACACCAGGTAAGCCGTTTTGTGCAGAAGCACCTGAGCAAGCATAAAATCGCTGGATCCCTATGCAAAAAATTCTGACGAGGTGGTTTTCTTTGGTTATGCCCATTGGCATGCCCATTGGTTATGCGTTTTCAGTGGATGTGACTGATTTGTTTCATTCTATTCCGCACAAAGATCTGTGTAGCTGTTCGAGTACACCGAGACCGCAATGTTGTTGCCTTTCAGAATTCCTGTGGCATGATGGTAGATAACTTTATGACTTCACTTGAATTTTATCTGCAATCTACGTTCGTTGCTTTTAAGGAAGAGTTGTTTGTGCAACGTAAGGGTGTGTGCATTGGTTCATGCGTGGCACCGGTTCTTAGTGAAATTTTTTTTAGCCAGCATTGATTGGAATTTGGAGCGTGACCTGGATGGGCAGGTAATAAAGTTTTTAGATATGTTGATGATTTCTTAAAATTTTTTAACATTTTACCTGTTTTAACTTATTATGATGCTTTTTACCAGATTTTAGACAAGTTCCAATAATTGGGAAAACGCCAGTCTTTTACCCACGAGTTGCCTAACAATGACTGCTCACAGTTTTTAGACATCAACATCACGTTTTTATCAGACCACTTGTGTTGGCTTTACAAACCGAAGGTGCGAAAAGGGTTACTGCCTTATCTGTCTGCGCACTCGAAGACCGTAAAAAGGGCAGCTGCTTCTTCTTGTCTTCAAGGAGCACCAACACATTCAAGCCATCCCAACATTCAGGAAGGTTTCGATCCTCAGGCTGCCCGATCGCTTGCCGCTTGGTTTGCCTTAATGGTTGAGACAGCGGTGGCCGAGTCCTTGCTACAGAAGTTGAAAGGGAACACACCCCAGAGGACAGACGGCCTTAGGCGCAAGAGTTGTTCCATACATCCATCGAGTGGCACACAACCTCAAAAATGTGTCTGGCAGGCACACAGTGACGGTCGTTTCATCTGCGCCTCACAAGTTGGCTAGCCAGTGCCCCCAAGATCCTGAAAGGAATGGAACAGACACCAGGTTGCCTAAAACGGCACGCAATGCCATACGTGAAGTGTGCAACCGGAGTAGTGTACATGATCCCGCTCACATGCGGGCGGGTGCACATCAGTCAAATGGGCCGCTGTCTAAACGACCGTTTAAGGGAACACCAGCTGAATATGCAGAACAAAACAGGCTCCCACCTTCCGCACCCCTGCGTGGCTTGTGAAACCAAGCTGTGCGAGCCGGTTTTGACTCTGACGAAAGCGCTGAGCAAAAGCTGAGAACAGGTGACAAGGGGATTAATCGAGGCCTTCTTCATTCGAAAGCATGGTGAACAGTGTGTGAGTGAACCATCCACATCTCTGTATGGAAATGAGTATGAATTTTTAAACCGTTATATCATGCGATGAGGATGTTGACATGTGTGTGCACGTGCTGGTGTGGGTATATTACTAGCCTGCTCAATTTTTCAATAGACTAGTTGTGAGTCTGCACTCGTCCCGTCTCTTCTTTTCCTTGTCCCGTCCGTGTGCGCAGTTTGACGTACAAGCAATGTTGGCAACTGCATAATCCTCATGGCATGCAAACTCGTGAATCAGCACCCACATGTCATCACCGCAAACAAGCACCAGCCCGAAAATAGACTCCTACTTCAAAAAAAAAAAAAAAAAAGGAGGAGGAGGAGCCCGGGAAGCTCAAGCTCCACTTAGCGATTCCCAACTGCAGACTCCACCAGAACCTTGTGCACCGCACGGGACTGGCGAGGCACCTTTCGTCTGCCTGGGACCCGTTGGCAGAGCACCCGTCGGCCACGCTTCGGGAGCGGCTGCCAGCGCCACGGAGAGCCAGTGCACTTGCCGTGTCAGGTGTGCAAGGCTTGCCTAGCTGGGCAGTGCACACTGGTTGCACGTCTGTGCCCGTCTCGTGTTCTCTCCTTTTGTGGCCGTCTCAAATTTGCGCAGTTTTTCACTTCACGTTAAAGATGCACCAACTGGCCCACCATAAGTCCTCCGACAGCACAGAAGCAGGCTGCTACTGTTGGGCCAACCCTGAGCTAAGTGACTGTGCGCACTAAAAAAGTTGGGCAGTAGGCTTCACAGGGTCCATTCGACAACCACTGAATGCACTTTAGTGCTTTTAAGGGCTTTAGTGGTGCCAAGTGGCAACCATTACTCGCCCTCTCATTCGCATTCACAGTTTTGAAGTAGTACGTCTGTTCGGACATAAGGATACATTCTTCTAACAGCGCTAAAATGACGGCGACAGAGAAAGAAAGACCAACTTTGTCCCCGTCATTTTAGCGCTGTTAGAAGAATGCAACCGTGCCAACCAGCTCGACTTTCGTTACTGCCAAGGATGCAGTTTGCCTGCGGGATGCGCCAGAAGAAGTCGCACCTGGCTCCTCCCGAAAACAAGAAATTATGATTAGGCACCTCCCTGGGCACGTGTTTCCTTGTTTTATACCTGCACTGCACTTGTCCGTAGCTTGCCTCCGCTTCGCTTCTTTTGTTTGCCCGTTTCGTATGCACTGGTGGACTTGTGAGCACCATTGCTTCGCCTTTCACGGCATCCAACATGGACGTACAGCCATGAGCTGAAGTATACGGACCACAGGAGCGGTGGCCAAAACTGATCGCTGGTTGTGCAGTGCCTGATGTCGAGAGCGCGCACAGTGCAGGCACTGCCTAGCAGTACAGAACACATGCCGTAATCACTCGCTTCTTCACGATTACCGCACGCTCTGTAAACTGACGGCAGGGGAACCTCGCTGCCTTTTTGCTGCCTGCTGGTCAACACACCTTCTGTGGAAACGGCACGCTGGCGCAATCGCTGCTCCGCTGCCACAGTTGGCGCGCTGGTGATTATCTCGTGCTTGAAGTTCTTTCTTTCTTTTCTTTTGCATCTCCCCCGTGTCATATATTGAAGCAAAAAATAAAGCAGAAAAAGAAAATCACAGTGCAGTCAAAGAAAATAGTATGACCAAACACCACCTTTGCCGCGTTTGAGGATAGTCGTGAAATTATAGCGCCCTGAATATGTAAGCAAACTTGAAAAATTATTTATGCTAACCTTCCATGCTAAGGTTTTGACAAATACTGCTGTGTTTAGGCCAACTAGAAATGATTGCGTTTAGTTTCTTGAGCTAATTTGGTTAATATTTTCGTGAAAATAGGAAAAAATCGTAAGCCATTTTTGTATATATCTTACATCTTAATAACTTTAGTTTATTAAAATAAAGCAACGTGGGAATGTCAGCTTTCCTGGATGCATTCATATAATTCATGGGCCGCCATTTTTTCCTTTTCGTTTTGAAATTTCGAAGAAGTATTAAATGCTCCAAAAGCAAGATATGCTGTGTTTCACCTCACCAATCAGCCATGTGGTATTCCTTTTTCAGCTGTTCAATACTATATGGGAACTATATGAACTGCCCCACACACACACACACCGACAGATTGGTCACGAATAAGCTGCTATGCTCGATTCGGTGGGTGTCCTTTGCAAAAATATAAGCGCTGTAATAGGGTGTGATGTGAACAATTGCGGGATTTGGTGATGAGGAGCAAGGGGTTGTGGAAGCTGAATAGGATAGGGTTCTTAGTAACGCAATGGTAAGCCTGTTTCATTAGGGGACACGCTTTCCTTGCAGCAGGTGCAAATAAGCCCTTACATTATTGCGAGCAAAGAGAAGGCACCCACGTTGGTTGCCCCCCCTTTTTTTTTTTTCAGATGTATTTACAGCAATGCTTTCCGCTGCGACCTTGTGATACCGAATAAAAAAGGCTACAAGCCCAACGCAGCCACAGCACGCTATGTGCGACAGCATAGCACCATTGCAACATAACAGGTGAGTCGCACCGTTTTCGATGATAGGGCGGTGCCCGGCAGTGTTCCCCTAACTGCGCGGCGTGGTTCCCCTGGCGCTGATTTATCGAGGCAAGAAGCAATCACTAAGGAGCAAGTGATAGTGACATGCATGCAATCCTGATTGGCCGCGCCTGCGCTGTGCGCGGTCTCGACAGTAGGTGCCGCTCGACCAGGTGGCGCATTGGTTAGTTTTGGTCGGCGCTCCCGGGGTCCGTACATAGTTTCTTACAATATACAGGGTGTTGCAACGATAACTGGAACACTTTAAATTTTTTTCCTGAGCGATCCGCCGCTTTGTTCGCGCTCAAACTTCACACAAAGGTCGCATTTTGTGGTCTATTTTGTTTGACACCGGGAACAACAACGGTACTTACCTGTTTATCCTGAAAATAAATAAAAACGATTTTCGCCTATGGGAAAATGGCCGCTGATTTGAACGTGCGAGCCAGCGCAAGTTGATGTTGGAACGACGGAACCACCTGCAGAGTGAAACGCACGTGTGGGATTCACGTACGGAGCCAAATGGTGCAGCAGACGATCAGAAAATGCACCTAGAAATGAGCTAACAGACGATCAGAAAACCCGGTTTTCGGGCTCGCACGTCCAAATCGCCGCCATTTTCCCATAGGCGAAAATCGTTTTTATTTATTTTCAGGATAAACAGGTAAGTACCGTTGTTGTTCCCGGTGTCAAACAAAATAGACCACAAAATGCGACCTTTGTGTGAAGTTTGAGCGCGAACAGAGCGGCGGATCGCTCAGGAAAAATTTTTAAAGTGTTCCAGTTATCGTTGCAACACCCTGTACTTACTAAGAAACTCTATGGGTCCGTATACTTCAGCTCACGGCTGTACCTGTACATGCACGACATTCCAATTGTGGATTCACTCGATGTAGACAGATCTACACATGAGCCGTTATTTTTTATTTGTTGTTCTCGGAACAGTCAGCTGCTGACGTTTTTTGGCTGTTACGAAACCTCTGCGAAACGGAACACGAGATCCGTTCCCTGGGGTTGCCATTCGAAATATGTTCTGGAGTGGTAAAAATCAAATGTGGCAGAAGCAACGGTTTACACAAATTGCCGGCGTACAGGATGAAATGAAAAGCATGTTGCGCTAACCTTGATGCGAGTTCAAGACCGACTTCCGGGTGGAAAACAGCGTGGCCTCGTCTAGCGTTTGCAGCTCTTTGAGGCCGCGCACGATATCGTACACGGTGCCATCCAGCAAGGAGTTTGCGAGGCTCGAAAGAAGCTCGTACGGCAGCCGTTGTTGATACTTCCTGCACGAAACAACAAAGCGGGCGGATCACACGACGACAAACATTGCGCAGTGCTCAAGTGGAAACGAGGACTGCGGCTTACTGAGGCAACTCCGCAGACATCTGTTGGAGTTCCTTGAACAGAGCATAATGTCTCTGCTGGAGATGCTCTTTTTTGGCCAGCTCGTCCGCGACGGCACTGTTTACTGACAGTCCCGAACATGAGGCTACCGGCTGGGTCCCGCTGTGGGTTAAGTAGTTGTTCATGGTCTGCCCTGGGCCGGACGACAAGCTAGTCGTGGAGCAGGAAAATGGTAGCATTCTGTGACCATCGCATGGCTCACAAACACGGGCACAAGTGGAACAGAGAGTGAAACGAAACGCAACCGGCACACCGCAGGAACCAGGTCAACATCGAAGAGCTCTGGGTAAACACGGCATAAACACGGTACCTGAAGTGGCGGAGAGACGCGCATGCGCGCATCCACAGTGTCCACAGTTGCATACAACAAGCTTGAGACTGCAAGAAAAGTTTACAATGATGTTAAAAAGCAGCAGTCTTAAATAACTGTATACAACAAAATGGTGCTAAAATTACTATTTTTGTTACACCAATTATCTGCGTGACTGTGACGATCGGCCAACTGGTGACAAGCCAAGGTCGGAGATATTCATGGACGCGATGATATCACCAGCCGATCCGGAAGTGGGTGGCATCGACAGTTCACTTCTCTTTAGTCATGTTTTGGTAGCTCGCTGGGCGATGCGAACGTGATTTGACAGGCCACAGCAGTGGTAATCAACAGATGTGCGCAGGGAGCCGTACACCATGCGTCTGTCATCTAAGCAACTCGCGCAGACGTGTTTTGTTGTGCTCCTGGCGACTGTGTTGTTGTTCGTCGGGCTTGAAGCTGCACAAGCTCAGTTCGCCGCCGAGGTCGGAGGATATCCCGACGATCACCCCTGGGAGAACTGCACGACGCTTTTGCAGACGATCGCCGACGTGACCTCCCTGTTTGAGCGGTGCGCTCTCATGAAAGCTCAACCCTTCACGATGTGCACGAACTGCGCCGAGCTGTACGGAAACGCCATCGGCATATTCTACCAGCTCACAACTAATGTACGAAATCCGGTATTTTTGAAGCCGGAACTTGCTAGAGTGTGCCTGCTTTATTTTGCGCTTTATTCAATGCGGGCTGATGGCTGATAATGTTTCTTGCACGACAAAAGTAGTGCCTTTTTATTTTTTGCTTAGCGCAGTGTTTGTGGGGGAGGCTATTTCACAAGTTTGTTTCTCCGTGCCGCTCAGACCACCGATCCGGCAACACGGCAGTGCCAAGTGCAGTTTTTCTCGACTGCAAAAGTGTCCGTCGTGGACAAAACCTTCAAGCACATCCAAGACCTGTGGAAAAGCGCCTCGTGCGATGGTGAGGGTGGTAAAAGGTGACCGTTCACCGAGTGTTCACGGTGGCATTTTTCTGCACCGCCAGGCTGCTACCGGGAGCCCGTTGTGGGCAACGGCACTCACACCATATGCAACGAGACGGTCACTTTCTTCCACAAACTGCACCAAATGAACAAGTGCATAAACCAGTCGGAGGCCGTGAGTGTGCTTATTTCCCCTTGAGCTAAATGCCGGCCGCAGGCAGGACATGTTGTCTTTTCCGACTTTTCGCAGGAGTCCAAGAACTTGACGAACCTTTGCTTGACTTGCGAGCGTCCCTACAAGGACCTGAATGCCTTCTACAACGGCCTTGTACAGAAAAACAAGAATGGTTACATTTGCTTTGACATGGTCGATGCGGTGAGCAGCTTGAGACTCGTCGATTCATCAGTGCGACTAGAACACGGGGCAGCGAAAACGTAGACTGGGCGAGTGCTCGCGAACAAATGATTTCTCGTCTGGCTACCTTTTCTTGTGTATGCTGCATATAGTACTGCTTTTCTCTCCCCGATTTTGTTCACATAAATATAAAGCAACTAACGAATTAACCTGAAGAACAAAACTAATCATCAAAATGGCGGAAAATGTCGGATGTTGAGGAGCTGAAACCGGGGCTGCGTTTTTTGCCTGCCGGTGCTCGTGCCACATTGTGCCAGGCCATTCCAGGCGTGGCCTTATTTATGTTTGGGTGCATGCACACAGGCAGGCCAGTGCAGCTTCACTGTTGAACAGTAAAACTGCCAACACTTTGTGCAGCGATGATGGCCTCTGCTAGCTATCGGGTAGGCTGCAGCAGTCCTGCGTGCTGCCTAATGAGAAGCTGCATTTGCATAGCATGACCGGAGCTGCACAGGCGCGGCACGAGATGCAAACTTGGAGCCGCGTGTTTAGACACCACTTCCGTGTGGTAGAGTGTAAGCAACAAAAATGCTGTCCGGTCTCGTTTCACCCTTTACAACTTGGAGAGGGAAAAAAAGGCCTCTGTGCCCCACACAAGCGGCAAACTGCCGTGCTGGAAACTCGTAGCTGAACAAGCAAGCGATCCGTGTCTTTCCACCCGTGCTGGCCGTGTGCAGATGAACGCCACGCGTTTCCTCTGGAGCTCCCACCTCTGCTCGGTGCACCACTACCAGAACGCACCTTCCTTCGTGGTGACTGGAGTGGTGGCACTCCTGGTCGTCCTCTTCTACGCTGGGACAGGCGTCATCATCTCTCCACTCAACACCGAGCTAGTTCAACGTTAGTAACCTTTACCACTCTTCTGCACTGACACCTTCACAGTAAATAACACAATTGTATTTCCTTGCTTTTGGGCTGGTGATCGTGCGCATTGTTTTCTGTTGAAGCTCATTATCTGATTTTTTTTTTTTTATATGGTGTCAGCCTTCTTCTCTTTGCCAAAGCATGGTGAATCAGTGTTGGGGGAAAATAATTTGAACTGATCCACGTCCCACACTGTGCTGAAGTTGCCAAGTCCAGGTGCTGATCGTTTTGCCGCAGCAAATTCTGCTGTGTCCTAGGCCAGTTGTGGGATACATGGCGTATGCCACTCGCTTACATCAGTTTGATGCACGTTGTAACTGTCTATGCCTCAGTGGCCACACGTGCACGTACAGGGAGCGCATGTCAGCCAGAGGCTGAGGCCAACGAGGCAATCGAGCTTAGTCGGTGGACTACAATCAAGGAACAGTTTCTCTTACTCAATCATTTCAGTCTGGTAAAACATCCTGAAATTTACGGCTTCCCTCCAAACTTTTTGTTGCGTGGGCTTGGTAAGGAGCTACACGTCTAGCTTTCTGGTTATGACAGCGTCAGGGTTGTGTGAGCGCTTGGTCTCAGAGCTGTGTGTGTTGTACCGAGATGCGTGTGTTCTCTCTCATTGCAGCCAGACGCCTGCTGAGGCGAAGGTCGCGCTACGGGTCGACATCCCCCGGCAGCTGCTCACCAAGGCTTGTTGCATCCTGACAGACCGTTTTGCGTTCCTTGTAACCATTGAATTTTTATTGCTGGAGATTTGTTGTCAACTTTGCCACTTTTTTCAGTGGTGCCAATGTGCTGCGTGAAGTGCAAGAAATTTTAATTTAAGTATGTCCATGAGTATCTGCCAGATTTTAATGTGTAGCAGTTACTTTGTGCTCATAAATAAAAAAGAACGTTATAGGCCTAATAACGTGTTAATTTCGTTTGTGGATTTCTCTGTGCCAAAAAGCACCTGAATCCACAATTTCCAAGGTGTGTTTTTAAATGGTATGCAATTGATGGTTAATTTCAAATACAGAAGGAGGTTCCCCCATTTAACAATTTCTTGGTCCACTGCAAATATTGCTTCTGACAAGACTAATTAATACCTGTGCTACACGAGCGTTTCGAAGGCCTTTGAGCCAAATGTCATTTGTCTCAAATGACACCTTTTGAACTGCTACTCGACGTTTTTTGAAGGCCTTCATTGAAATGCCATTTGAGTCAAAGGAGTACCACCAACAACCTTTGAGGTTCACAAAGGCCTTTGACACGCGAACGGTCATCCTCTGGCGCAGTTTCTGCATGCTGTAATTACAAAAACAATTATTTACGAGTAAAACATGGTGTTTAAAGTGCATGATCTTTATTATTTTTCAGTTGTTTTTGTTCTGTGTCACTCATTCTACGATTACAAGGTAACTGGCACTCTCATCACTGGTGGTGTGAAAAAAAAGAAAAAAAACTGGCTGTCAGTGCATTTTTGTTTGTGCTTGTAGATTGTTATCTTATTTAATCTCTAATAATCGTTTTCTTGCCCGTTCCGACTAGAAAATTTAATTTTTGCCAAGAACAAAACAGGGTAGCAGTGACGGCACCAAAACATGGCGGGCGAACGCAGAGGAAACTTTCACCTGCCTCTGAGAGAATGGCCGGGCAGACGGGCGGAGCTCCTTCCAGTTTGAATGGCATTCAAAATTTTGAAGGCCATTTGACTTAATTGTCCTTTCAAACACTCAAGAAGCACAGGTATAATACTTCATTGGCTTGTGCGTGCAGTACAGTAGCATCTGGGCACAATGGTCTTCAGGAGACCATATCCGAACAACTTTTTAAAATCAACTTCATTTCTTAAATTTGCATACATTCTTTTATAGAAAACACTGCTCAAATGACATGCTGTTCAAGTTGTTTTCCCCTAGCTTGCTGATCGCATCCTGAGGTGCTTGCAGCATAGTTGGGAGGCAGAAATCTTTATGAAAGGAAAGGAAAGAAAAGTTGGCCCCAGGAGGAGGAGGAGGAAACCATGAACAGCTGTGATCGCCTTTCATTCCTTTGTTGCGGCGACAGGCCGGATGCCCTGCTAGATAGCTTTTTTTTCCTGACAATCCTGTTCTATCCAAAGATTTATTTTTCTACTCTCAATGTTTATCTCGTACTTCTTTTGTTTTTCTCTCTAAAATAAGCCGGGTCACAGCCTAATTATTACAGGCAGCTTCTTGGCCAATCCCCCGCGTGGGTACGCGCCATTAAGGAACCAGCCAACCAACCAACCAACCAACTCGACGTGTGGCCCCGAGGATCCAACGTTTACCAACGTGTGTTGTCAAATTTATTGCTGCAACTAACAAACTATTGAGCTACTTACTAACACAGATTAGCCAACAGCTATGCGGGCAGCTTGACAATGCTAAGCTTGGGTATGCCAACAGAGACCAGAGTGATTCGAAAGGGACAGCGCAAGCCGTGCTGGTCCCGAAGCAGAAATGGGCGAAGGCTCAAAGGCGTGCGAACAATTTTTATTTTTGTTTGCACGCAGCGTGCGAACTAAAAATAATAAGGCTGCGTCTGCTGCAACCCGGGGCTTCCGAGCGAATAGGGACACCTGTTTTTAGATGCATTCGAGACCCCGAAATGATGCCCAAATTTCTCTCTGTGTTCTCATTTGGCTCGAATGTCATTTGAAAACCCAGTAGGGCAGCACAACTTCGAATTTGAGTCAAATGACATTTGGTACATTCTAGCATAACGTGGCGGGAGATATGGCGCTGTGGTTGCAGTCCCGCTTCCCCGCTTGGAATCCCGTGTGTATTTCAACGGGTGGGTGCCTGAAATTGGGCCTTCACTTCTTCTGGTAGTCGGAAAGGTTGCGTACAGGCCTGAGCAGTGACCCCCGGTGCCATGCACGTTATCACAGCTGCTCGCGGTGGTTTTTTTCCGCCGCAGATTTTTTACTTCGCCAAGTAAAGTTTGCGAGCGACCATCCACAGCGAGTGCGCGGGAGAAGTGCCGCCCCTGCAGCCACCGTTGGTCGTTATCTTTCCCCGAGGGGGGCGAGAGAGAGGCGGGGTGGGTGAGCAACGTTGTCAGCTACGCTGCTAGGATTGATTGCGAGCCGAGCAGACGCGAAGGCCGTGGCGAAGGCCGCCCCCCAACAGAAGAGCTACGCTGTTTCTCGGCGGTGGACGCTCGCTGCAGAAGCTTCTACGAGATGGGCAAGGGCAAGGTCGGCATTGTCGGCAGGTGAGCTTGTTCCGAACACTTGTCCGCCAGTACGTGCAACCGCTGGTCGTCGTCGTCACTGGGGACGAATGTTAGCAGCGGCTCCGTTCGCATCTTGTCTTCTTCCAGCGGCCTCATCGGCCGAAGCTGGGCGATGCTGTTCGCCGGCGCCGGTTATACCGTGGACCTGTTCGACGTCGACGATAAGAAGGTGGACGCGGCGCTCGTTGACATCGCGGACCAGCTGAAGAGCCTCGAGAGCAGGGGCCTCTTGCGCGGTAGCCTGTCCCCGCAGCAGCAGCGTCAGCTCATCAGAAAGTGCGCTACGCTGGCCGAGTGCATCAAAGGCTCTGTGCACGTGCAGGCAAGCGCCTTGTTCGCGGCGTGCTCGCGATTTTAAAAACCTCTGAGCAGCCAATATGTATCGCGCCTGCAGTGGGTGGCCTTCAGAGACCTCTTGATTTTATCGCAGGAGTGCGTCTTCGAGAAGCTAGAGCTGAAGCAGAAGGTCTTCCTCGAAATGGACCAGCTCGCAGATGACAAAGTTGTTCTCTGCAGTTCAACGAGTTGCTTTCCGCCGTCGGCGTTCACCAAGGACCTGAAGCACAGGAGCCAGGCTATTGTTGCCCACCCGGTATTTTTATTCATACTCACTCCTGTGGCAGGCAGCTAAAGATATATACGCCTTGGTTTGGTTCCCAGCTGTACGTTTCTGATACGAAAACACGCTACGAAAATGCCTCTTTTTGCGCAACTTTTCGGTGAGTGTTAACCTCCGGTATAGCTTTCATTGCAGTCTTTTTTCCCTTCTCTTTTGATTTGATAACTTGCCGCAAGTTGATCGCCACCAAAGGAACACTAAGCAGGCTACTGTGCCGTGCTGAGAACACTTCTGTGCACCCGGCTGGTAGTGGAATTCCCCCCACAAGTAAACAGGGAACGTGCCGGGATTGGCTGGCAAGCTCGGGATGTTTGGGCCATCCTAGGTGAACCCTCCGTACTACGTGCCGCTGGTGGAGATCGTGCCAGCGCCTTGGACGAGCCCCCAAGTGGCCATCGGCACTCGTGCCCTCATGCGGGAGATTGGCCAGAAGCCAGTCCTGCTCAAGAAGGAAGTGCCGGGCTTCGCGCTCAACCGGGTCCAGTACGCCATTCTCAACGAGTGCTGGAGGCTCATTCAGGCAAGCTCACTTGCTGTGCACGTCCCGAGGGGGGCCTTGGAGACAAAATAACGGCGCGTTTTAATTTGAAACAGTCTGTGTCAAGTCATCTAGGTAGGGCACAAGCAATGCAACAACTGCTGCTGATGCAGGATGGCGTAGTGGACACTGCCGACATGGACACGGTGATGTCGGAAGGACTGGGCATGCGCTATGCCTTCCTCGGGCCCCTCGAGACGGCGCACCTCAATGCTGAAGGTGAGCAGAGCCCGTGATAAACGTGCGGGGAGGGCGACGATCCTCCGTGGTTGCAGGCATGCTTGAGTACTGCGAAAAGTACGCCGAGGGCATCGGCAGGGTGTCCAGGACCTTTGGCCCGGTGCCCAGCTACGACGGGACCACCCTGGCCAAGGTGAACCGGGAGCTCCTGGAGAGGGTGCCCCTCAAGGAGCTCGACAAGAGGCGCCAGTGGCGGGACACCAAGCTGGCCGAGCTGGCAAAGCTCAAGAAGGAGCCCTGACCTTCCACCCGTGGCTTCACCAAGTGGCAGTAGTTTCAAGCCCTACGGTAATAAAACCATCCGAGGCTGCCGACGTGATGGAATGCGAGAGCGGTTCATTTCGTAGCTTCGCGACCCTCCATGTGTGGTGGTTTGTCTGCCACGGCAAGCACGGTTTCTTACGATTGCATGAAACTCCACGATGGCAACATTCCCTTCCCGACAGGTGCAAGCCCGGCACACACTCTACTGGTTCGCCTGGAACATTCTTTCCGTTCCTTTGAGCATCTGCTAAAACGCCACTGTTCAGCCTCAAGAAGTCCAGTGGCAGAATCTTCCGTTTTGGTGCGAGCCAAAGCGTATTTCCCCCCTCTAAATTGTTCTTAATTTTGCTCTACGCACCCTTTTGGTAAATGGGGCGCCTTTGTCTAAGACTGTTTAGGGGTGGTGTGTGGCTTGTACCTACCTGGAAACAACACATCATCTGGCGTTAAAGGTGCCATGAAGACAAATTACAAGTTGGGGTTATTAGAAAGATGGCTTAGTCCCAATAACAATGATACCAATATCATCGCAATCTTCAAACAAATAACGGAGATATTAAAGAATACATGTGAAGCAGTCGCGACCCCCTAGCCAATTTCCTGCAACTTTTCTATGACGCCATGGAACTTTCTTTGTGCAATTGGTGGCCGCCTAACTTGTCGCAATGACACGTGACTGGACGTCTGTAATGGGGCCTCTAGTTTCATTTGACCACATCACTTGAATGCCAACGTGCAGTTAACACACTAAAAAGTTTTATTGTTGGCCCGTATGACGTCATTCTTGCTCATAACATGTCACTGTGGCGCCAAATTTGAAAGTTTTTAAATACTACTTGCTTTTTTTTTCGTTAAAAACATCTTTTGTGGCTGCAATGGAGCTGAGTGAGATACTGAATCCTAGTTGTTTCAAATTAAACGAAGTTGTATTTTCCCTTCATGGCTCCTTTAACAGTGGCAGTGGAGTCTGTTATAACCAGCTCCTGCCTCTCTGCTCACCGTGCATCGTTTCCGAGGGCAACCACATTGCACAGCTGCCGCCCCAATGTGTCCGGTTATGAGGCCATCGTCACTCACTTCCCATTGCATCATTTTCTTTGTCGGTTAGCCTTCGCGCAAAGATGCTCTGCTACTGTTGAAATTTGCACGCTCAGATTCCGGTGGTGCCAATGTCCGTTTCCCTCCATTGCCCTTGTAACGGTCAAGCTCAAGTTGCTCCTCTGGGCCTCGGCACATGTCCCTAATGCACATTGCTAACTTGAAGGTCAAGAAAACATTCACTACGCCATCCACCCTCCGTTAATGCATATGACTCTTGCCATGCCCTCAGAACCATCACCGTGGGTTTACCACACTGAGAAAACATAGCTTACAAAGCATGAGCGAGTTTTTTACATTCCAGGAAATATTTTCGAGGACCTTATGTAATGTTTTATCTGAGATTATAGCTTTTTCAACACAATGCAAAAGTTCTTTTTTTGCACAATAGTTGCAGAGTTCGTGAAAGCTTCGCCAACTTAACCCTTTTGGCCCTGGTGTCGTCTGTTTAGGACATTAACCAAAATTCTAGCAATTTGAAAACAGAACAAAAACAGCTAGTTTTCTGGGAAATAGTTCCCTAAGGGAGCCTCTTGCGATAGAAATCACCATTGTTTTTTTTCCACAGCTCAAAGCTAGAGAGAGCAAGGCACTGCAGTGAAGACTAAACAGACATCGGGGTGACCCCAAGGACTGAACAAAGTCCTAGTTTGATTACATGGCAGTAACTCGAAAAATACTTTCAATGCCAGCTTTATTTTTTTAATGTGGGCTGTTTTTCTTTGTGCCATTTTGCCACAGGGTTTAAGTAACGGAAACAATGGGCAATACAGGACAGAGGTACGACACAGAGGGAAAAAGCAATGTGGTGCGGGTGCACTACATTAAACTATAGACCAGTTTCTTGTAGGGTGCGCTGTGCGTCCACTGATGAATAATGGGAGGGCGGCCTGGGTGATGTGCTGTGACTCCCATGTGTCGAGCTCGGGCTGGTTGGAGCTCTGGACCCGTCCCTAGGAAGCGATCCAATGCCACCTCAGCAACAGGGGCAGGGCAGTAGGGGAGGGATCTGCGAGATTAGAGGCTTCAGTGCAATGCTCTGGCGGATTCTCTGAAGCGCGACCTCTTCACGGCGGGCTAGCCGCCAAGAAGGTCAGACCCATGCAGAGGACTTTGTTCAGCACCAAATATATATACATGCTTTTATGTGTAGGGTGTCCTCCAGTGACAGCTGCAGATCAGCTCCAAGCCACAACGAAAGGTTGGGGGACTATGCAGGGCTGCGCAGATGCTCCTGTTGACAGGTTGGGCGTCCACAGGATTGAGGAGAGTGAAATGCGAATCGGTGAACACGTCCAACACTATCGCTTCTCGGGCACTAGACTAGGGATATCCCCATGTCGAATGCGGTGCACTAAAATCTGCACCGACCAGCACAGTGCGCGCGGGGGAGATGCAGAATCCAACCTGGTCACAACGCAGGTGCACGTAGCAGGACACTATACTCGGTTACAACTTAAGAACGGCACCACTTCATGTAGTGTATCGCTCCGCCAAAGCGCCGGACCCGTGAGCATCCGGCTACGGTGATAAGGCACAGCGGCAACTTCCGGTGCCGTTCTTAAGTTGTCACCGAGTATAGTATTACCGCCGTGTGAGGAAGGCTCACTAACACTGCCTCTACTTCCAGCCAGTCATTGCACCCTGGTTCTAGGTTAACCCGAGTCTGGGGGCAACAGTTGGCGACAGCCTCCGGGTATTCAGAAGAAAATTAGCTTCTTGTAGGAGCAAGGGCCAGGTGGGGGAGCCTTCGGATAAGTATGCAGTATTGAACCTTTGCAGTTCCATTGAATTGCGCTAGACCGTTGGAATCATTGCATCGATGAAACGTGTGCCGACAAAACCCATGGCGGTTGCTGTGCCACGAAATTGAAGAGTTCGATTGCAGATAGCTTGGCAGATGGCGGTGCCGCAAGTAAGGCAGGCGTAGCAGGAGCAGAAAAGCAATTATCAGTGGTCGCTTACCATTCAGACGAGCGAGTGGCCAGTTCTTTGTTGGCAAAGACATTGGACTTCTTCCTGAAGCGTACCGATACGCTTGTCGACTTCTGCCAGCTCCCCAGAGGCTTGCAGTGCTGGCTCATGCAGGCGTTCCTTATGATTCCGGCGTGTCTCGCCTCGTTTGAGTACTTCCTTACAACCAAGGGTGTCCTTGGGCTCAGTCTCCAAGGCTTAACGGAGAACGCGTCTCCTCTGTGGTGGGTGTCAAAACCACGTACCAGTTAAACGTTGCAACCCCACCAATGGACATGGCTTGCTGTCTCCATTTATTGCCATCTCCTTTGCAGTGAAGCTTGGCAGGAGTTCCTGGGACTCGCTCCGAGGGGTCGAGATCCAGAGGGAATTGAAAGGGTCGCTAGCGGGAAAGGCGAAAAGGGACGATAGCTCAATGTGGCATACCTCGGGACTGGCTGTCAGCCGGTTCAGTTAACAGTTTCCAGCTGTAAAAAAAACTCCCAAGCATTTCCCCGAGGGTGAACATGGTTAAGTGCGAATGCACGGGGTGATGCTATGAGGGGGAGTAAAGTTAAAATCCGTTGGCATTCGCCCGTGAGCGCGCGCGAGCCGACCCACGGAGGTCTGGCAGTTTATCGCTGCATATATAGGGGGGTACACCGCGCCGAGCCAGGTGGCGGAGAGAGGAGGCGAGCGCAAGGGGAGAGGGACAGCGGCGCACGGCAGCTGCAGCCGAGCGAGGGGGAGAGGAGAGAGTGTGACGTCACGGTGGAGAGAGAGGCGCGCTGCAGCTGCTGGAGAGAGGAGGCGCGCTGTGACGTCATACCATGACGTCACGGCGCGAGGAGCGGTGCGCACCCGCGCAGCCACGGCGAGGAGGCGGAGCGAGCGCGGTCACGTGGTGAAGTGATGTCACCGCGCCGTTGCTACCGACGCTCCTCTCCGCTCCACGCCGTTGCTAGGGAGAGGAGGACTGCGGACGCCGCCGCCGGCGGTGGAAGGTTTGGGGTCGCTTATAAAGTGCATTCGCACTTAAAAGGTGATCTTGTCTGATTCAACACGTCGATCGGGAGGACAGCGCTTGAGGAAAGCATTTTCTGATAGCTCTCGGATTTTTGTGTCTTTGTTCCAAAGGAGTGAGCCTACTCTATGATGAGATGGTGGCCATCATTCACAAGCTGTGTGGACGCTTCATGAAGACAAGAGCCTTACCACCCAAAGAAAGCCAGAGAGTTTCCATTGTTGCAAACCTAGTTCCCTGCAAATTGAAAAGCACGAGTAGAAGTCGGAGCCGGCAAGGAGCGTGCAATTTCTTCTTCGGAACCTGGAGGGAAACAGACATTCAGGCTGGGTGCTAGAAGCTTCTACATAAAATGCACCGAGTACCTTCTGTCGCGGCTGCCATTCGACAATGCCACTTTGCAGAGACTGCGCTTCTAAGGCCTTCACACACGAGGGACGAGGAGTCCTCCTGTGCTCATTTGAGGAGGCCAGCTACCAGGCTGCCCCGCGATGTCTGTACTTTGATGGATGAATACGATTTTTTTATTAGAATCAGTAGCCTAGCAAATCAAATGCTACATTGATAGCCATTTTTTAAATAAAAATCATTCTTTCATGATCTGTTGGCTCATGTATAGAATGCGCACACTTGCACGAAGGGTTTCAGTGGTTGTCTCGAGGACATTTCATAATCACTGTTAAATACATGTGCGGCAGAAACTCGTTGGCACAGTAGGCATTTTACTCGTTTAAACATTTCTGTGCGCCCAGGATGCTGCTTTTGGTGCTCCTGTTGGCTGTTTTCCTCCCCTTATAGCGATATTTCCCAAATCTCAATGCTCGTTCTGACTGCTCCAAAATGACTCCACCCAGTCACATCACTGCGTAGCCACGAGGGTTTCTGGCAGCTTGTCCAGGTTGACGCCGAAAACTACGCAGTACCTGCGAAGGCTGGAGGCCAAAATCCGGTATGCTTGAACCCCCACTGCAGTGCAGGAAGGCAGGGGCATCTCCTTCAAGCTGCAAAGACTGTCAACATCTGCTACCGAACGCACCCACACGGAGGTGGTGAACGGCGAAACCTTGGAATCCAGGGTGGCCCAAGGACCCTGTTGGGCACAGTGAAGCACTTCCACTTTGCACAGCGGCGATACCCTGGGCAATATCACCCCACACACTGCAGATGCGCGGTCACATTAATGCGAAAATGTGTCCAGAGTCAACGCAGCAGGCGCTCCCAATGGTTGTTCACATGCTCGCCTCTTGGAGCCAGTCCGACCACCATTACCCGCTATGGTAGTTGGTTGTTCCTCCATGCACAACAAGATGGTGAACAGCAGTCGTTTGTCTCCATGCTGTCGCGTCCATGCAAAGCGAGCGTAGCCCTGGCGTTGCCACAGCAACTGCGGTGAGCCTAGCTCTAAAGCTGGTGAACGCGAGGCCTACTCGGTGCCGCTGATGCAACGCTCGCCCGAGGGCTGCTGGAAGATGCAAGATGGAAAAAACCGGATTCCATTGGACGGGATTAAAAAGTTCCTGCTCCCAATGGTGCCGCATACTAACGAAAACCAGCTAAATTTGTAATTTTAGCAGTTACACTAAATCTTAATTGTTGCAATGTTTTTTTGCATTGTTTTACACTTTTGTGACTGCGCCTTTGTGGCGCTCTCCGAGTGCTTCTGGACCACTATCGCCATCCAAATGGTGAAGGAAAAAGCATTTTATCAGTTTCGCTTTTTCCGCCCCGTGGGGGACTTTTAAATGTCCTTTACCGGGGGGGGGGGAACGATCTCATGTGTTGCAGTTACGGTGTCGCCGATGCATCGTGCGAACGGTGAATTCTAATGCAACTGCGCTTGAATCTATGCATGATGGTAGCAGCACAGACACAGATGATGACTTCGATTCGTCAGACATTAGTACAGGCAGCAAAAGTGCGTCAAGTTGTCCCGGATCACTGCCAGGAGTGCGCCGGCGAGTTTTGCTTTCTTTTCCTGTCTCTCTATCGCGGGCGAACGTTGTAAACAGATCCTGCCCTGTTCTACTAAAAGGCCACAGCTCTTATCTGCAGGGTGCCGACGACAGTCGGGTCAGACCGATTGGCACTGGCTGCACAGAGAGCCGAGTCCACAAAGACAACCCGGAGTTTACCTTGGTGTTGCGCTCCGGAGCAGTGCACGGCTGTTTGAGTTTATATTTTTGTACAAAAACAACTTTTGGACTTACACCACTCATATTTGCAGAATTATGCTATAAGTGCTTTATGGTCAAAGTGTATATTTCGAATTGTTTTTGCCTACCATGTGCGAAGTAGCATTGATGTTATAAATTTTTTTGTTAATCTGTTTTAAAATTTTATGATAATTCCTTATGCATCTGTTTGAATTACTGTTGGAAAGCCCCATTCTTCCTCTATCATTTACAGCTTACACTTTAGCATCCATCATTTTCTGTGCGAGAAAAATGTTCCCTGGACTACCCAGAAACAACTGGTAGGCACTACTCTATATAATTGCATGCATGTAACTAACCTTTGTACTTACAGAGCTCACTCTTGACGTATTACTTTATAAGGACCTTATGTTTTAATTGTATACTTCAAAATCTTTTTATATGTACCCTGTGCAAAGTGGCATTGATGTTTTCATCATATTTTTGTAACTTGTTTGGTCTTGTTAATTGTTTAATAAAATGTGTGATAAATCTGTTTGAAATTATTACTGTTGGAAATCCATTATCTTTATCATTTCGTATCTTACACCAGTCATTATCTGTGGCGAAAAAAAAAAGAAAAATTTCCTGGAACACTCAAAAACAGATTTTTCCTCGATCATGAAAGTGATAGCTCCTAAAATCCATGACAAACACAACTGATTCCAGGACCTTCAAGGCCTGGAAAATGACGTAAACCCGGGGATTTCCAGGGACTTGAGCGAACCCTGTTCACGGTTGAAATGCAAAAAACTGGTGTAGGGTTTGTGCTGAAGCTTCAGACTTCATGTGCCCATAACACAGTACAGTCATGGTCAAATGAAATGCAAACACAAAAGTATCAACCAGAACACACAAATAGAGCGACCATTTTCCATGCAAATCACAATGACACGTGGCTTAGTTGCAACCACAAAGTTGGCCAGTGTGGCTTTCCAAATATGCCAACAGTGGACCCCATGAGGCAGCATTTTTCAGTTTGGCGTGTCCGCATTTCACCTGTCCACGACTGTACAGGCGGAGGCGGGGCAGCAGCAGCCAAACGGCCCCCTGTGGTAGGGCCCCTCCTCCTTGGCCATAGCCGAGCAACGAGACACGGGCGGGGGACAGTGGGCGTTCTCTTTTATTGGTGCTCAGCGCTTGCCTCCCACCCGGGGCGCCTTGACCTGGATAGGCTTGGCTGCCTTCTGCTTCTGGGCGGCCTTCTGGATCTGCACACACACACACGGGAGAGAGAGTGGCGCCCTCAGCACCCTTGACCAACAACGGGGGCGCCAGCAGGTGCACAGTCGATGAAACGTGCCCGAGTGCAGGCCCTCGAGCATTGCCAGCGCTGCAGCGAGAGCAGAGCACTCGTGCACGGCAGCGTTTCATGAACCCCTCGCCCCCTGGTTGTGCCGCACACAACTGAGCCCCCCACCACCGTATTTATTCTCATATTGGTCGACCTTTTCCTTCCAGAAATGTTACCCGAAATCAGCTATCAACCTATACGTATGACCTAAGAATGTCGACCTACATTCGTGACCAAAGCAAGCAAAAGTACTGAGCCAATGGAGTTCCACTGACGCATCCGCCATTCTTTAAGCAGTGGCAACTATGTAGGTATGCCATGAACACACCGCGGAAGTAAAACCAAAAGATAACGTTAATTCTGGAAAAACAAACAAAAATAAACGAAAAATCACAGTCGATGATTGCCGTTGAACCCACCACAACGTCTAGCTGATGATATGTGGGCATTTTTGGGAGGCAGGTGGATAAGGGTGAAACAAAAGTGAATATAACATAGCTGTGTGCTCTTTTACTTAGTTATCCTAGTATGACAGGCCGCTCAGGAAGTGTATTTGCGTCGTGAGGGTGTGTGCTCGCACCATACAATTAAGTTGAAGTCAAGCAGTGCACAAATACAGAAATAAACTCGTGGCAGTTAAACATGTAACAAAAGCGATTGTTTTAACAATTCACAATGACATCTGCAGCCACAGAAATGCACTTTATTGCACACCAGGGTTGGGCTGATGTCAGTCTACTTAGCAGGCTTTGTATGGGGCTCGCAGCCGCCTACTCGCGCCAGTCTTCATCGGTTGTTTTTCTCTGCGATGCCATCTTTCCCATCCTGCTGGTTCTGCAACGATGTCGCACCGGCAAAGCTTCACCGCTGATTTTAAGACCAACAACTGTGCCACTCATCGCGACTTCAATGCCTGGCTTTTGGCGTGTAACGGGCATCGGCGTGCCTTTCGCAGCCCCAGCTGCTGGGTGACATGGCGCACCCGAAAAGGAACTGACGCTTCACGTGGAAGGAGAACGTGTCCCGAGAACATGCAGGCAGAAGCTTGGCAGTTTGCGCAGCGAGATGGGATAGCCCACACCACGTCTAAAGCGAGCCAAGGCCAGGTCCAGAAGTTTATGCGACGCAACAGACTGTCCCCTCAATGTAGAACAATAATCTGCCAGCGTTAACCTTAAGGTGAATGTGAGGAGCGGCTGGTGGAGTTCCAGTGGTACGTAGCCAAGCTCCGTGGTGAGAAGGAACACATTCTTGGCCAGATTGGGAACAGTGATCACACCCTGGTCTACTGTGACATGCCGAGCCGCATGACTGCCACAGCAAAAGGGGCCAAGGACGTGTGGTTGCTGACAACATGCCATGAGCACATGCGCTTCACTGCAACGCTTGCTGCACAGCAGGTGGCAGGCTGCCGTACGACGCAAAACCGCCCCAAAGAACGAGAAGTTCCCAACCAAGGAGATTACTCGTGCAAATGAGAAAGGGTTCACGAATGGTTTCAGTTTGTTTTGATGCGGCCACTTGCGCCTTCCTAGGCTCACTCAGGAGCCACATTTGCCCGGCCATCAAGGAGGCCGCCGTACAAAAGGCCGTCATGGACCCTCAACTTCAACCTTTAGACGTCGCCGTGAACAAACTGTTCAAGGACCGCGTAGCCAGGTACCGCCGGGAGTGGCTGGCGAAAGACGCCACCGCTAAGAGGCTACCCTCAGTGGAGTTGCGACGTGGGATGACCCAGCAGAACTCATCCACACTGGCTCCGAGAAGTGCCACATTTCCAATGCACTCGACGGCACCGAGGACGACAGCTTCCTTAAATCCTCTGACGAGGAGGCTTGTGTCTAACGAAATACAGTGGCTACGGTGCTTGCGCTGATTGTAAGGTTTGTCTTGTTGAAATTTTTTCTGCTTCTCAAAAAGTATTGGTCTGCCTATATTCAAATAATATTTATTTCCCAAAGAGCACCATACACCGGGGTCTACCTATTTGCGAATAAATACGGTGCTTACAAACGGCACATGGAACGAGTGTGGCAGTGTTTGATGGCCAGTAAAAGTTGTTCAGTACGGCTCTTGGCTTCAACCAACAAGCTCTGAGAGAGTGCCAGGGGCAGCTTTATCAAGTTATGCCGGTAAGATGACGCAAAATTAAAACAGTGTTCACTAGTCACGGAACAGGACTGGCTTTGTTGTCACTACAGTGCAATGGTGCACTTGAGCAGAAGCCGCGGGTTACGCTAGCTGGGATGCCATACGAGCTCAGAGAGAGGTTCACTGCCCTGACCCCCAGTAAATGCCACCACACACAGCAAAGCCAGCCTGGCCAAACGGTGCAGATTGCCCTTCCCGGGAATCCCTCCCACTGCAAGAGGAGAGCCACACTGAACGCCCTGCTGACCCCCCGCCGGTCTGTGGGACAGGCAAAGCGTGAAAGGGGAAGCACTCACGGGCGTGGCGGTGGACTTCTTCTGCGCCTTCTGTGCCCGCTGCTTCTCCTTGGCGGCCCTGCAGGGGGGGAACAGCAGCACAGATCAGAGCCAGGGCTGCACGCTGGATGCCAGCCACAAGGGCAGCTGCACCCATTCCTGGCCAGCCAAGCACCAGAACGCTGCCACAATGTTTTGGTCTAGCAAGACCGACCAGAAAGCGAGAGCTTGACTGCAACCAATGATGCCAAGAGGAAATGCTTGGCATCATTGGAGCAACAACAGGAGGCGGCAAGACCGGATGGCCGACCAAACCTAGCAGCATGGCATGGGCGATGTCCCCACCTGAAGATTCAGTGCCCCTATAAGAAGACAGCAGGAGCCAATTTGTCCAGCTTTAAAAGCAGCCAGGCTGCTAAAGAGATGCCACCGCATCTTCACTGCTTGCCCAGTGAGGTTCCGCACTTGGGAGAAAAATTACAATTTCTAGTTTCGAAAATTCCCTATGTTTAGTATTTATTTCCCGCAGGCTTCTCAAAAATTCCCTCCTGCCTTCTCGTTTCCCAGCTGATAGATCTTTACGTGGTTTCCTGTTTGGTTTCGGGCACTAGCAGGCGCCACCTTTCAGAGTGTCAGCGCGAACCAAATTCCGCTACACCTGCCACTCAGTAGCATTTGACTGTGGAGTTCATGTTTTGCACCAAACAGCCTGCTTACTTTTCACGTGAAAGCTCCAAGTTAAAACTGCCCTTACGAAAAAGACATTGTTGCGTAATTGAGGTACTTTCAGCTCAGCGCTGGGGCTTCTGGAGCAATACCTTGCCGACTGCAGGAAGGCAAAGTACGCGTTGATATACTGTGCAGTGTTCAGCCATTGCCGCTCCACGCTTCACTAGCTCTTTCTCGTGCAGTGTTCTTCCCCCTACACTCCCTCCCGTGTTGTGATTGGGATTTGAAACGGGTGGTTTGTGGCTTGCACGAACATGACTGCGGATATTTGAACACGAATACGACAAAGGTTAGAGGACTGTTTGAAAGAAAACAAAATAATAAATGATGCGAGGTCCAGTTTACTCACTATATTTTTCCGTTTACTCGACGGCTCCTAAAATGCCCTGCATCAATAAAGGTTTCCCTTTTGGCGGCAACTACAGCCAGGAATTCCCCGAAAAAGGGAAAATCCCCACACGGAACGTCACTGTGCTTGCGAAGCCGCTTGTAGCATTCACCTCCGATTCGTGCCCATTTCCCCAGCGTCACTGCCCTGGCCATTAGTGAACTGCCATAAAATCACCTTGCGCTTGGCCCAAGCCCCTGCCAGCTCAAACTACGCACCCACAGATCTATTTCCAAGTTCCGCTTACGATGAAATTAGCATGGGTGTTTTTCGGGTGAAGCAGTCTCACAACTAGAGCTTAGCCCAGAATGAACGAAAATTCCTCATTTGCTGCCTCGAATGCTAGGAAAGCCCAACGCAGTGCTGCATTTAATTCCACTGCCTCCACAACCGCCTTGGCACGCCCACAGTCGGACTCCACATGGCATGGCAATGTTCACCCAGCTTGGCGCATCCCGAGAGCACAAGTTGAAGCGGGCCCCACTGTACTCGGTCTGCACCAACCACCCAGCTGCAAAAGATACTTTCTGAAAGGGGCCATGCGCACAGAATGCATGCGCACCGAGTGCACTAGAAAGACTCCACTCAAGCAGGCTACATAATTAGGAAAAAAGAGAATGGCCACACGACCCACTAGCTCATCATTCCCTGCACTGGAACCTGTGACGTATTATGGACAGCTGTGGGCTGAGGCCAGCAAAATCCAACGCAAACGAAACAGGGGTTACAAGGCTTGCAGAACCATCTATTTGCACTTAAATTTAATGCACATTCGTTATATAGCAGTAAGAATAGCAGGGTGACAAATGGAAGTTACACACATAGGCATAAAAGCAACTGGCATAGTACGCACTGCGAATGCGTGCACTGCGGTGGTTACAGCTGCGCAACCGTCTGGCGCGTGGAGCTTGCACTGGCCAACTGGCACCAGTGACACCGTCTTCTGTGACTGCTTGTTGAGCATACCCAATGCTTCACAAAACGAGTGCTATCAACCGTAACAAAAACTATCCAGTAACAAATCCGGCCAAAAACAAAGCGAGGGTGGACAGCAGTCCAGGGCTGTATGGTGGCGCCATCTGGGAGGACTGACAGCAAACAAGGCACTCTGCCACTGGCCGCAGCCCTAGTCTACATACTTGCGTTCGCTTCAATACATTCCCTGGACACAGCATTGCAGACATCGTGAAACACGATTCGGCAGGAGAATCAAAATGTTGGTTTAAAATGTTTATGACCTCAGTGAATAAAGCATCATTTGTATTTTGTCTGCATGGCCCAACAAGACCGACCAGAATGTGAGACAGGCTCAACTTTGATTTTCGTATTTTGTATGAAAAGTTCTGCCCTCTCCTTCGCCATCGCAGCTACAAAGATTTGCAGTCTGCCTTGGCTTTCATTGTGACATCTGGTTGCTGGCCTGCATTTGCTGCAATGGGCGCCTCCTATATATTCTTGCTCTGTGCTCTACATGCAAGACATTGTAGGGCCTGGCGGAAGCAAGCATACACAAGACGCGACGCACCAATGTGGGATTTATTTCCTAAAAACTTCTTCCTGCACCTGCTCTTGTGGTTTTGCACTTGCTTTTAAATGAGAAGGCTTCGGTTCGAGTCCAGTGATGTGATTGCGTCGAGTAATCTTGGAGCAGCTTTTGGAGCAGCCAAAAGTAGGTTGTGGGCAGCAAAATCGGCTTTTGCAGCAGCCAGAACGAGCATTAGTATTTGAGAAATATTGCTAGAGGGGGAGCAAAACAACCGAGAGGCGCCCCAAAAGCAGCATCCTGGGAACACAGAAATGTTTAAACAAGAAAAATTCCTTCAGTGCAGAGGAGGAGTTTCTGCCGCACAGACGTCTTTTAGCAGTAACTATGAAATGCCTCAAAACATGCACCGAAAGAGTTTGTGCGAGTGTGTACATTCATTCACTGCATGAGCCAACAGATCATGAAAGAACTTGAAGTTTTACTTAAAAAATGACTATCGGGGTAGCATTCCAATTGGTAGGCTACAGAACGTTTCGTAAAACCGTGGCCTCCGCGATTTGCTTCCGGCGGCGCGCCATTGCTCCGGCCGTCCCATTCGGCGCGGAAGCAAGGGGAGCGGTGTAATTCTGCTAACTCCGACACACGCCGCGAGGCGGCGCCGTTAGCCTAAGGTTGAAGCGAGGCTCGTCTGGCCGCCGCTGCCTGCGCTACGAGTTGTAAATCAACCTTCGTTGTCGAGTCTTCGGAATAGAAAACTTGAATATATGGTCTATGTATTTTGACTCGATCCTACAAGTACAAAGTTGTTTAAAGGGACAGACAACCTATTTTTGTCACGTATATGTTCTCTAGCTCATATGAAAGCCAGCGTTTTATATAGCCCGGTAACCACAAGCAATTTCTAAACAAACTGGCGGAAATAATTTTAATTTGGCAGCAAACTTCCTGAAAACGGAAGGGTGCCGGTTTGTAGTGTCGAAACTTGGAACTACAATATGTGTCCCTGTCACGTGACCTGCAAACCTAGCAGCTACTGTAACTGCTAAAACGTTTATTTACGTATTGAAAACCTTTTAACACAAGTATTTGTATAAGGTTAAATTGTATATGTATTTTTTAGCATTATTTTGAAATTTTTTTTAGACACGCCGCCTGCCGCCGCTGGGTTGCTCTCAGTGTGGCTAACTGAGCCTCCATGCCCAGAATCAACGGCAGCGTTCAGTAAACAGACCCAGTGAAGGAGCTTTGACGATTCTGCCTGAGGCAGAGGCGTTTGTTCTGCCAAAATATTTGATTTCAGTTTCCAAATACGCCAACGGCAGCTTAAAAAAAAAAAAAAAAAAAAAAAAACACGTCGCGCCTGGGGAGCATCGAACTTCCCGCCTCCACAACGTGAAGCCAGATTCTACCTATCGTCTATCCCAACAGATGGCGCATTCGTGCAAAATACTGTTGCATTAAAAAAACATACAGGAACAAGAAAGCCTGCGATTCAAACTTTTTTAGCTGGGAACAAGTTTTTAAATATTGTTTTTTATTTCGCATACAGACAAAAGTATGTTGGCGAGCTACTCTATGTCATGGTTGCCAGCATTAGTTTTGGGAGGGACACATACGGCTTGTAGATCAAAAAATTCGATTTAAAAAGTTCTAGGGCGTTATCAGCAAAAGCGTTTCTCGTCAAGGTGCTTTAAGCGATACCCTTTCATTTGGGATAGAGAATATATACTCGACAAAAATCGGTTGTCTGTCCCTTTAACGTACGTTGTTTAACACCCACGATTGCCTTTGCACGCAGCTTTAGTGGTCCTTTGCTTGAAAGGCGAATGCCGAGAAGGGTTCTGTCATCTCGGGCAGAGTGAATGCCAGCGTGCTGAATTCTTTTTTCGGTGTTACATCATTTTCGCGTGATACCGCTGCGCGAAAATATGCTTTTTTTGCCTTTTAAGGTGTTTCGAACGCTCTGGGTATCCGTTGTGTTTGTGTGTGTGTGTGTGTGCGTGCGCGCAAACAGCGTAATACCGATAAGCTCTCCTGTATAGTTTATAGGCAGGCGACTACGATAGTCAAATAATCTATTAGGCTTCCACGGGTACGAATCAATCATATTTTTGCGTTTTATTTAATATGCTTAGGGGTTTCAAGTACCTGCTGCAATCACGCTACCAAATTATTTGCAGTGAGTGAAAAAGTCATGATATTCCGCGATGCCTTTTATATCGCTATCGACTCTACATATGTATTTTTTCGAAAGACTGAATACTGAGTGAATTTTATGTAAAAGCTTCTAGCACCCAGCCTGAATGTCTGTTTCTCTCCGGGTTTCCAAGACAAAATTGCATGCTACATGTCCTCTCCGACTTCTCCACTCGCTTTCCAATTACAGGGGACTAGGTTTGCAACAACGGCAACTGTCTGGCTTTTTTGAGCGGTAAGACTGTCTTCATGAAGCGCCCATCCAGCTTGTGAAAGAGTGCCACCTATGATGGTCATTGAGTAGGTGGACCAACGGCTAACTTATTTGAAATGAAGACAAAAAAATCAGTGAAAACGTCGACCACATTCTTCACGAAGGGTAGCTTTGCGAAGAAAGCTTTATCAAAAATGCTTTCCTGAAGCGCTCCTGTAGCGTTCCTCCTAACGACATGTTGAGTCAAGCAAGATCATTTTTTTCAATGAACCGGCTCACAGCCGGTCCCAAATTAAGCCATCTTGAACTTTCGTCCCTTTCCCCTTTCCCGCTAGCTACCCTTGCAATGCTCTCTCCATCTCGACCCCTCAGAGTTAGTCACGTGAACTCCAGCCAAGCTTTCATCATCATCATAACCAGCCTATCTACGCCCACCGCAGGGCAAAGGCCTCTCCCATTAATCTTTAAATATACCGGCCCTGTGCTAACTCACCAAGCTTTATTGCAAAGCAGATAAAGCGTGAACCACATGGTGCGTTTTTACACGCGATTTGTGCGCGTCGGCGATGCGAGCGCGATATTTTCACGCTGTATCAACGATATCACGCCCGCGGCACCTTCTACTTCTGTCAAAAACTGACGTGCGCGACAGTGGGAGGAGCTTGCCGACTTGCCCCAACTGGGAGCCGCGTGCCTCATAGCGGAAGTTTCGAAGCGCTCAAAACAGCCAGCTGGCTCAGACAAGCCCCGCTTACATTGACCCGACGAGGGCACGTTGAGTTGAAATAAACAGGTTTTGAGGGGCGAAGCTTCTTAAGTCATGGGTCTGTCCATCCCTTGTGTCTCGTGGTACGTGACCGCCGCATGCTTTCGGAGATGTCGCAAAGTGGGCCGCGTTGCACGCGCAAGAACCGGCTGCAACCGGCAGCGCAAACTCGGCACCGGGAGCGCGAGCTTGTCTGTGTTCGCCAACGGAGGCGCGAGCGCACGTGCACGGCGAGGGGGAGATCACGCCACGAACGCAGGCAGTCGTTCTCGAAGATCGAACGAGACGCAAGGACCTTTGCTCGTTTCCTCTCGTCTTGTTCGGGCACAAGTTCGCCCTAAATATCTCGTCTAGAAAGTCGCGCTTAAACCGCGCGTCGGCAGCTTCGAGCTGAGCTCGCTTGATGCGTTTTGCAGCCGCCTCGCGCGCTCTCACTGCATCGGGGTTTGCCTGCGATACGAGCGCTTGCTTGCAGCCTCACGAACCCTACAACAACAACAACAACAAACGAACAAGAACAAAATAAAAGTTGATTTGTACAATGTACGCCCACAGTCTTACGTCTTTCTTAATGATGTAATGGGCGAACTTTCACGGGAGAGTTACGGTTACAGATGATCTCCCCCTCTCGAGCTTCGCCCCACTTATCATCATTCATTCCGTGGATATGGCGTGATTTTTTTTTTTGACCCGAGCAACTCAGGTATAAGCGGGCGCGGTGAGTCGAAAAGCCGCCGGGGTGAGTTCGTTCGACTCGCAGGCAGGGGGTGGGTTGACGCACTCGTCGGGCTGAGTCGGCGGGCCGTAGGGAGCTGAATACCGCATTTTCACGATTATAACGTGCCACCGATTCTGCCTCGCGGGTAGGTTTGCGCAGGGAAATCCGAAAAAACAATTGGACGTCGGCTTTAGCGCAATGATGTAAAATACATGACACTACTTACCTAGAAGATTTTATTTTGCGCGTGCAAATTGTGCTTCGTAAACTTGCTTATCCAAGCTCCTGCAGGGAATAAAACTATAGTGGGAAACAATGAAGCTGTTTGCGATTTCAAGTGTCTTGAACTTCGTAATTCCACGTGTGACGGGCTAATTGCAATGGTAGAAAAATGTTAAACAGCTGACCAAGGTTTGTCATTCAGGAATTAGTGCGCTGGAATTTAGTCACGTGGGCTTGATGGATTTTTTTTATTGGATCGAGTTGGAGTTTGGGAGGACCTCGTGCCTATGGCAATGTTGCAGGCCAATTTAAAACCTGTTTCGGTTTTGAGCCTGATTGTAACGCGCACACAAATTTTAAGATTAGCTTTTAGCAAAAGAAGGTGTGTGCTAGAATCGTAACAATACGGTAGCTCCTTCTCCAGCAATCCCCCGGCCCCCTCGCCTCTTTAAATGGAGCTCATGTATACGCGTGAGGGGTTGAGGTAGCTGAACCCGCCAGTTGACTCGACCTTCCCTCGTCGGGTCCATGTATCCGGGGCTACAGAGATGTTTAGGTTTATACCCCGGCAGATATTGCATGGGCGCTTTCACTAGCGGTGCGGATGATGGTTTATGGTACCGTTTTCGCCCCCACTATAAGCTCCTTTACTGCACAAGCAACTCTGTGTGTGCCTTGAACAGCATTTTAGAAAGCTGTTAGGCGCCGTCGCTCGAGATCCCCACATCACTTTGCAACCGAAGCCGCTGCGCTGCGCCCAGCGTGCGGGTGTTCCGCGGCAGCATCAGCGCGCCTATGGCGTGCGCGGTGCGTTTTCGCGAACAGAAAACACTAAAAAATTCCCTCCACTTCAACGCCGCTGGGGTAAAGAGCACGCCACATCGATGAAGGCAGCGAAACGAAGCTTCGGCGCAAGATTGGTGCAGATTTCTTGAAATCGGAGTCCTTGTAGCAGGATTTACCTCTCGGCGCAGTTAGGCGCAATTGGCGCAGCTATCACATCACTGGAGTCCGGCATGGCGGATTTTTTTTTTGAAATTTCGACGCTTTCTCACGGTGATTTCGTTAATGCTTTTCTGGCTATCATTGCATCGAGATCAATGTGCAGGACTTCTATGTTCTACGTCGTTGGGCTGGGATGGACTAGGTTAGGTTAGGCTAGCCAATGGGGCGAACAGCACAACTCTTCAGAAAGCATGGCTACATTCGAGATGATTCAGTTTTCAGCAGCTGCCGCACTGGGGCGTCGTGCGTGCACTTGCTTTTGCCAGGCCACACAATGTCGTGTGTACAGTCAGCCTGGAGAAGTCGCCATGGCTTTACATGTTTCGATTATTCAAGCGTGTGGTAGAAAGCCACAGCAGTCCCTTGGACGAACCAAGCTGCATTTCGTCTTCACGGCCCCTGTCCATCCCGACTGGTCGGCCAGAGGAAATGCTGCAGCACCCTCGACTGCAAGCCAGGGCGGACCATCCTCGCAGTGAAACACTGCCTTGCCGGCGGTCTCCCTGAAAACTGTGCTGCTCCAAGAGGAGTCCAAGGAATAGCCCCACGTGCCGAGGCAACACATTTTGCACGGGGAGTGCACCGGGGAGTGCGGGCAGGGCAGCAGCAGAGTTCACCTGAGCTGCCCTGCCCGCAAATCCTCTGCACAGCGATCCTCTCGAGGAGGATCCAGAGGACCCCTGCACGAACCGCCGAATATGTACGCACTGAAAGCCAAGGGAGCTCTACTTTTTAACATTGGCAGGTGACGGTGACGCTAGGTTTCAACGGACCACTGTCCTTGATATAGCGCCACATTAAAACTAAACACAAAAATTTCGGCCCACAAATGCAGGTGAACAGATACGGCTAAAGCTGCTGACAGTGCTCCATCTGCAATGGTTCACAAGGCACAAGTACTGGAATCCGTTCGTAAGTGGAACAGAACAGAGTCCGCGAGCTTACCAGGTGTTTTACCCACGCCAGCTTGTTTGATCAACCCTGCCTGTGCAAGGCATTTTCATGGTGCAGCGCTTGGCAGTGTCGTCCCATGCAGGACGCGCAAGTCAATGGCCTGGCCAGCATGATTAGTGATACTTTTCACAAGATCTGTTATCACCAGCGAAGGTGGCGATCTGTTTCTGTTCAAAACAACATTACTGAGCTATCGATGCGGTGGCCGTCGTACTTACATTGCTCCCCACCAAAGCCACTTTTTATAAGACAGACTATCAGTAGAGTGCTGGATGCTGCTCATAAAGAAAAGGAAATGTGTGAAAACATTCTTTCAGAAGAGATTGCACCTACTCGCCCCCCCCCCCCCCCCCCTTAATGGCTGGTGTACACGTAAAGCAAGAAATAAATTTATAAAATTCAGCCCCTGTGCGTTTCTATTACTTAAAGGAGCCATGAAGAGAAAATGCAAGTTGGTTTTATTCGAAAGATTTCGTGTTTTATAGTGCCCCCAGCGCTTGTCCGGATACAAACGGTGCTTTATTCACTGAGAAATTAAACAATTCAGGTTAAAATTTTGATTTTCCCGCTCAATCGTGCGTTTTCGTGGTCCCAAGTGACATCACGGGAACCGACCGCTCTGCAGCCTAGAATACCTTCATTCACGCATCCGCCGTACAGGGTAGAGACACGTAACGCTGGCGCCGCCATGTTCGGTTGCTCGCTCGCCACCGAAGCAAGTCATTGTGTCAAAACCGCGCTAAAATTATCGCCGCAACGCGGTTTACTGAAGAAGTTTGAATCATATTGCCTGTTTCGCGTTGCTAGGTCTCGTGGGAAACGAAAAGAATAACGCGTTGAGCCCGTTGGCCCAATTGCGGCGGCACGGGACCGTTCAAAGGTTGTCTCCACCCTGTAGCGGTGTTGGTTTGTTCCCGCGTTTCTTTACGTTCCGTAACCTAGATGGCGCCACCATACCGTGGCAAGCGTTTGGTTTGTTTTTGCCCGCATTTAAACCTGGCTTGTTTTTGTTCTGGGAGAAAATATTCGTTCCCTGAAACAGTGCTCGCTCGACAAATGGGGTCACGTAAGACACCGTTGCTTGCGTCAATCGGCCAGTGTCGTCTGAGACAACCCCAAGCCCCATAGTGCTGTGCAGCTAAACCAAAGCATGCTCTGCGCAGTACGAACAGCAGAACGCATCAGTACTTCTATGTTTACATGTGCTTTCGTAACTTCCACTGTTTGTCCCATCATTCCTATTGCTTTGTAAATAATGTGCCCTAACTTTAAGCGCAAATCGCTCGTTCGTCTAGTTTGTAAGCTCTACCTAATTTGCGTCTGCTTCTGCCAGCCTCCGCCAATCGCAGAGCTTAGCTCATGTGACGACATAGGTTCTGTTGCGGGAAATGAGCTGGTGGGTCGCATGACCATTCCCGTTTTTCCTAATTATGTAGCTTATTTGAGCGAAGTTTACGTTAAAAGTGGTGTCAGTATGATTCTAACGAGACAATCTTTTGAATGAACCAAACTTGTGTTTTCTCTTCATGGCTCCTTTAACCTGAAGGAATCTAGTGAAACTGCCGTTCCGTCAAGGAAACTTGAATGAACGAAATTTGCGCCACCCGCTGCCATATAAATTAAAAACAGAGTGTGGGGGGCAGCAAACCAGCCAAAACAATTTTGTGGATCCTTATTGTGCCCCTATCAAAAGACTTCAAACTTCTAAACAGAATTTTCACCTGCTAATTAGCTTTCACTACTTTCTCACAATCACTGAACGTTTTCTGCCCTGCTAGCAATGGCTCCTCGAAACAAGCTACAGAAAAACGTGAGGCACGGAAGGAATTCCCAAAGCAGGGTGTAGATGGGTGCAGCCAGTGACGTGAGGCGATGGCCAAGGTGTCCCCAAATGACAAACTATACTAGTACACCAAACAGCCTTGTTCATATGGGCCAATATTATCTGAATGCCCAACGCACGATGCACAGAGCTGAGAAACGGGGGTAGGTTTTGAAAACAAATTACGGGTAAGCGCAAGATCTTACTACCGAAATATTTTATGCCTGCTCCCTCACACCCGTGAACACGAGAAAAATATAATTATACCAAAGTTGTTACCCTTCCTTGCATGGCTAAGGTAATGGACACTAAGGATGATGGATGGTACACGTGCATCATCAGTTATCGTTTGAACGGGTTTGCACACAGTTGCAAGGATTGAAAGTCACTGCACAGAGAAGGAACAAAATAGAAAGAAAAAAAAAAAACAAAAATACACACCAGGCACACTCTGCTCGGTTCTTCGTATTTGTGGAACACATTGGAATTTTTGCATGCCATGTATCAACCAAGAGTCTTTAGAACAAAACCCATTCAGTTAATGCTTCTTGTCGTGTGAAAATGGCGTCGAAATCCCTGTAATGCTACCGGCAAATGCTGCCAGCCAGCATACGTGTGCGCGGCGGTCTCCGACATTTCCATTGCTAGCCAATCCTCCAGTTTTTTTCCCCCTCCTCCTACCACGCAGCGCCCCTGTCTGCGCCCCATGCGAATCGCGGAGGACAGGAGGGCCTCATACAGCGGGCACCAAGACCAGCGAACTGCTCAACTGCACGAGGCGGCCCCAGATGCGGCAAACCGCACTTCAAGTCGATAGAGGAGCCTTCCTCGCCGGACCACTGGGCGGCATTTACACAAATGAAGACCACACCCGCACAATTTTCGAGTGGCTTCCACGGGCACAGAGCAGCTCTCTTTCGGCGCCCACACACACACACACACTGGGGGGCCGCTGACTACTCACCGGATGGCCTGCTCGCGCTGGGCCTTGCGAACCTCGGGCTTCATGTTGCGCCGGGCCATGATGTCGTTGAGGCTAGCGCCGACGATGGCGCGCTGGAACTTGGCCGTGCGCTTCGTTCGCCGTTTCGTCGTCTCCTCCTCGATGCCCTTCTTGTGCTTGCGCCGGTACAGCACCGTCCACGTCACCTTGCGCGGGTTCCGCTTCATCATGTGCGACGCCTCGCACTTGGCGCTGAGGAAGTGGAACGTCTGCGACAGGCACCACAAGTCACCTACGGGCCACGCTGCCGCACGCCCGCACCCACGGTGACCCCGCAGCAACGACCATTAACTAGGCGGATTAATCGGCCCCTCAACCTCACTGCGGCCAAAAAACATAGCTTCGACTCGCATAAACCGTGGCAACGATTACAGATCCTGGCCTACGCGCCACTGTCGCTGAGACACAACACCGTCCCGTCAACACCGCAATAAACCTAGGCTGTCGAGAACACTATGTTAAAGTGAGAGAAAGATAAGAATATCGTTTCGTGTGTGTCTGTTGCAGTGTCGCTGAACGACTTGCAAGCAATTGCAGAAAGCATGCCGGTGCATCACTCACTTTGCCATCGGTTTTGACCATCCGCTTCCCGTGGCCGGGGTATATTTTATACCCGCTGAACGAGCACAATCCGATCCTGGAATTAACAAACACATCCTTATTAGTCACCAAAAAATAAACGCCTTTACGGATGACCTAAAAATATCAATTATTGTGTTGGATATTGAAGAAGTCCCGGTAACTTACTTCATCGTCGGTTGCTTGCGGGATCCGAAAAGAACAGTACTGCAGTGACAATGTTGCAGCCATAAATTTACCAACAAATATTACGCATACTACGCAAAATAAATTTATTTTTAATTGTTAGGCACTACACTGGAAACAGTTTAAATGTTTGTTTTTGTAACAAAGTTTTGTGCGGATCATTTTTTTGGCGGAAGTTTCAAAATGGCGGAAAATGGTATGGAGTTTCGAGGTTTCCGCGACTTTTTTGTTTCGTTTAGGTGGTTTAACTCAGTGTTCGACGTGTGGGACCACTTTTGAGGCCGTGCGAATGCTACGAAGACAGAATATCGTGGGTTTAGAGTTGGCAAATAGGCTGCTGTCGTTTTTGTGCGGAATCGAAGCACACCGCGAGCCGTATCGATCGGTCCAGCCAGCCCACAAGTGCTCGTCGTTGACTGTGTCGCCACGCTCACTCATTCATTGTGGCATATACTGACGATTAACCATTCGCCGACTGACGTTTACAAAATATAATCAATACAGTTTAAGCCGCTATCATGCCGCGTTCCTTTGACGTTTATAAAAGAGGACGTAGCAACTGTTTACTCTGCTCAATGCGTCGTGCCAGTGAAACCATTTCGCTGTTTGAGACGCCGTCGCGCTACGTCATTATTCCTTGTCAGATCGGAGCGAAAGTGTAATGAGTGAAATTTAAAAACAGAGCTACTTCGTTATTGCGAAAGCGACCTTTTAGGTCGGGTTCGACTCCTGTGTTCGCGGCAGGCGGCATAAAACAGTCGTCTTGCCTTATCACCTAGCGTGGCCACATTAAATGTAACCACGTTGAACAGTGTAGTGCGTATTGTTGTGGTGGAATGATTTTACCGACGAAAGATGGTGAGAGATTTTAGCCGACGATCCTCGAATGTTTCAGACGATCCGCACGTTTTGGATCTGTCCAATCGAGGCCTGAAAAAGCTCGAAAGGAGGGATGGCGTTGGTGTGGAAAAGTTGTCTCTTGACCACAACGAACTTTCCAAGCTGGAAAACATCGACTGCTTCCTCGACGTCCAAAAAGTAAGTTTGCTCGCATCTCCTTTCTCTCGAACCTGCGATTCCGCGGTTCCGCTCAATGTCAGTGTTGTACCAGCATTTGTGCGCTTATCGCTGCCACAGTGCCGTCGTAAGGGTGCCTCCCCACATCCTCTGCACTCTCAATCCAAGCGTCATGCTTCTTTGGTGTCGTTTTCCGGACTGCTGAAATCAGTGTGCATTGAATCTTCATCAAGGCGACATGGCTTTGATGGATTGCGAATGGCACCCAATCCCGCGAGATTTCCTTGCTCATGGGCAAGCAGCAGCTTTAATCCTGGTGTCGCAAGTACTCTGGCACAAAGTTGAGTCCGTTCAACATGTGGCTGCAGAATGTTGTTTGCGCTCTGCTCAATTTCCGAGTACGCAGTTTTTGAATCCAAATTCACAGAGGAAAAGGTGCCTTTTCTGCTATTTAAAAGCCCAGAAGGAAGCAGTGAAAGAGTGTGCTCTCCGCAGTGTGAGACGCACACTGGTGCCACGCACGAGTGCTTACCGCAGCCAAAATGCCCCCTCGCAGCTCTCGGCCAGCCACAACCAGGTCACGCGCATGTACTCGCTGGCCCGGCTCTCCCAACTCTCCAGCCTCGACCTTTCCAACAATCTCATCGTTTGCATCGAAGGTAAGCAGAGGCTCCCCCCCCTCCTGGAGACTGCAGCCTGGCCTGTGTTCCAAGCGGCATGCTGTGCACCACAGGCGAGGTTAGTCGTTCAGCTGCAAGAAAAATAGGGCAGACGATGGGACTAAGCAAGAAAACACCCATCACAACCGTGCTGCTGTGTTTCCTTGCTGAGTCCCGGCGTGTGGAGTGGTGTGGGAACTGTTTTTTTCCCAGAGACCAGAAACATCACCGTCATCACCAGTTGTGTTATTATTATTATGGCTGTTTTCAATATCAATATTTTTTGAGTATTTCTCCAGGGGGCGCTACAACAACTAGTATGTGTACATAATCTCAATCGACCATCCAAAATAAAGGCAAATCAAACCCAATCATGAGCGTCACAGATTCTCCTGGAGAGCACAGTAAAGAGGCCAGTTAGTGTCACAGTCACGGCGACTGTGGCCTCTACACGAGGCATCGGTAGCACCAAAGATTCTATACCTTTTTATTTATCAATTCAAAAAAAGCAGTGTACATATAAATAAATAGAAATATAGAAAGAATTTGAAACAGTAATACATACTTCCAGCCCATTTATATGCATGTCTCCTAACTGCGAACATACTACAAGGCCTGCACATTCACGCTACCACATGAAGGCTTGCACGATGAATATTGACAAAGCAAGATAGTACACCAATCAGTTGCAAAAACAAGATATGCTGTGCGTTATATTGTACGTATAGATTGAACCATGTTCAGTGTATTGTTGGAGTGCGTGTATGCACCACGGATCATCTGTTTCAATTTTGTTCCGAACAATTGTGATTGTCTAGTGTGTCCTTATATTAGGAAAATTTTAGTGGTATGATACAGATGCATTCATATTTTGTAGTATATAGCTGCACTGCTGACATCTTTGCTGACAACTTGTTGGAGCATTGGTAATTTTGCGATTGGTTCAAGTCGCTTTGGGAACCACGGTTTCATGAGAAATCTGAGCTGGTTAACATCAAAAGATATTGGCCATACTGTCCATTAAAGCTCGCTAGTATCGTAATAGTATGAGCCAGGTACCAAGGGCAAAGCCAATGTACCATCCATACTTTGATTGATGCCGCAAGCATAGAATATTTGAGACGGGAGATTAGCCTGTCAAATGCTTCATACAAAGGCATTTTACAACTATATATCTTCTGAAAGCGATTAACGTCCAAATCAGGGGCATTCATAAAGGCGCAAATGTCTAAATATAGACCAGTGCCACCGAGATTTGGAGTAAATATTGTCTGATCCGTCATTTTGCCTTCATCAAAGAAGCCTAACTTTCCTGAAGCCGTCTGGGGCTCTGCAGAAGTGTTCAGGTGCCCCTTGACTTGGGGAGCCCCATGTGTCAGGGAGGGGGAGCCATCGTCCCCTCTGTGCCCCTGGCCATGTGCGCTGTTTTCCTTGCAGCTGCGATGCACCTGCCAGCGCTTCTGCATTTCCTTTAGCTGAGCCATGTGCTTCAAAAATTGGGCTGCCTTCTCCCAAAAGGCAGTCAAACTCTTCACTGAGCACAAATCCTGACCTCCGGGGCTCGCTGAGAGGCCTCAACTCTAAATGATGACGACTCGGTGAGCAATGGAATGGAGGATGATAGCTGTAACGTTGAGGAGGGACCAGAAGAGAGTGGAGCGGGTCAGGGAACAAACGCGTGTTAAGGATACATTAGTAGAAATTGAGAAGAAGAAATGGGTGTGGGCAGGACATGTAATGCGAAGGCAAGATAACTGTTGGTCATTAAGGGTAACAGAGTGGATCCCTAGAGATGGTGAGTGCGGCAGGGGGTGGCAGATGAGATCAAGAAGCTTGTGGGGACACATTGGTTGCAGATAGCGCAGGACCAGGATAATTGGAGATCTATGGGAGAGGCCTTTGCCCTGCAGTGGGTGTGGACAGGCTGATGGTGTGATCACAGTGGATGGAAAGACTGGTGTGCAGTCTGATGATTCCTGAGCCCATGTGATCGGCATTCAGTTTCTCTAAGCTTTTAGTGCTGCCCCCATGTCCTGTCAAGTACGAGACACGTGTTCAGGCTTTTTGCACATCAAGTTGAGGAGCCTTGTTGTGGTGCATGCAGCCCTCAAGGACCTCAAGTACCTGGTCTCGGTGAACCTGTCCAACAACAAGATCAAGGTGAGTCGCCAGTGGGGACGCTACGGATAAGTGTCAGCTGGTGATTGCAAACTGTGCAGAGTCTGCAGAACATCCAGTACTCGACCACGCTGGTCTACCTGGACCTCTCGGGGAACAGCATACCGTCGCTAATCGACCTGACGTCGCTGGCTCGATTAAAAGTGAGTTGTGAGAACAAGCTCAGTCTTTTCCCTCGTTGAGACAAAAAAAAGTTTACAGCTTGCAAAGTAGCTTGTCCGATTGGGAGAACAAAGGGAGTAGTGCAATGATGCAAATGCCTTGCGCACTCCGTACAGCCTTGAGGAGATCTCAATGCAAATTGACAAGCAAAATCAATAAAAATTGATTTTGCTTGTAAAAAAAGTGATTGTGAAAAAATCTTAATGGGCATAGAAATCGAAGTCTGGACTGACTGACGGTTACTCCCCTGTGGATGTTTTATCAGCTAATCATCTTTCCGCGAGAACCCTCTTTGAAGTAGGGCTGTTCATTTGGCAAGGTGGAGAAAAAGTGAATGAAGACGTGCATGTTGCTGCAGTAGCAACTGCACAAACTGTTTTCTATGAGGAACAGTGTGCACAATCTCCGGCTCTTTCATTGTTACCAACTTGCCAAATGTACGGGAAGCCGTCAAAATGCGCCGTGCCTGCTCCTGGTCCCGCATTTAGCTTATGCTGCTTCCTACCAATTTGCTTTTGAAATTGTTCACGTATAAAGCAAGCAGCTGCGAGTGTGGCTGGGCAGGTGAAGAACGAACAGCGGGAATGCTGTCTCTGCCCTGCCTTCCGTGTCAACAGGCATGTGTAGTGTTTAATCCTTGGGAAATTTGGCCCAGGAATAGTAGTTCAGTCCAGTCATTGTCCTTGACCCTGCATCTTCTGACATCCATGGCCCCCCACCACTGAATCTCATTTCATGGCATTTTACTGTACGTCCATCAACGAGGACAGGCAGGATAAGGTGAGGGGCCGGCCAGTGGGGTTCCTGGCCAGTGCAGGCGTCGCTTCCTGTTCTCGGGGGCCACCCTCCCTGGCCCAGCACGGCATCGCTGTGGTCGGCCCGTGCTGGCTGGGCGAGGTGCTCCGCGCTGTGCGTCTCGGGGGCAGGCTTCGCCAGTGCACGTTCCGGGCTCGCTCCACGCTGGCGTCGCCTTCCTTCCCCGCAGACGCTGCTGCTGAAGAGGAACGAGATCACCACCCTGCAGAAAGCGCAGGCGTACCTCCCCAGCGGCCTGTGTGTCTTCTCCGTGGCGGAGAACAAGATCACCGACCTCACAGAGGTACGTGTGCCTGCTGGCCAGCACAGGCTGTTGCCTCGTCACTTTGGTGCGCAGCAGTCCACTTGCGTGCGTGGAAGGGTTCAGAGTGCGCCGTGAGCGTGCCAAACAGCTAAGCTCCTGCATGGTTGTGTCGCATCTTTTTGAGCCTGCTGCAGTTCGTGAGAAGCAGCAAGCACGTGAATGCTGCCTGCGAATTCAGTTGTGGGGCCACCTGTGCAGATCACCTGCTGCTGGAGGCTGTGAGGGCAGGTGTTGCCAAAATGCAGGCTTTACTCAATCTTGAGCCAGTGCACTTTGAGATAGATGTCACGGATGTGTGCATCACCACTATAGATGCATCTCCACTCCGCCATTGTTCCTTCCCCTGCATTGCGGAATCTTGTTGCAGGTTATGCGATTACAAACTGAAAAAATAATTTGACACATGAGGCTCGATATGGAGCTCTCCTGGGTCGATGCCCTTCGAGTCGTCCACCCTCCTCCGGAGCAGGTTGCAGTGGCAGCAGAGTAGCGAATCGGGCTAGTCAGTGAAAGTGCGTCTCTGAGAACATGCCGAACTAGACGCAACAGCAGAGCAAGCTGGGCAGTGTGGAACTGGCCTTCTTCGCTGCGTGTGTCACCTGTTTTAGCGCTGTGTTTTTTATTTCAATGATGAAATAAGGCCACGGGACACAGTTTCTTGCAGGGGGACAAAGTGTGTATACCACCACACGCAAACACTTTTCTCTGCTATCTCCACTACCATTATCTGGTGAACTCGTCTGCTGTATGCAACCTGACAATTTACTGGGCTTCACAGTGGTGGCATGTTTACTTTATGCATGTGAAAGGTCGCACAAAGAAAGGGGTGGCCCGAGCAAAATCTACCTTTTTGTTGTGGGCTTATTTGATGGCTGAACGCACCAGGAGGTACTGGTGTGTGATCGTTTTATGGAGTAATTTAAAATCACGCGATAGGCTCTTTCTTTTTCGACACAGATGTACAAAAGACAAGGATGCGAAAGAATGCGGGACGGCTGCTGACTTCAGCAAGCTTTAATGACAATATGTACGGTGGGAACAAACAAACAAAAAAAACGGTTTGGCGCGATGTCTCACTTATGAACCTCCATCGCGACTCAGCCAGATATTGGATTTCATTTTTGGTGAGGGCTGTTCTTTACTTGTTTTCCTACAGCATTGTTTGACCTCGTGAACCTCATCGCCACTGCTCAGTGCATGGCGCGCGCACTTGCCTACCGCATACGGCGAAAGTTGCTTCTACCGGAGATCAGGCGCCTGTTTGGAGGCCTCCCACCCTCGGGTAGACACGGGATGAGAATCTGCCAGAAAATGGAAACGCCAGGCTCGGCCGCTCGGGGACGTTTTATCCTCCAGCCCACACAGTGCCGAGACCGCCCACTTGGCACAGAAGGGGCTCCAACGGGGCCTCACCACAACGGCATTCACGTGGCCGCACACTCTCGTTCCCAGGAAGTACCCTCCGCCTAGCAACCTAGTCCACAGGGCGTGTGATGCTCCTTTTCCACAAAACGTGTTTTTGTTGGCCGTGGAAAGTCACATGTCACCCTGCAACTGCTCATCCTCGGGAGGCGAGTGGCTCGGCGAGCCCCGCAATCCGAGACTGAAGGTTGTGGGTGCACCCGTCTGGTTGCAGCCTAGACCACGCTGGAAAAACTCACCTGTCAACAGTGTTGTCAACAGGTTTTGGGGACAGCAGCCACTTTCTTTGCTTGCTGCTGACGAGGAGGGCGGCTTTGCTGTTGTACAAAATGACAAGTTTGACTCAAAAACCACCCTAGTTATTACGTCAGTTTTTAACTGCCGGAGTGACCTTATGCTTTCTAAAGTACGTGCCGATGCAAGAAAACTTTGTAACGCACTGAGCCTACATTGGTTAGCCAGATCTCAAGCGAGAAGCTTAGCCTGGACCTCTTTTTTTGACAATAAAAATGCGCAAGATTACCTGGCCGTTAGGTGTCATTATTTCGGATGTGGCAAAAACCTGTTGCCTTGTTTTTACAGGCTAAACTTAACCTGCTACCTATTGACGACCCGTTCCTAGTGAAAGACTCCACCGACATCATTTCATCTATTTCAAGTAATCAAAAGGGTATTCACACCTGTTCCTTCGACATTAAAGACTTATACTACTCCTTGATACGTTGCTACAGTGCATTGAAAGCTGCACTGACAATTTCGCACTATTGTATTTCAGAATACTTGTGGTATATCTGTGAGCAATTTTCTTTAACTGCTCGGCTTCTACTTGAAATGGACGCTTGCCTCTCGGAACTATAGTGCCTACATTAAAGATAGCCGTGGCCCTTGCATCGCTCCCACCTTTTGTGACACCTTTCTTGCTGACCATGAGCGTCTTCATGCTGGCCCCCTTGGCAGTGCAGTTTCACCTCAGGTTTCCCACGTTGTGGACCATTATCTGGTATTTTTTGCTCGTGCTGGTCAAGATGTCAAACAGTTTGAGGGTGCTGTTTCGAATATGCTCCGCATTTTTAAACACTGCCTACTGCCTCTTGTCCTCACCCACCAACTACCGCCCGATGATGCGTTAAGACTTTTGGATCTCGGGCTAGGCATCCCGGCTGATCACCTCTGCTGGACGTGTGAGCCCCGGGCGAAGATTCCACTACTGCCTTTCCTATCTGCACATTCACAGTTAGTGGAACGTAGAATTGCGAATCTACGTTTCTCAAATGCCTTGCACAAGTCTTGTAGCCGCTGTATGCAGCCTAGCCCTCTCGCTCAGGCGCCTGTCCTGCACTATCGGGAGCCCCTTGTGGTGTCTGTGGCAGAAACATTGCCGAAGGAAATCACGCGGGGCGTCACTGCAAGGACAGAGCAGCGAGAAAGAGCCCCTCACGGGAGTGCCACATCCACACGAGGTTCTGCGCAGTTTGAATAAAGTGAACATCGGTGTGGTGTTCACTGCCCCCGAGAAATTGGCACAACTATGCCAGTGTGTGAGTTCCCAGGCTGGACGACACAATATCTGCCCCACCAAGAACAGGAAGCAATTTGTGGCATGTGCTGTCGGTGTTGTTTATTCGATTCCGCTCGCTTGCATGAAAAAGTACGTCGGGCAAGCGGGCAGATGCTTAAATGAGAGATTGAGGGAGCATCATTACAGTGTCAATACAGCAGTCCAAGGCCACTTGGGCATTCACTGCCAAGGCTGTGGCTGCGTCCCCGAATTTGATAATTGCGCGATTATCTGCAAACACCGGGATCATCTAACTCGTGCAATCCTTGAGGCTGAGCAGATACATTGGGCTGGGTGAGCTTGGCGTCAGAATGGCGTCAATAGCCCTCACCAAAAATGAAATCCAATATCTGGGTGAGTCGCGATAGAGGTTCATGATGAGAAAAAGCGAGATGTCATACCAAATCGTTTTCTTTGTTTGTTCCCACCGTGTGTATTGTGGGCGGTATCGTCACTGAAGCTTGCCGGAGTCAGCGGCCGTCGGGTGTTCTTTCTCCTCGTCCGTGTCGAATGCGACTCGCCAACGTGCCCGAGCTTCCATCCACTCCTTTCCTTTTCGTTTTTCGCGGAAATTAACACACAGGCTACACCTGCGCACTGCGTGTTGAAAATAATAAAGAATTATGGGGGAAAAAAGGCGTGCCGCGTATTGGAGGGCAGCAGAGTAACTTAGACCACCTGGGGAAGATGGATGCTTTCGGCTACATAGAAAAAATGGCCACTGGGGGCGGCGATTGAACCCGCATCTTTGGGGTCAGCAGCCGGCATCTTAGCCACTGAACCACTCCTGTGGGTCACACCTGTCAAGTATTTACACTTTCCAGGTGAGAGGCAAAGTGTGAAGTGCAACATTGAGGCACGTTGATAGTGCAGGCCTTCGCCGTTGCGCAATACAGCGATGTTGCAGCCTAGTCGTGGCGAGAGAAGGGCAGAGGAGTCGGTCGTGTTTCATATTCCCTGCAGGCTGCCGAGAGACCTCCCCTTCGCTCAGCCTTGCACTCCCTTTCCCTACGCTGCGGCCATGAGCAGAGGGGGAGAGAGACAGAATAGGCGTTCATTGAAGCTTCAAGGAGGCGTCCCCAGTTCAAGGCGCCTTGAGCGCGGGCGGCCTCTGGGCCAGCCGCAGCTGGTCGTCCAGGCTGGTGCTCGCCAAGGCCCTCTCCCAGAGCTCGGCCGTACAAAGTTGCAGGTTGGGGGGAGCCAGTGGTGGTTGGTCACACCCGCCTACCGTATGGAGTAGCGTTCCGGGTTCTTTGCAAAATCGGCAAATAGGGTAGTTCTAACGGTTACAAAGGTGGACCCGGATAGGAGGGGGGAATGTATTTGTTTGGAGAGAGTGTGGATAGTGTTGTGGCTGGTATTGTTACGTGGCAGCAAGGCAAATGAGACAAAGCATGGAAGATACGAGCGATATATTTACATGATGGTGCCGCAGAGCGATGCGATCTATTTACAAGCGGGCATCATCGCTCGAGCCACAAGTCCGTGCCATCCATTGTTTCGTCGACGTCGGCGATGGGTTCCAAGGAGCTATGTGCCAGCGCCCACTTGCGTTTCCCGTAACAATATGAAGGGAAAAAATGTGTTAGAGAGGAAAGAGAAAAGTTTTAAGTGACACTGATCGCACATTATCAACAAATGGGTGACCGAACCATTTCATCATGAACCAGCAACCTTATGTCTTTTTTTCGGTTCCGTTCCAGTTGGGTTCAGCACGCTCCAAGAATAATGGTTGGGGTTCAGGTTCGCTTCTGGCAAGAATGCCAATTTGGTTCCAGTTTTCAGTTTGGGTTAGGTTCCGGTTTCACAGCCTGATACAAACAGGACTTTGCTGCAAGCCAGAATTACAGTGCCTATCTCCCAGTTAGGGAGATAAACTGAGCAGGTCAGGCGGTGACTTTTGGGCAACTAAATGGTATCAGAGCAATCATCTGTTGTAAGCCTAGCAACCTTTCTACACTGGGGTTATGCTTTAATGCCAAGTTACGCTTGTCTTTGCTAGGAAATTTCAGCGCGCATTTGTCACGTGTGGTTACAGGCTAACAAAAATTTCTGGTGTGCACGTCGAACGCAAGAAAAGAATTGAGGATGGAAAGTTGGCAGATATTCGTGTTACAAACGAGGACGTAACAGAGACTGTACACAAGACGGGGCTCCCCTGAGCACCTTCTCCTTTACGTCTTTTCGCTGTGGTCGAAATGAGAGGTAAGAGAGGTCCATCCGAGCGCCCTCTGTGCTTCTCGTGTCCACCCAGGTGTCTTTCCTGTCCCACCTGTCGTCCCTGGAAAGCTTCTCTCTCAGCGGCAACCCCTGCGTCAACATGACGGGCGGCATCGTGTATCCTTCCAGGCTGCCAGACCACCCCAATGACACGATGGTCACGCCGGCACGTTGCGTTGGCTTGCCTTGAGCCGGTGGTAGCCCCCAGGGATGTCGAGGTCGTCCCTTGTTTTTTTTTTTTTTTTTCTTTCTTGGCTCGCTGTAGTGGAGCAAAAGACCTGCGTATTACAGCACGAAATGCATGATGTTCTTTTCTGCGTGCCTCTCGTGCAGTAGCCTTCATCGCTGTTACTTCCATTCATGTTTTTTTTTACAGGCGTGCACTTGAAAGACTTAACAAAGCTTGCTGCTGGGCTAGTTGGTTCGTAGTATTCACAATAAAACTTGGTGCAGGGCAGACAACACAAGGGAGACACGTGGGGCTGTCTCTCTTGTGTTAACTCTCGCTGCACGTAGGACTCGGAAGACTGCTTCTGCAAGTGGAGCAAAGGAAAATGTAGAAAGGAGGAGGAAGTGTACTTGGGGTGCACTGAATTCTTTGACGCGTGTCTGCTGACATGCAGGCACTGTTGCATTTCGCTTCTTCCTCCACCGTGAACGACGCGGGAGGAGAGGGGTCCTCACCAAAGCACCTGAGTGCCCATGGCAGGCTTGTGCGAGGTTTTTACCACCCCCTTGTTAGCTGTGCAGGCTGCAACCAAGTGACTGGTGCTGTTACTTCCCCTCTAGTCTTTCTAATGGGAATTGGACAAGTGCTGGCAGCTAATCGCTCTTATCTCGCTGCAAAGAAAAGTGTCTTCCTATTTTGAGTGCATTTAGTACAATTCTTTCTGAACAACGCAACGGTACCTGTGCTGAGCGCTGTTGAAGAGTACGCTGTAGTATAGCCCTGCGGGCAGAGCCTGGATAAAGCCATCCCTTTTTTTTGTTTGTTTGAATGAGCTGAACTCTACTGGCAGGTAAGCTGTAAGGCAGGATAGCCACAAGTATATTGGCGCTCAGGGTTGTCCCTGCTCACGGCAAATTGTTAGAAAGCACCCGGCACTTGGTTCCAGCACACCAAAGCAGAATTTCTCGTGGGGGCCAGTTTGGTGCGCGTGGCCCTTGCGTTGGTGTCACCTGAGCAGTGGAGCGGACTCTGCTCTGAAGCAGACGAGGGAGGGCTGGGGTGTCGGGGCCTCCTTGCGTGCACGAGGAGAGCAGCCTTGACCAACTGCTGCCCAGTGGCTTTGACTACAGGCCGTACGTCATCAACTGGTGTCTTGGCCTCCGAGTCCTGGACGACTTTGTGGTCACCCAGAGGGAGAGGTGAGTTTGTGCCATCAGCAGCGTGCACGGGCGGGTTCATGCTTGCTTTATTTGTTTATTATTGTTATTTTCCGCGTTATCCTACAGGTGCCCTCCCGTAGGAACATTGGGGAAGGGGGCCAGAAAAGTAATAACACAAATTAAGCAGAAGAAAAGTGGCACAAAACAATACAATGTGGTAACACAGTACAAATAACAGAAGGGGTAACATGGAAGAAGCATATTACAGTTACCAAAATAGTGTCTAGTACACAGGTGCAGAAATACGAAAGTTGCATGAATTAGTGGTGCAAAAAGCTTGTACACTACGCACGCAATAGAACACACGGAAGCAATGCACAGGACGAAAAAGGCAAAATGCGGTAATAAAGATACACTGACATACAAAGCAACATTTTTAAGATGAATAATGCTGGTGCGCTTGGTCACGGAACAGTGTATGATAGGTGGTCGAAACAATTGTGTTGGGAAGATCATTCCCAACACAACTGGCTCTTGACGTGTATGGTCTGTGTGCCCAGCACTGATGCAAAATTCAGTATCTTGCCGGGATCCTGCAAGTGCTTGCAAAGCAGGGGTGTTCATATTGCAGTTAATATACGAGATGCAGTGACAACGTGAAAAATGTAAGTTCAAAATACGACGACGTAAGTAGTTGCAACGGCCCTAAGTGACCGTTGGGATTACAGGTCTCCAGAGGCTGCAGGCAAGTTTCCCTTCCATCTTTGCTTTGTTTATTGTTCGAGAAGGGGAGAGCGTTAATTCAAGCCACTGCAACTAGAGGAGAAACAAAAAGTACTTCAGCTGTGCCAGGTCAAGTTCCGGAGTGTGCTGAACTGGTTTGGTCGGTACAGTGTGATGCTTGCTACACTGCGAAACAAGTGTGAACTGGGGGAGAGAGCGACTCAGCAGTGAAGGCGTGCACGGACCGCAACACACTTGTCTGCATGGACGACGGCTGTCGGCGACGCCCATGCGACGCGTGCACCTGCGCGGCCTCCCTCACTGGGTTCTCTGTCGGCCCCCGCTGTTGCCGCCGGGAACGCTGGTGGCAGCACCGCCCGTGAGGCGCACGCAAAGTGGGAACTGCTTTGATTTACTTTGGTTCAGCGTATTTGACTTTGATTCCACTTGATTCGCGTCGACTCCTCTCCATTCGCTTTGTCTTTGTAGTTCACTTTGGTTCATGTTAATTCATAACGTAATTCACTGATTTGTTCACTTTTAGCTACTTTGAATCCTCACACTTTAATTTGCTTTGTATTCATTATTAATCTGCTTGGCTACACCTTAGTATGCCTTCATATTTTTCAAGTAAGTTTGGATCATATTTATTCACCTTAATTCACTCAGACATCCACTTAATTTAATTCCTTTTTGCCTCACATTGATTCCTGTTATTTATTGCACTACTGCTTTTGTTACTCCACTTTCGTTTCTCTTTATTCACTAATATCAGTCCTACTCCACTTATTCATCCTCCTTAATGTGCACTGTCATCCCCTCATTCCAAATCTTCCTCTGGTTCGCTCTCACCGCCTTTAATCCCCATGAAATGTCCGAGGCCCTTTTATACGACGCCCGTCAACTGCGGCTGTTGCTCAAGGGCTGTGAAGGTTGATCCGGGATGGATCAGACAAAAACTTCCGCTTTATGTCATAGTTATCCTAATCACATCGACCAATTTTATCACATAATGAAGTCTTGTGCTCCAGCAGCTCTTTCCCCTTGATGCGAGATAGACAACACCATCCGCTCACTCTCTGTTCAGTGCACTCCTTGTCCCCAAAGCACTGCCGACTGAACGACAACAGCCGCCCTAGGAAATCCAACCGTTGCAGCAGCCAGCGACCAGCTCTAAACTTGCAGCCAGCAGTGTGCGATTACACGCAGCAGTTTGAGCAGCGCCCACTTTGTGTGCCCCTCGCGGGCGCTGTCGCCAGCAGCATTCCCGGCGGCCATAGCGTCCTCTGCAACAGCGGCAGCCAAAAATGCTGACAAAGAAAAGCTGGCCATGTGAGGGAGGCCGTGCAGGATGCCGCTCCACTGGTGCAGAGCCGTACAGTGGTGCGGTCCGTACACAGTACTGACTAGGAACTCTCCCATTATTTCCGGGCTTGGAGGAAACTTGCACCTTTGCCTCTTTATGTTATCCTGGTGAGGTGAAATGGGTACTGGCAAACAAGTAAGCGTTTGAACACGAGGTTTCGTGGGGCTTTGAAGTGAAGCTACAGCGCTGTGACGTTGATAGTGAGCTGTTCTATTTCACTCAAGGTGGTGCTGAGCTCTTGTGCCTTCCGAAGCGCAGCCACCATGTTCGGCTGTATGTTTTCTGTTTGTTGTTTTGGTTTAACACCGGCACCTGGCAAGCGTTCTCTTTTTGTCTGCATGCGGTCCACTTGAGGGGCCAGAGTGCAGCACTGCGACTCGACTAGGCGCCCAGTGGAGGAGGGGTGCAGCCAGGCCGCCGAGGAAGGACGCCTCCCTGCTGCCCGGCAGCCGTGCTGTTACCGGCGGCTGCGCCTTTCTCGCGAGGGGCAGGGCGCGTGCAAGCAAGCGGTGGGACTCTTTCACGCTTGGGACCGAAATGAGTTGACCTCAGTTGCGGAAATGCTCTTCTATATTCCAGGGCATGGCTCGCTGCCTTCTATTTGCTGTCGAGAAATACCAAGTGAAAAAGGTGGCCGAGTTTGAAAAAATCTGCAAATTCGAAATGGCTTTCTAGAAAATATATTCGGCAGGACATGATGAAATGTGCCCATGGTGCCGTCGCTGTTTCGAAATGTCTGTTTTGTTCTGGCTAGGGTTGTGTGAACTGGCTCGAGGAATGCAAGTCCCTGCTATGGGTGAACTGCAGGAAGAAAGCATGTCTCAAAGACAGTTTTATCCCTGTAAGATAAAGGACTAAGGTCTGTTTTGATATTCTTGGAAGCATTAGGCCTAGTCGAAACGAGAGGCACCTTTGTTCCAATGCATGCATCATGACGACTTGGATGTGCTGCTCTTGTGGGGCAGGGGTGGCAGGCCCATTCCTCCTTGGGGCTTGTGAATGTTGCGACTCCCCAGGGACCCTCCTTCAGGATGCACTCCTCCTCTTGCGGCGCAGTGTTGGCCATGGCCCTGTTCGAGTGCCCACAGCACTGTTACAGCCCGTGCTGCTGAGCACTTTGTAGCATACAAGTGCCCCATTCTCTATGCTCTAAGAATCCTCGCACACTCTAGTGAAGGGAATGGTTGAAGACACTTTGCATTTCACTGTGCATGCGCTGCAAATTTATGCCCCCTTGCACATTTCGAGGATCATGGGTTCAAAAAAAGAAGGATTGAAGGTGCTTAGATTGTGATGGTAATCTACATTCAAGAGCCTGTGTATCTGCTTCAGCTATGGTAATATCAGGTCGTACCAAAGTAGTCCATGCTTCCGGCAGCATGCAAGGCATTGCACATTGTAGACTGTGCCTAACATTTCCCGAGCAGCCGCATTAGTGTAGGAGAGGTGCTGTGTGCAGCCAGTGCTTTTCAGCTGGGAGAGAGAACCATACCTGAGCACCGAGTTAAGGGCACAGTGGGAAAAAAAATTTAACCGACTGCGTCTTACAATGAAATACGCAAATTATCAGCAGGGAAAGTAAGTGACCTTCGTGAAAGGGCCACTAAAAATCCCCTCCCCCAGCCGACAGTTTTCACCCCTTCGAGTTCTTGTGATGGCATGCAGCCTTTACCTGCGTAATGAAACAAGGGCCAAGGCTCATCAAGTGTCAGCCTCCCCCCACCCCCCTTTTGTCCTAAACCAGATCAATGCAATGCAGTGAGAGCATGTAAAAATTTTTACCAGGTGGAGGTGAGTGTGTTATCAAGTTATAAAGGGCCCAGGAAAAGGGCCACGAAGACTGGCTCATCAGGGCTTCCGACCTCCCAGTATTTCCTGCAGGTGGGAAGTTGAAGGATGACAAACACAAGTCTGCACCCAGCGAGAGAGAAAATGTAGTTGAGATCGGGATAGGAGAGGAAGAGAGCCAACACCTTGCGCAGTGAAAAAAAGCTTCCTACCAATTTTCACTGTTGTTCTTCAATGTTCAGTGACTCATTCTTAGCAAGGGCTCTTTGCACATCCCTAGGTTTTCTTCTTATTCAGAGTCTTAAGTTCGTTGGATGCTTGAAGGAAAGGCTGCACACGGGCTCCAAAAAATATGCGCACATTTGTGGGGGGTCTGCGAGGCTGGAACTTGGTGACTGCATGCACAGTGTCTCAAAGCACCCATAGGAAGTAGACTGCCCATTTGCTCACAGCAGTTATCCCGACACACTCAGCTGTGACAGAGAAAAGTTAATCCAGTGACTCCGAGCGAAAATGCAAAGTAAAGTGAATTTGAATAATGCAGACATGTCGATGTGCTAATGTCTTAGTTAGAGCAATATTTTCAGGTAGTCTGTGGGAAGAAGCGTCATGAGCTTTGGATGAGTGCACATGTCCGTCACAGCTCTTCTGTGTGGAGCAAGTCAGTGCCGTGCTTGCCTCTTGCGTGCGTTTCTCTTGACCCAGTGCAGTCATTGCAGACGCATTCTCCTCTTGCGAGACGTTTCACCGCCATCACGGCGGCATTGTTTCGCACTTTGTTATCGCTGTGCTGCAGCTGCAATGCACTTTGTGTGGTGGCTGCAGCCTCAAGGCGGAGTGGCTGTACAGCCAGGGCAAGGGCCGCTGCTTCCACCTGGGCGACCACCTGGCCCTGGTCGAGTACCTGTCCCAAGTGTGCCCCCTGACAGCCGCTGACCAGGCAAGCACCTCTGCATGCTCTCGGGCGTGGTCGCCCGGCACCTGTTCGTACAGCCATTGTGCTCCCTCCCAAAGTCTCATTGAAGCGCCTTCTCAGGGGGCACGTGCTAGTGCGGAAACTGGCCACGTGACCCTCCTGCCCTTTTTCCCTTCGTCTTGTGAGGAGCATGGACAAATCTGCGAGAAGGCTGCTCGCGCAGACCCAGGGTGGCATGCCTGCGCAAAGCTGCTCAAGCTGGATCCCTTGTGTGCCTCTACAAACCAGTAGAGCCGCCACTAAGGAGTTAGCAAAGGGCAGCTCTGGCTGTGCTAGTGCTGTGCGTGGCCATTAGTGCTTCCACAACTGCACCTAGCTACTCGGTCAGATCACCCTATTTTCATACACGCCCGAGCTCACAGTAATGGCCCACAAAACTCTCACTTGCTACACTTATGGTGGCGACGATGATTCACCCAGAATTGGTTCGATGCACCTTTCGTCCCGGCAAGTAGAACTGGCCAACCCCTTGGTCTGTTTGCCTTGTTTCAAGCAGTTCAAAAAGAAAAGAAAAGGAAGTTACACAATTTTTGATATGCAATGTAGATTTCACCTTGGTGCCACTAGTTTACAGTCTCACTGAAGAGTGGCCACTGAGCTGTTGTGTGGCCAGGTTCTTCCGTCATGCATTTGCTAGCCCCTCTTTTTCATAATGTTTGTTCTACTTCAGTCCTGTGCCAGGGCAGTTGACGCCAGAGCAGTACACTTGTGCAAGCAGTCGCCCTTACGTAGTTTCTGTGGTGTGAAGCTGCTTCGGCAGTGCCCCCCACCCACAGCAGAGTGGGAACTAAGCGAGCTACTCTGGTGTCGTGTCCTTGCTCAAATACCTTTGCCCGAGCTGTGTCGAGGGAGATGCCTGTGGACAGGGCACCTCCACGCGTAACTGTGCCCGGTCTCTCTGTGACGGGCTCCGCACCAGAGCCACCGAGTGGAGCCAGCCCAGATCGCAGCAGTTGCAGGATGTCCCAGGGAAGCTGGACTGTGCCACAAATGGCCAGCAGACTTGGAGCACCAGCCCAGACTGATGGCAGCAGCCAGCTTATAGTTGTTCCTTTAATGCATCCGTGTTTTTACAGTGGGCAGTTCGTCAGGCACAGTTTTGAGGGCATCGTCTGAGACAAAGTCACCGGATCAGCAAACAGTCGCACATTTTTCTCGGAGCGGTCGGCAGGAGTCGTACAGCAGCTGAAATGGGACGGCTGCTGCGTGGAATGTCGACTGTCTCGGACAAGACAGCTGGTGGGGAGGGGGACCGGAAAGTGTGGCTAGCAGTGTTAGTTTCCTTCTAGCTTTTTATAACTCACACTGAGCAGTTTGAGAGCATGTATAAGACACTTGTAATCTAGTACACGAAAAATCGGCATAGACCACTGGCTAATGCACGGAGGCCACTCCGGCATCTGAAAGACAGCCAAGGAGAAGAGGCAGGCATTCGTTGGAACAGCAGAGTGTAATGCCTCGTCATTATAGTACTATTTATTAGCTTTATTATGTAAAAACCCTAGGTCTGTTTTGTTATAAGCATATATATATATATTTGTGCATACACATGTACTACGTCGTTTTATTTAGTTACTTTCCTAAAGGAAGAAATGTAGGAACACAGTGCGGAGTGTGCCTAAATCACAGGGTCTGACAAGCTCAGTGACCAGCAGTTATGTGTGGGGATTCATTGCACGTGAGCTGGGAAAAATATTGCGCAGTCCACAAAGACGCCCCAGGCTGCCGCCGCCGCCACAGTCTCGCCGGGAGATTCGAACGAGAAGCGGAAGACAAGCTCCCAGAGGGAGAACGATGGCGCATCGTGCTCGCAGGACGGCTCGGAGAGATAAGAGGAGAAAGGCACTCACGCAGGAGCGAGTGCAAGGACTATTGCACTGCTCGGCTAAGTAGGTTCGGGCGCGGCAGCGAAGGGTCGCAGGAGGCTACTGCGTGCCGGGGGTGGTCACGTCACGTTGTCCACCAGTCTGTTGGGCGTGAGGCCCAGGAAGCTGGCGAAGAGCTCGCGGTTGGTGACGCTGCCGCCCGTCGGCGTGGCCTCGTCCCGCCGGTCGCAGAGCGCGCGCAGGGCCTTCTCCGCGATCACGGTGAACGGGACGGCCACCTCGGGGAAGCCGCCGCCGCCGTACTCGCCGCCGCCTTGCAGCAGCACGCGCCTCGCGCTGGCCGCGGGCTGGTTACGGTGCTCGTGGGGCAGGAACGCGGGTGCCGCGGCTCCTCGCGCCGGCGAGGGCGGTTCGCTGGGTCCGTGCTGCGGGCAGTGCTGCGTCCGGTACAGGCTCGCGTCGGACGCCGCCAACGCACGTGCGGGCTCGTGCCAGCGGGGCTCGGCGGGGACGCAGCACGCGGCGGCCAGCGGTGGGGCCTGCGCGATCCAGCCGTGCGGCGGCAGGGGGGCCGCGTGGGGATGAGCGCGCGGCGGCGGCGTGGCCGGCGGAGTGGACGCGGCGGCCTTCTTCACCTTGCGCCAGCCGCGAATCGTGGACTCGTTGAGGCCGAACTTGGTGCCCGCGGCCCGGTTGCTGAAGCGCTCGGCGAACTGGATCACCTGCTGCTTGAACTTGGTGTCGTACTTGCCCTTCTTGGCGGCCGGCGTCATCGCGCAGCTCTCCTCCTGCGTGCGCGGAAGACGGGGTAAAAGACCTCCGCCTGCCCCGGTCGCCCACGGAGGGCGCCACCCGCCGCGGCCGCCGCGTGGCGGCGCCGCGTGCGCCGGCAAGGGCGGGCCGTTCAAGGCGCCCTTCGCTCAGGCCTCGAGGCCAACACCAACAGCGGAGCCCTTGTTGCTGGTCCCAAGTTCGCCGTTGCAGGAAAAAATACCAAGAAAATGCTGAGCGCGTGTCCCGCGGCGACCGCCGAGTCCTCGGCTCGCGCAGTGGCTTATGCAAGAAAAAAAAAAAAAAGCCCCAGCGCTGTTGTCAATCGCAACCTAGAGTTACCGCATGCAAGAACTCCACGGCTAATGTTAAAGGTGAAAAGGCCTTGCTTGGGAGGGGTCACCGCGGCCACTACATTTTCTAGAAGCCGTTATGGATAATTGGAGACATGGCTACGAGTGTGCCAATCCTTCCCGAGACGACTTACAGATCCCGCCTCCACTGCCTCGAGTCAATGACGTTTATGAGAGATTAAACGTTTATTTGAACTGAAAGGTCTTGATTGAACTAGGGTAGGCTCCCTCCTTCCAGGGCCCCTGGTTCCTCTGCCCCAGTCTTGGCCCTAAAGATGAGATACTTCTGAACCCCAGGGTCAGAGCTGGCCAGAGCTGCCTCCCATAGCTCATATAATGACGAAGAGCTGGTGAGTGAGTGAGTAAAGACTTTATTGAATCGCCTGGTGTGGTGTCCCTAATGGAGCACCATGACGCAGCCTACGTCATCCCGTCAAAAACACTCCACTTGGCAGCCGCCTCTCTACTCCCCTCGGGGTCCTTCAGCCGCCCCTGAATGGGGGCCGAGCCCTTTCGGCTTTCGACCGGCTTCTGCTTTTCAAGGGCCGCCAGGATCAGCTGGAAAGAGCTGGTGGAAGTCTACAATGCTTAGGATGATTTTGCATCCACCACTCACCGCGATGAAGACAACTTCTTCGATGCATATGACGACAATTAGTAGCCCTGCAACTATGCAAATAAACAATGACACTGAAACTGAACTATGTGTCCGGCAGTTCTCACCTACAACACCTTTGCAATTTTCACGTCTTGCATTTGACTGCAAGCTTCCCTGAATTTTTCGTCTAGGTGTAGACGCCACTTGGGCCTGCCTGCGAGGTCGGCAAAGAAGCCCAAGCGTGGTGAGGTGGTGTGCAATGCACGAGCTTTCCTTCCACGCGAGTGCCGGTGTTCAGGCACCGCGCTGCATTGTTCAGTGCGTGATGATGGCCTGGAATGTGGTGTGCATTTCTGGTCGAAGTCACTGGCATGAGTGGATTTATCGACTACGACACATTTCGAGAAGGCCTCTGCACTCTTTTAATAGAAAACAACACGCCCCGCCCTCCTCCCCTTTCAAACACCAGTCACACAACACAGCTGCACTCATCTTGAAACATTGCAAAGCACCCAGAGCATGCACTAAGGACGTGGCCTCCCCCGAAGAAGGCTGCTGTTGTGCTTTGCCCAGAGCTTCCTGATGATGCCGTCCAGTCTCTGCCTGCTGCCCGGCCTCATGTAGAACACTGCAATGGGAGGAACGTAGTTGCCCGGCATCTGGTCCAGGCACGACAGTTTGGGTGCTGGGCCGCCACGCTTGGGCATGGCCCGCGAAAGGTCCAGTGGCTGGTGTTCGGCAGAAGACGTTCCCGCCTTGCTTGGTCGCTGGTTTCCTGCTGCGGAGGTGGCTGCTGGCCGGGTGGAGTTGAGCAGTGCAGCCAGCTTGGTTGGAGGAGATTCGGGAGGAGGGAACATTCTGGCATGCACACTCGGGTGGTCCATGATGGAGTTGTGGTTGACGAAGCCCCGGCCACCGTTCTGGCCCACCGACATGTGAACGTGGTGGAAGCTGCTGTGCGGGGGAGCCTTGGCGCTGTCGGCCATCGCAGGGCCCCTGCCCTTGCGCCGCAGCTTGGAGGTGTCCTGGATGAGACGCCTGCGGCTCTGTGGGGCCTCGTAGGGCACGTAGTGGCCGGGGGTGGTGCTCTTGCGAGTCCGTGCCCCCGACGCGCTGTCCTGGTAGTGGGTGGGGGGGGCCAAGGAGGCAGCTGTGGCGGTGTCCTGAGCGCGGTCGTAACGTGGCTCGTACAGTGCAGTCTTTGGGATGTCGAGGTCAAGAGACGTGGGTGCAGTGTCCGTCGTATTGTGGTTGCCTGGCGGGGGTTGTGGACTGCCTGCATCTGCCTGCGTGGCGGCACTGTTTGGGAGGGGACACGAGGAGGCAGAGCACAGTGTGTCTCTGGTGGGCACCACAACTGGCGCAGGTGCGCTGCCCCCAGCAGTGGACAGGCCAGCGTCGCTCGCTTCACTCTGACCCTCACCGCGGGGCACAGCACTGCAGAAGCTGGGTTGTAGGGCTCCCCGAGCCTCGGCTTTGGCGAGAGCCACGGGGCCGTCGTACTTTCCCGCCCCGTCTCCGTCAGGCGTGACGTGCGGCCGGTGCAGGGAGATCTTGAGCTTGAGCGAGCCCTCTTCGAGCGTGCACACGCCGTGCAGGTCGCCGCCCGGGGACGGGCCCTGGTCGGCGGGGGGCGGCCGGACCGTCTTCTTGTGCTGGTCGCTGCTGGGCAGGCCGCCGTCGGACTCGCAGCCGCGCTCGGCGGCCGCGCGGGCCCTCTTGCTGCGCTCGCCGTCCTCGCTGCGGCGCCGCTTCAGCGGACAGGACAGCTCCGGGGCCTGGCCGTTCTGCGCGTACATCGCGGCGTCCCCGGGCGTGCCTTTGTCGCTCCCCGCACGTGCTGGCCGCGCTGCCGCACGCACGCCCCAGCGCCGCCGCTCGAATTCGGCGAAGCTTTCGTCGGCGGTATGGACAAGCGGCTGATTGATGGGGCGCATACGTCGCGTCTCGGCGCCGATTCGCAAATGTCACCCGGCCGAGGAGATCTGGTCGACGGCGGCCGGGCGGGCCTTTTCTCGGTCCGGTGGCGGTCCGCAGCGAAGAAAAGATGGATTCCCCCCTACCTCGACGGTCTCGGGCGGCGTAGTGCAGGAGCCTACCGCGCCGGCATGCCGTGTCGGGTCGCCGAAGAGCGGGCGAGCAGCGGTTTGTTTTGCCGCGGCGCGGGTCGGCGCCTCGCTTGCGGTGTCCGGGCGGTCGCGTCCGTCAGTCGGGGGAAGCCTAAGACGCCGGCCGATGTGTGCATTCGGTGACGATCACGGGGCTAGGCCAGCGAGGCGACAACATGGCCCATTTTGGCGACACAACATCGTCAGGGCCAGCAGCGGCATCCCCGAAAACTTGGTTTTTCTTTTCGCCGTCCCTCTTTCTCTCGTTCATTCTCTCGCGCGAATATGACACGGGCTTTTGACGCCGGGCGGCGCTGCGATGTCAGACCGGAAGCTTTATGACCGGAAGCGAGTGCCCTTTTTTTATTTTTTTTTATTTTTCTGTCTATGGAGCAGGGCGGGCGCAAATTCGTTCTGTGGAGCCTCCGTGTCGTTCGGCATTCCGTAGTTTTGATGGCCCGCCTTCCGTATCCATTGTTGTAGCCGGCCTCGATTTGTGCGATGCTCCTCGTGCGGTGCCAGCTGCGCAGTGATCGATTAGCTGAGCGCTTTTCTGCTGTACTCGCGCGCATCGAACTCGTTTAAAAGGCGTAACCTGTCGTTTAAAAGTGGCATTGGATCAATTGGATTATGAACGCTCCGTCGCACAGTTATTCACGGCGGGGCACCTGACGCAGGCGACATTTGCGCTTGTCGGGATGGGACACCTTTTACACCTTTTCTGTTGAAAAACAACATTGGTCTGACCCGCTGGCGTCGGAAATATTTTTTTCCCTGAGGGAGTGATAAATATGCTACCATAAACATAATTGTCATCATCATCAATTATATTATTGTGGTTGATATTTAAAAATTCACTTTCTTGAGATTTTCCGCAGGGGCTCTACGGTAGCGCCACAATGATTAGTATGCAAGCATAATCCAACCCTCCTAAACAAAACCCAATCGAATAATCACTGAGCGTCACATGCTGGAGAGTAAAAAGGCCAGTTAGTGACTTCACGGCGACTGTGGTCTCTACGCGAGGCACCGCGGTTGCACCCACGATTCTATAGCTTTCCATTCATCAATGATTAAAAGCAGTGTACATCTAAATAAATATAAAAATAAAAAATTGCAAAAGCAGCACCCACCAACACATTTCTATACATGCCGCCTAACCAAAAACGTACTACGAAACATGCACAGCTACTACATGAAGGCTTGCATGATGAATATTGACAAAGCAAGATAGTAAATACACCGATCGGTTGCAAAGAAAAAAAAATATGCTGTGCGTTACATTGTACGTGTAGATTGAACCACGACCAGCTGTATTTTGTACTAAGGCCCCTAAAATTAATTTTAGGGACCTTAGTTTGTACGACCTGCGCACGCCGCCGCTCCCCAGCGCGCGCGCTTTTTTTTTTTAGTTCACGGTAGCGCCACTGCAAGCCACGGCGCTGTGTTTGATCCTCAAGTCGCGGCACGGTAGCTTTGACCACGGCCGGACTGGAGGAGCGGCGAGCGCGCACCTCCAGCCCGGCCGTGCTTTGACTTGCTTAGGAATTCCGCTAGGGAACTGCGCGGGCCCGTGACTGCCGAAAGCCCGAGCCCGGCTCTGACCGCATGCTGGGTTCGGAAGGTGTAGCATGCATTTTGTCGGGCCCACGCCGGCCCGCAGTCGCGTGCCGCAAATTTTAGATTGTTGATAGCAAAAAGTTTGCTCATTTGTTTGCTCACAAAGAATAGCGGATAAAAACAAAAGCGAATGGAACTTAATCGCGGCGGGCTACATCATGCAAGCAAGGCAGGCCTGACTGAAGAGCTTTTTGGACAACTTTGTTTTTCTCCACAAAAGCATATCGAAGGAGAGCTTTTCTGTGAATGGATCAACGAAAGGATCAACGAATTGAATAGATCAACGAAAGGTGGAATATCTGTTCAATAAATCTGTAAATAAAGAAGATTATCCCTTTTTCTCAAAATCCTTTAAATGATCCTCGGTGTGCCTTCAGTTCGAAGACTGTGCGTCGTAAGTGAAGCACTTTCGCCCATATTCTTGAAAATACATACTCTCAGTAATGAAATTTTGGTTGTCCAAGTTCAGTGTCAGTTTGCGTCTCAGTCCAAGTTTAATAGTAGCTCCTAGAAAAGTCCAAAAAAAGCTCAGTCCACGTTTAATAGAAATTTAAATCCAATATACTTCCAGTATGCTTACGTTTCTAGGTTGAAGACCGCAAATTTTTTTGGGGCTCATGTTTCCGACTGGGGCTGATATTTAAAAGCACACTGCGGGCTCAGGCTTATTTTATTACACTCTGTCAAGCTCGGGCCAGACCAGGGTCATATTTTATAAATTTGTCGGGCTCGGGCCGTGTCTCCCGGGTCGCGCCGGGCCTAGAAATTGCAACTGCAACACGCGTGCACTGCTCTATATGAATTGTGCGTGCTCGTGTTATTTTAACTTTTTGACGACACCTTTGCACCACTTTTTTTACAATGTCTTTTTAAAAACCTCAGCGCGTCATCGCGCTTGTTGTCGACAATGGTGCACTGCTGCGTTCCGTTGTGCCACGAGTCGGCCACCTGCGGCCCCGTTGTCGGAACCGCCCTCCCCCTGTTCTTAATTCTTATGTGGAGGACGACGCGCCAGTTTTGACCTCAAATGGCCCGCGTGAGAGGCGGGAGACAGCAGAGAATTCTTCACATTTAGCCAGATTATTGTCCAGAAGTATTGTCAATTCGATGAATTTTTTCTCTTTGCCTGCAAACCCCGCCCCCCATTTGCCGTGCGGCCTTCCGCCGTGTCGGATTTATGCAACTCGGATTTATGCATCTGATTTATGTGTCGGATTTATATGTGTCGGATGTATGCATCTCAAAAGGTCGCGACCCCTGTGTTTTGCAAATCGAGCAGCCGTTCCGCCAAAGGAATTTCCTTTCACGTGTTCCCGTTGACCAACAATTTATCAACCAAATATTGACCACTATCCGGAAGACCATTTTAATCTTTGTAACGTTTATGTTCCGAGTAGTTTTTTTTACTACTTTCTCAAGAAGGCAACATTTTACTGCATAATGCCGTCTACGTTTTCGTGACTTAAACTTACGAAGTAATTGTGCTCACTGATGCCTGAAACGTTTTTCTGTAAAGAGAGTAGCCGAATGTAACCTTATAATTGAGCTGAATGTTCCCTCGTAAGCTTGAAATAAGAATAATAAAAAAACGGAGTAGAAGTCTATCATAGCCACAGTTACAAGTGAGGCTGTTGTCAGCGCACCACAGCAAAAATACATTTGCACGAATATATACAAATACATTTGCACGAGACTTAGATGCATAAATAATATTACTTCGAAAATTGCGCGCCAGTTCCGCTATGTTTACGTTATCTGTAAACGTGGAACTTCGCAGACCGTACGGAAACCACGACGGGCCGCGCGTAAACAAGCGAAGCTGATGGTGATGATGATGATCAATGGCCTCCCCTTTGAATCGGGGTGACGGCATGCGCCATCTAGCCTATCTTTGTAATTTAAATTTAGTTAACCCTCCACTCGTATTTCTTTTTAATTCTGCCCTGCCGCTACCCCTGGCTGGGATGACACTTTGTCGACTTCCCTGCTGTTTTTTCCACCAGTACTGTAGCCGCTGCTTAGTAATACCAGAGTCCTTGGTAATACCGAATGCTGACCAGTTAATGCTTCCATCAACTGGGAAGCGCAGGGCCTCCGGGAGTACGACCTTCCCCCCAATTCTAGCCGGCTGAATTTTTTGGCATTCTATTACTATGTGGTCGATTGTTTCTTTATCCCTGCCACATCCCACACATGTCTCATAGTGGGACAAATATTTGCTCATGTAAGTTCGAGTTCTCATACAGCCAGCCCGCGCTTCAAAGAGCAACGCACTACCTTTATTGTTGTCATAAAAGTTCTCTTTCCAAATCTCTTGTTTGCTTGCTTTATAGATTCCTAGTGATCCCTTCTTTTCCATCCTCTCTGACCACATGAGCGCCTCTGTTTTCTTCACTTGCTTTTTAACTGCCCCCCCCCCCCCCCCCCATTGTTTATTCGCTGTGTTCAAGTTATATTTAGTCGCCAGCTTTCGCGTCCTCTTCCGCCAGTGGGTGTCCGCACTTTTAAGGTACAGGTACCTGTGAACTCTGGCTGCCCGCTTCTTCGCGTCTAACTGTCTAAGCCGCTCCTCAAAACGTATTTTACTTTGCGCTTCCCTCGCCTCAAATGAAGCCCAACCGATATCGCCTTGTACCGCTTTATTTGCAGTCTTACTGTGAGCTCCCAGTGCTAATCTGCCGACTGCCTTTTGGTTAACCTCCAGTCCCGACAGGATATCTGACTTCAAGCATAATACGGCATTAGAGAACGTGAGCGTCGGCACCATTACCCCTTTCCAGATGCCTCGTACTACCTCGTACTTGTATCTCCAAAGCGCTCTACGTTTCATTACTGCTGCGTTTCGTCTCCCTTTCAATTTGAGGTGTTCTTCATGGGCATTCAGGTATCCCTTTCCTTCATTAAGCCAGATCCCCAAGTATTTGTACTTATTTACTAATGGTATGGCTTCCTGTTGAATCCTTAGTGGCGCTGTATGAGCTTCCTCGTTGAACACCATGACTCCAGATTTCTGTGGGCTAAAATGTCGGCCTAGGTACGTTGCCTCATCACCACAAATGTCGGCCAGTTTTTGTAAGTCTTCCGCATTATCTGCCAGCAACACTATATCGTCCGCGTACATATATCCCGGGATCCGTTGCTCCACCAACGGAGAGTTGCTTCGGTACGACAAGTCAAAGCCTAATCCACTCTAATTTTAGTTACACGGTTTATTTTCCTCTTCTGTGCTTTACGTTTCCGCCGCCGTGCATCAGTGCCCCCTCCTTCCTGCCTTTCGCTACCTCCTCTACTCAGTCTATCTTCTTCTTGAACGTACGTGCCCCCCTAAAAAAGCTACTTCCCGGGCTGCCAGTCACCACCGTACAGGCTCAGCTAGACGGTCACTAAAGTGTATGCCGTCGTACACAAACGCCCCGTTGCGGCCTGCACGGTCCAGGTCCCGGATTAGGTTGACCACTGCAAAATTCGTCGCTTTACCCAGGGTCCAAGGCTCCCTGTTTGCCGCAACCACCGCCCTTTATACGTGGATACCTTGTTTCTGAACCTCCGGCACCGCGCAGACCGCAATGTGCACATCCTCAGAGACCGCCCTCAGCTCGTTGACCCCCTTCGCAATCTGCTTCGCGAACCCTCCCCCGCGTCTCTGTAACACATCGTTCACTCCCCCGATTATCGCTACCAAGCTGCGGTCCTGCATTGTGTCCCACAGTTGCCCCTTTGCCTGTTCCTTGCCCACCTTCACGTCCACGATGGACCTTTCCCTCTGCTTTTCCCCACTTGAGCTTGTCCCCTCCTATCTCCAGACCTTTCGGCCTCTCCGTCGTTACATCGCTGTGGCGCTGCGGGGCCGCGCTATCAACCTTACAGAATTTCTCAGTGATAATTTCATGAAGGTATGCCAATGACTGCTCTCCCTTGAGTATCCGGCCCGCTCCATTTTCTATAGTAGCACCTTCTGTATGTCCCGTGACATGCAGTTTTGGCGACATGCAGCGCCCCCTCGTGTCCGACGCGTCTGGGTAGTACAAAAGCAGACGACCCTCGCCGCCCTCCGTGTGTTTTCAGTTAAAAGCCAGAGTGAAAATTGGTTGTACTTAATTTAATCGCATTGTGGTTGCGTTTAAATGACTGCATGCTGAACAAAATAGTTCTTAAAGGGGCACTGACACAAAAATTTTGCATCTTGTTTTTTTTTTTTGTTGCGATAAGTAGCTAGTGACCTACTTATAACTTGTAGAAACCTCATTTGCTTCAGCGTGCGACGGTTGTTTAATTAGAGGCATTTTCAATGCGGCCAGTCGCAGTTTCGGTTTCAGCGAGTGCCGCGAAACGATGGATTTTGTGGATTTTGTGTGAACAAAGCTGACCACGTGACCGTCGGAGGCATATCACAGAGCAGAGCCGCCGTAGCACTGTCGAATCCGCATCGACGGTAGTTTCTGCGAATGCCCCCACGTACTGATCTCATGAGGCGCTTAATTAAAAAGCGACCGTGGATGTGACGCAGGCGCTGCGAGTGCAAATGCTACCGCGGCTAAAGAACGACGCGCGACGCTCGAGACGGTGGGTGGCAAGACGCGCGCTGGGAGCAGTCGGCCGGTCTGCCTACAGGTCCGCCCGGGTCCGCCTACAGATGTGTTCGGCTTAGCACTGCGGCGGATATTCGAGTGCCGCTCTCGTAAGCGGTGCAGAGGACAATTTTTAATGCAACACGCCATCGCATCATTAACTCCTTTCTCATGTAAGCCACCATGGTCGGGACTTGGGGACAATTTCGTGCAGCGGTAACAAGCTATCACTCGAGCAACCTGTGCCGGCCTGGGCCACTTCGCGGCCGTGGCTATAGTGCCTAGAGTATATTCTAGGCACTATTGGCGGTGAGATGTTTGAGTGGCGCCCCCTGGCTCTGACGTCAGCTTAGGGACTCGCGCCGCTGTCGTCTGCTACACTTGCGCCGCTGCTACACTGGCGCCGCTGTGGTGCGCTTGTAAGGGGCTGCAAAGCCTAAGTACAGTGGCTAGCCACTGTAGCCTAAGCTAAATATCGCCCGCTTCGATCTTTTAGGGCATGAAAAAGCTTATTTCCAGTAATTCAGTTATTTTTCCAGCTTCTGACAACTCTTAATAACTCCAAGCTGTATACCGCACAAGTTTGCAATGAACGAGGAGAGACCAACTTTCTTCAGAGCATCGGTCAGATAATTGTGCGTAACTCGTCTTTTCTAGCTTATTTGCGAGGTTCAGGGCTCAGAGCTCCTCGATAGGTATGCAAAATGCGTAGGCTTCCCTAAAGTATACTCGAGATGTTCTTATGAAGACTCAACAGTGTAATGCTACGCACCAAGCGGCGCGTCCATACATGCGCATCGCAAAGCAGGAAATAAAGCGATTGTCTGCTATTTCTTTCGTTGTTGTTGAATTGTATCAGGTGAATGTTTTTTTTCTATGCCCAACGAATTAATTTTCCTGCACCGTCACACATATATCATTAGGAGGTTTGTGGATGTTTGAGAGGAGCACATAGTTTGTGTGGATATTTTCTTCAGGCTGTAAGGCATACGCTACCTTCTTCAGAAATTGGCTTTCGGTATGGCTGCGTACAACGTGCATATTCGCAGCGTGCGTTTATTCACATGCAAATGCAATGAGAAGGTTTGTGCCACGTCACCGCGAAACAGCGCAGACGACGTTGTCCAGAGTACTCGAAGGCGACTTTTCCGCCCCGAATTTCTATCGTAACTAATGAACTGAATCTCAACCCGAACAGGTATGACATGATTACAGCGCTGAATGCGTGATATACTCTCTAAGAAACGGAAGAAATAGTGTACGTGCCGGTTTTCAGTATTATGAAGAATCATAACCGATGAATATCTCCAAGCAGCTATTTATTGTTTTCCAACCCCTTCAGGCGTAAAGAACAAATCTTGGCCTACTCGGGGTGATGTTCCACGAACTGAAGAAAATTACTCTTACTCGCTGTCCTGGACTGAGGATCCCGCCCACTAACCAGCTCGATTTTACAGCAAAAGTTTTCTCCTCCTCCCCCTCCTCCTCGTACTATTGAGGGCAGTGTTACTATAACGCATATCTGAATATTGGGAAGGCATGGCTGTCGGAAATATGTACCGAAATGTCCGCCAAGGTCTGAAGAAACATATTGGTGTTGTATTTTTACCGTAATTGTTACCCGTTCTGATCAAAAAGCATCCATACTGGTTAGAAGCCTGCACCAGCACGCGCCTATACACACCGTAGGTTATTTGGAACTCAACCTACATTTTTGCGCCCAATAGTGCATGTCGGCACACTTTCATGCTATTGCAACGTAAAGTGATGTGATACAATACTTTCCAGCGTTCGGCAAGGTTGCAAAAAACAGTTTTACCTTACATACGATCGATTAGCCAGGAATCGTAGTGCCTTCTCTCAAAGCCGAGAGCCCCGAAGGCCTGAAGTTTGTTTAGGTCTTGCATTTCGCTGTTGTCGGTTTTTAGACTCTGGTTGTTTCCTTTGTTCGATAGATTTGTGAATACAGAAGCTGACACCTATAGCTCCGACTCTCCGCACAAGACCGGCTTCGCAGGAATGTGGCCACGCCGTCAATGTTTCTTCCGAAGTCGTGTCGAAAACAATACTGTAAATCACGCCTTGAGCTAGTGTATGCGATTGTAAGTCTTTTATTGTAATAAAAAGTTGCGCATACGAAACATCTGGTGCGGACAAACATCAAAAGTCGACCGAGCGCAAAGAAACAGCAGGTAGAGCGAGCCCGAGTGAAGCAGACGACAAATGCGAGAGTCCCTAAGCTGACGTCACGAAGACGCCCTTTGCAGCGCCGCCCGTGGTCGCGCTCACCGCCAATACCGTGGCCGCCGCCTGCACAGCGACCGTGCGGCTAGCTCAGTGGGCTTTTCGTGCCTCCGGCGCGTTTTCGCGTCCAATGGTAATAAACAGTAATAGAAACAGAGTGCCTGGAATCGCTGTAGAACTTTGGTCGCGGCCAGCTGCCCGATGAGCTGACGAAATCACGGCGCCTCCGCCAAGGCCTCCGCCGCCAACGATCGGGTCGTTCGTTCTCGAGAGCAGAAGCTCCGCCCTCCGGCCCTCCGATTGGAGCGGCGAGCCGGGCGAGCCGGCGAAAAACGCCGGCAGTGCGGAAGCGGCAAACACAAACTCGTGACGTGTTTGGATGTGGTTTATTTACACAATAGCCTCGGGATGTCGATTGCGCGTGGTCCTCTGCTGGCTGCTCGGTTGCGTTTCGCACACTTTAAAATTGATTTTAAATATGTTCTAGGCTGTATTCGCCGCTGATATTTTGCAGATGATGTATATGTGTTCCCACCAATCTATCTCCGAAGTTATCTCGCCTTCAAAATTTTGTGTCAGTGCCCCTTTAAAGTATTTGCAGAGGCTAAGCAAAACAATATGCACTGCAACCATAGGTCGGCGTACTCACTCGTGAGTGCACTCATTTGTACGGAAACTTGCGAGTGAGTACAATTACGAGTGAATACAGACCCAGACAAAAAATGAGTGCGATGATGAGTGAGTACAGACGGGAACACATGTACTCGCGAGTGGCGCTCATGAGTACTGCACTCGCGAGCAGTTCTCACGAGTGCAGTACCCATGATTCATGAGTACAGCACTCGCGAGTACAAACTTGTGAGTTTGATCACGCGCTCGAATCACAACGTGAGTGCACGAGCACCCCCTCTTAAGGAGGGTTAAATCAGGTGAACTTCCGCCCTTGCCATTCCCCCTTCCGCGGCTTTCCGCACTCGCTCGCCACGGGGTTGCCTTAGCAAAAGCAAGGACAGGCATGCTGGCTTCACTCGACTTGCTCCGTTCAAATTATGGGTCAGTAGACCTAGTTTAGCGCGTGAATGCAAGTGGTTGATTGCGAGAACAAATTGGTAGAAACACTTTTGAATGCAAGTAAATGAGTGAATACTGAGTGGGATTGCGAGTGAATACGAATTGAGTATGAGCACAAGTGAATACAGTGAGTACAGATTAAGTACGAGTACTCGTGAGGGCTGAGTTTGATCACAGATTGAGTATGAGTACAAGTGAGTACAGATTCAGTACTAGTGCTCCTGAGGGCTAATGAGTTTGTGCAGATGAGTGCGGGTACAAATGAGTATATGCAATGAGTGAGTACGAGTGATTTTGAGTACAGACGAGCCTTTTTAATCCAAGTTTGTGTGAGCACAGCGTGAAGTTTGAGTTTGAGTGAGTTCTTTCTGTTCTGCCGACCTATGGGTACAAATAACAAGCCGATTTATACCCTAGTTACACGGTGGAAGTAACCGCAGTTAAGTTTAACCGTAATTACTAAACTAGCCGCGGTTACCGCAAACCGCGGTTTTGGCTACACGCGAAATTCCAAGAGTGGTGACCGCGGTCACTTGGTTGTGAGCGTAACAAAAATAAACAAACACGCTTTTAGAGAAGCGTTGTAGACAAAAGGAAATATCGTTAAACAATCGCTTCAGACCCAAACGCAACGCACTCGCGCGCGGCGAAATTTAGGAGAGGGGCTTCCCCAACAGCTCGCAACCAGCTTGGTTTCCTGGGGTCTGCTCGGTGTAGGGAACTTTTAGGCTTCGCATTGCGGTGGATATTTGACCGCCGCTATCTCTACAACTGCGAATTACAATCCATAGCATAATTTTTCACCACACTAAAATCCACTTTCTCGCATGTGCAAGTTCTTTTCCGCGATCAGATTGATTTCGAAGAGCGGCGATAAGCTGTTGCTGCCGTGGTCTGGGCCGGTTAGAGTAGAGCTCCCGTTGCTGCAGTGCCGTGCGGGCAGGCGCACCGGCGTGTTTGCAGACGCGCGCGCCGACGTGGGCGCTGATCGTTTGCGAGTGCTGAACATGATTGCCTGATTTATCCATTTTTTGGCGAACGACGCGCGCAGTTTACAAATTTAGCGCGGCTTTTGTCGTAGTTAATCGGCTGGATCGGGGAACGAGCCGCTGCTGACAGGCAGTCGCGCTGACTGCGAGAGCGACGCAAAGAACGCTTAAGCGCCTCTTGGGGGCAGCTTTGGTGCGGCGCCCGCTACTTGAGAACCTTCGTCTCCTCCGAACGCCAGGTGATTTTTTTTTTTTTTTTCGCCTCCGCTGATGCGCCGCCACTTGCGTCCGAACTGACTTGTGCGATTTCGAGCACTGCGGCTGCGGGAACTGCGGTTAGCGTGACCGAACTGAGGTGGCTAAGCTCAGTTTGCGTTAACCATGGTTGGCAGTTTCGTCTGTCGTGTAACGCAGCAAAACTGCGGTTTTGTCTAACCGCGGTTCGCTTAACCATGGTTAACTCTGCCCGTGTAACTAGGGTATTATCGACTTTTGAGCGAGCTGTCGCGATTGTCGCGACGTGGGTCAGTATGGCCAGGTCGGGTGGTCTAACTTCCTGACGATAATTATCGTTCTTAGACAAAGGCAAGTTCACAAGTAGCATAAACACAGAAGCTCTCATATGGCCTGATGTAACTGCAAGAGGTTGCTTCAGCGGGAGCATGCCAGCGGACGCGGGAAGCGCAGCTGACTCAGCTGACAGTGCTGGCCTGACACCGCCTTAAAAACGAGTGGAAATTGTGTTTTATATTTTCGCAAAATAAATTATTCTTGCTGAATATTTTACGCCGCTCGATTTACGAACGGCAGGGCACATGCATACTAGCGAGTAAGTGAGGTAATCGAGTCAAATAAACAAATTAAGAGCAATTAAAGGACGCGAAACAAGCACCAAGTCGCACGTCTGCTACCTGCACAGATGTGTACATCTATGTGTAGTACATAACGCAACACAGCCGCATGTACGCAGTGCGCGACCCAAATATTTACATACGATCGTCATTGACTGTGTTCTTTATCTTCGAGTGCAGGGGTCGGCAACCTACGGCCCGCGGGCAGAATGTGGCCCACAGGGCTGTATCATGCGGCCCCCCGCATGCCGTCACAACCCCACCCCTCATCCTGTCCCTGACAGTCTGAGCGCCGACACTGCAGTTTTGACCTCAGATGAGGTTAGACGGCGAGACAAGAACTGAAACTTGATCGCTTCCAGTTGCATTGTCCCCCAACTTCACATTAAGCCAGATTATTGCCAATTATTGTGAAATATTATTGGCAGTACGCTGAATTTCTTCTCTTCGACTCCAAAGCCTCCTCTCCCTCCCACCCAATTTGTCGTCCAGCCCTGCGCCGTGTCGGCTTCATGAAACTCGGCCCTACGCCTCGAAACATGCTAGTCTATTAAGTGCGAGCTGGGAATATATGATGCAAGAGCGTAATTAAATAAAGTAAGATCTAACAAGGAAACAGGCCAGCCACTCACTTTGTTTTACCGCGGCCACTACTTTCGGAATCACAAGACATTTCAAGCTTCTGACGCTCGCTGCATTTTGTCACTGAGCCACGTAATAAAAAGGCAAGCTAGCGCTGCACCACGTATTCGTAACGGCGACGCAAACCAGGAGTGTTTAACGAAAGTGCACGCATAAGTGCGCAAAGGCGCGGCGCACCGCAACAGACGGACCGCAGGTTCGTCGGACTCGCTGAATTTTTCGCGCGATCGTGCACCCATTGCCATTGCGTTGCTTTTTTTGATCGGCTGTGGTTGAAAAGCCTTTGTCACCAAGTGTATCAGTTTAAACAAGAAGCATCTCACTAGAAATCCCACTTCATACGACTATCGATCTGTGTACCTGCCAGTGGCAGAGCGCCGTCACCGTCTCAGCACTTTTGTCGATGCTGTAAACGTACTTAGCGCTGCGAAGCTTTTCTCACTAATGCCGATTTGATCGCCGGAAGAGATCGGACGCGTCGGGGATGGGCTGGAGACGATGTCGCAAAACAATCGGGAGGAGCGAGCTCATTTTCTTTCTCTCAAGACGCGGGATCCTATGGGACCCCCGCAGCTTTGTACTAGTACCACGACCGGGCTATACGCCTCGAGCGCGACCTGTAGGAGCTAGAGTTTCTCTATATAGCTCTTATAGCTCCCTGCGGGAGCTATATACAGGAACTCTGGTAGGAGCGCCACTGAAATCCCCCTAGCGGCCCGTTTCGAAAGCAGGCGCGGGATTCTCCGTCCCGCTCCCCACTGCCGCCGCTGCTTTTGCGGCATGTTCACGACTGAGATTTGGCGTTTGCGGGCGTTGGAAATCCATGGTTATGTGGAGCAGTCACTCTGTTCGCAAATGGGGTGTGTTTACGTGAATGCACATGTTTCTGACGCGATCTTAGTGTGGTATATTCGGTCTGGTGTGTGTCACAGGCCAGCGTCGCGGAACCGGCGTATGCATGAACCTGATTGTAGTTACACTGCCCTGAATCTACTAGCAGTGTCTCCGTAACCACCGGTTCCTCAGATGTTCATGCTACGGGTATACACTACGATATAAATCAGTTTTGTGCGCTTACATATTTAGCGGAACACTCATATACTTTTGCCAGTATACCTCAGATATTGATAACCACCATTTACAAGCCAGTGTGTGTTAATGTCTGGAATATTCAACGTAAGTACGATGGATAATGCAGAGTTATACTCGGGGATCAGCACACGACAAAGAGTCGTCTTGTCGTGAGGTGAGCGCCCGCAAACATTCATCCGCTACATATATCCTCTGCAAGCAGCGCGCACATGGACTTATAATATAATCGGCATCCGCGACTAAACTCTTCTTCGAAATATCGTCACATGGCACAGGGAGCCTGAAGAATAAAGCACAAACTGAAATCAGAGGGCCTTATTTAATACCACACTCTTCTAACGGTACCTTTCATCGCATGTGAACTGCCTACCCTATTACTTCCAAAAATGCGCCCGCCGAACGATCAGCTGTTCGTTGAAGTCGAAAAAAAAAAAACGACAGTGAACGCGAGATTTGTGCGTGTGATTACTAAAACGTTCATCGCTTGATTCCGCTCTGCATTTATACACAGCGTCCCCCTCCCCTACCCCCCACCTATTTCTCGCGAAATGCCAGTCCATTTCGCATATAGTACGTGTGTCTGGTGAACCCTACCTGGCTCAAGTTTCGACGAACGTCTTTAGCATGTTAGAAGCTGCACTGTTTTTTTTTTTTTTTTCATTTCCGTTAGAGCTATTATGTTTCTTCCGCACTTGCACAGCATGTATTTTCCCGTGGTTTCATATTATATTGCCTTGGTCCTTGCTATAAGACGTGTGTGGGCAAATATTTAACGTATATACTTAAAATTTTCGCATGGTTTATATTCTTATACAAGGCATAAGTTATTGTTCGGGATTGGCTAATCACATCCCCGAAGCACATTTTTCTGTGACGTATATATTCGAAACGAAGCCGCATTCGTTGTCCACGCTGCAAAATGAAGCCAACCTCTCACTGTGCCAGTATCAGGTCTAAACGAGGCATACAGTAGAATTCATTTGTTCCTGACGCATTTGTTCTTGACGCGCAGAGCAGAGCGACGAAGTCCTCGAGCCGACGAAGAGTTGAAGTAACATTTATGTACAGTATATACATGGTAAGCAAACGTTACATGACTCGCACAAAGGCGACAGCACCCTTTTCACTCGGTGCTTCCGAAGAGAAGCCGCCGAGGAATGCCGACGATGAGAGCCTCCGGGCTTCTTTTATAGCCCGGGAAGTTCGTTGTGGCCCCAAGAAGTTCGAAAAGCTCCAATCAGGGCTCTCGCTGCCTGAAGTTTGAATTCCGACGAATGGTAGCGAAGCGGTGAGTCAGCTGCGCCGCCAATGGGGAAAGGGAGGGTGATGCCCCCGCCGTCTCCGTGACCTCGCCTCCGGGCGTAGCGACATGCCCTTGTTTGGTCGTTCTCAGATGCGGGATTCGGCCGCGCCGCAGCGACGAAAGGGAGAGGCGTGACGGCGTGACTCAGCCTCGCTGTCGGCGCGTCGCCTCGTGCAACGCCTTCGGGCCAGGCGCTCTGGCACAACAGCAATCTAGTTTCGTTTTGTCGGAGGCATTGAGTTTGCAATGCGGGAGGTAAAACGCAAAGCGAGAGAGTACGAAGGAATGAATAAGTTGCAAGCGTTCAGGTTCGGAGATGCCGTGACGCCGTGTGGTGATTCTTCTTAGGAGGTTGAGTGTTTGAAGTACGTGCGATCGGAGTTTAGTTAAAGTGGTCGCGTTGCCCCGGTTGGCCTGAATGGTGAGACCTAGCACGCGGAGGGAGGAGACATGAGGGACGGTGTTCGAGGCTCTCGTTCTGTTGCTCATCACGCGACTCTTGGCACATCCGCTCAGTCGCCGTTCGCGTCATTTCAGCTGGGCTCGTTATCTTCAAGCAAGAATTCGCTTGCTCGATGTGGCCCGTTTCTATCGCTTGTCTCACAAACACAGTTAAAATCCCCGAGTTAAAAAAATGCTTCCTTCGTATTTTAACCACGCAGAAATGCTTTCGAAGAATAACACTCCTTCTCGAACCACATTTGGGGCGTATATACAAAGCACACGAAATTCAACGCCGCAATAGCTGTAATCACAAATCACCAGCCTACCCATACGAAACAACATTTTTGACATCGATCCCAATACCATTCCCAACAAAAAGGCAGCACCCCCCGAAGTTCCTACGGCATGTACCATGGTCTCGGTGCAGTCTTCACTTTCAATTTTCGTTTCTTGGATGCCCAAGATATCTATTTCTTTTTCATCAACCAATCTTTTAAGCCGACACTACTTTCGCCGAGCTCCCAGCCCCCGTACGTTTAAAGTGGCAAAGCGTAGCGGTCTTTCAAGCACTGCCATTATTTTTAGTGAAGACTGCGCCGCGAGCAAGGTAAAAAGGGTGGACGAACCGATGGTTGCAGAAAAGATGAATCAGGAAGGTCTGCTGGGCGTTGTTTGCTGATGAAGACTGCGCCTTTTAAGCGTCTTTTCAGTGCGCTGTAACGCCGAGTCCGTCCCCTCATCACTCTGCAGTCGGACTAAGTCACTGGCGGTTTCACCTTGGCTCTGTCAGGAGGTATGCTGGACTTGGGTTTTAGCGTTGACCGTCGACCTTGGGGGGGTGGCTTTCGCCGGCGGCTCCTCCGTGCCCAGTTCACCGATTCGTCATTAGCGGCGTGGGCCCCCCTTGCACGCTTTGCGCTGGCGCTGAAAGACCCCGCTTCCGCGGTTTCGATCTCGTCCGCCTCACTGCCGCGTTGGGCCGGGTAAGCGTTGTCGGTAGACTCCGGGTCTCCCTGGGCCACTGTGATTTCCTTGGGCGTAGTGTTTTTCGGAACTGCGGCCGGTGCCGGCGCGGTGGGCGTGCCCTTCACCACTTCTTCACCCGCCCCTTCACCGCGTCCTCGGCGTCTTCAGCGTCCGTGATGTATTCTGCCGTCCTATCTTCCGTTTGCCGTTCAGCGACGTTGGTATAGGTGCGCACACACTGACTCTCGTCGTGGCCGAAGCGACGACAGCGAGCACACCGCGGCACCGGGCACTCACGTCGAATGTGGCCACTCCGGTGACAACGCAGGCAAAGCGGCTCGCGTCCTGGCACGACAAGCGCGTTCTCGCCAGCTACTCGTACCAGGCGCGGGATGTCGTCGACGCTTACGCCTGCCTTTTGAGCCGAAGGGTGACCAGACGCGTTGTCGAGGCTTGCACGGTGCAGCCCGGCACGCGCCAGCGGCCTCTAGCTACTTCCGTGACTTTTCCGCAGGGCCTCAGGGCGCGTCGCACTTCGTCATCGGAGACGTGGTGCAGTACCCAGTGGAGCTTGAAGCGGACGTCCTGGTTGCCCGGGTCGATGATGAGGCACCGCCTACCTTTGACCTGAAGTTCGTAGGCAGCAACCAACTTCTTAGCTCCACTGGGGTCCTTGAAGGTCACCGCCCATATATGGTTCATCTGGTATGCCCCCAAAGCGATAACTTCGGGAAGCAGTTCCAGTCGAACCAACGTGTCGCGGAAGTCCTCGACTTTGTACGGTCTCCCTTTCACGTCGGCGTGCAGAAAAATAGTGTTCAGGCCAGATGGTCCAGACGGCAAATGGGCAAAATGGCTTGATATTCCTGGCTTGCACTGTTATCAAACGTTGACCTGTTACCGCGGGCCGAAAGGCCCACCGAAGCCGCTCCTTGGACGGAGCTCGCCATCCTGCGTCCGCCCTGCGCAGAATCCGGAAGCAGAGTCCGCCTGAGCCACCGCTGCGGGTAATGTAACAAACATATTTTGTCTGCATGGCCCCTTTGCAGCACTTCAAAAAATATTTCCTAAGCGGCCGTTCGACGGGGGGTACACGACGCGCGGTGCGCGTGCGCGCGCGTGCACGGCGTGTCGTGCCGCCCGTCCTCGGAACGAGCGCGCGCATGCGCACTCGTGTCCAGGTACCCGCCTCCGATAGCGTAGCGTACGCTACGCGGTATGCTAGAACGCTCTTATGGCGACGGCCTCAAATCGTGACGTCAGGTTTAACGTGGGGTGGTTTCATAGCCCCGTCGCCCCCGTCCCAATACTGCGCACCGATTTTTGCCCAATCAAGTTGTAGACAGAAAAATACGGGAGCCTTGAGCGAAGGAACTGCGTTCGGGAAGTAGGCTTTCCTTGTGCGCGTAGTTCCGGCCATCGCCTCCTCTGCAGTCTGCAGCCATTCCGTAATCAAAGTGAGCGAAGCAAGGGCACGGAAATTTTCTGCTCTTCCGTCCGGCCTCGATCGATGGACGCCGCAGTTTCCGAGCCGTGGTTCGCACGGCCTCGTATCCGTGGGGCCCGGGCGCCGTCCCGGCGATGCGAGGATCGAGCTAATTGAACAAATTCGACCAGTTTTTGTTCCTCTCGATGACCTACAGAAGCCACCCGCTTAAAACTAATGAATAAATGCTGGACTTGGCACTTTTCTGCTGGTGGATACTGGAACTGCAGTGCTAACGATGGAGGAAAACGCGTTCAGCTTTGGTATTTTGTGTTGTTACTTTTTTTTTCTTTTCGTAGATGGCGTCCGCTTATCGATCGTAACATTTCTGCGCTCTGTTGCAGGGAACAGGCATTTTGAGCTATCGATTGCGCTCGTGGCGCGAGTGTTCGTGCATGAGAAATTTACGAGGAGGCTGACATGTCTTGTGTTGCGGGAGAGTGAGCTCTTGTTTGAGGAGGGTGTCCAGCAGGAGAAGGCGGTGCTCCGTTGGAGCTGAGCCGGGAGGGCGGCTCACCCGAGGGTGGAGCGCTGCAAAGCAGACTGCAGGTGCGCCGTACGAGGGAGCAGCGTGTGAGGAAGAGGGATGAAGCTAGGGAGGGAGGAAATGCTTCCATAGCGGCCGAGTGTCGGACTGGGTGCTGCTGAAGATGTGCCATTCATTGGAGGAGCCCTCCGAGGTGGTCCCCGAGGCTCAGCGTCGTCGCGACAGGCCGTTGTGAAGCGCGGCACTTTCGCGTAGTGCAGCCGCTTGCCTCTGCATGCAGGTGTGCGGGCGGGCGTAGTGGGAGCGCTCGACTGCGCTACCCTGCGCTGCCTTATCGAGCAGCTGATTAGCCTTTTCGTTTCCCAGTACCGCGGCGTGTCCAGGAATCCAGTCCACCTTCACTGTTCCTTTGATATGTTTGGATAGGTGTGCCGCCGAGCTGGATGTGACCGGAGTCTAACAGTCGACATGCCCTCTTGTCAGCACGGATATTGAGGGGGCGGGCTGGTAGGGAGAGGTGGATAACAGCTTTGCCAGCGGCGTCTACTTCCGCTTCTTCTGCTGAGTTGAGCTGTTTGTTGCCTTCCGTATAAGTTCTGTTGAGTCCCGTCCAGTACGCGACAGCCAACGAGGTGCCCTTTCCCTCCGCGTCCGGGTACGCATGCGTTTACTGGGGTTCTCTTTGCGCTTTCTTGTTGAAGTATTTAGCCCAGATGGCTCTTCGTTTTGCGTGCCTACACGTGAGGCAAGCGAGAAGACAACGATCCCACCGCAGCTGGAGGCTGCAACGAGGAGCTATCATTGCGTACTACAACTCTAGGCCGTCCGGCAGGTCGCGGCGGCCCTCGAGAGGCAGCGACCGGGAGAAGCCACGGGGGAGGGGGGCGCAAGCCTCCCTGGACCCATGGGCGGAACCCCGGAGCGGCCCCCAGGACGCAGTCGCGACGACGTCCAGGCCACGTCACGGTGGCGGACCCTCATGAAGGGGTAGCCTAACCACTCTGCAGGCGTTTCAATAAAGTTGTTCTCTCTCTCTCTCTCTCTCTCTCTCTCTCTCTCTCTCTCTCTCTCTCTCTCTCTCTCTCTCTCTCTCTGTCTAGTGGGTTCCATATTACCGGGAATGGGTGCGGTCTGTCTATGTACTGTAATCCCTCGTTATAACGAAAGCGTTTTACTCGAAATATCGCTTTATTCGAAATTTCTTCTGGTCCTAACTCAAACACATGCATTTTAGGCCGCATTACTCGAAGCTCACGAAGAGCTTGGCCCACTTGGAGCGAAGTGGCGAGCGGAGGCGTCGCCGAGCAGCGGCCACTCGCAGGCGAGGCAGGCTGTCAACATGGCGGGTCGACGCAAGCTGGTGTTTCCCCGCCGATTTCCTTGAGTCTGTGATGCTCGATTCGCCCCATCCGACTTTAGACAAACGATCCAAATGCGTGGTATAGGGCCATTGAATTTTGTTCCGAGACATTGGTCAATGACGTGGACGAAATGGTGCGCGAACACCGACACTCGTAGAATCAGCAGTGTCGTCGACAACAGGGCACCAAAAAGACTCTTGTGTCGCAGACTTAACGGCTGCACAGCACCTCAACAAGCACAACTTCAGACTCGAGCCACTGCGCTTGCGGTGCTTTCCAGCGCCCGCACGGGGCCCCCTGTAAAAGTGGCCACTGCCAAATTAGATCAGAGGTGGCTCGCGCCCAGCAAGAACTTGAAACAGCCAAAGCTACCTGCCTTTTTTGCACCTGAATAACGTTTGCTTCACTGAATACATTGGGATTTGATTCCCCACAGCTGTAGCGCAAATTGAAGCCCAACTGCTTTCGCTTTTCTCTAGTTGTCGCCTACATCGAAACATTGCTTATAACGAAATTTTGGGCCGTCCCGCTGACTTCGTTATAACGAGGGATTAAGTATGCTCTAACTTACAGCACTCGTCCACCGTTACTTGGGAATCATAGCCGATCCATTGCAGCACGGTTCAATCCCGGCCTTGCTTTGCCTCAGTCTCCTAAGTTGGTTGTATTTGTCTGCTACTGTGGGCGTGGCGCTCATTTACTCAATGGCCTGGTTACAGATGGTTATCGGTAGTCCCAAAGGTATCTTTGCGGCTTTTCGTAGTAGAGCATCCATTTTATGCAGTTACGTCGTGTTGACGTTTGTATAAGGAATAGAGTATCTTATGCGAGATGTGATGAGTGCTTCCTTAAGTCGGAGTAGGTCTTTTTTTTAAGTCCTCTCTGCCTATTGGAGACATGTTTCGTAAGCTGGAGTAATTGTTCTCCTTAATTGTTTTAGGATCCAGTTCACTGTAATGTGGCCCCATCATCCTTCTGGAAGTGTTGGCCAAGGATCTTGGTAGTTGGCCGGGTAGGGATGGCTGTGTCCTGTAGTGTAAGCTGGATGGAGGTGGCTTCCATCTTCTGTTGATGACAATGAGCGCATCCGTTTTTTCCGTGGAGCATGTCAGGCCAATTGTTTCGGCTGCTTCTTGAGTTTTATTGAGTGCCTCTTGTATTTGGGCTTGAACATGTCCAGGGGAGCCCGTCTTGATCCATATGGACATGTCATCGGCGTACAGGAGGTGATGTACCTCTTCCTCCTGTTTTAGCGCCCTGTGAATATTAATTAGGGGTGCAAGGTTGAAGGGTGGGAGATAGAACTGTACTCTGCGGTATGCCTCGTTGCGAATGGGGGAACGGTGGTGTCTCATGTTCACCTATGGAAACTACGAGAGATCGTCATCGCAAGAAATCCCTGACGTAGTTGTACAGGCTTGGTCCACAGTTGCTGGCGGCTAAATCCTCTAATATGGCGTCGTGGTCCACGCAATCAAATGCATTCTTAAAGGAGCCATGAAGAGAAAACACAAGTTTGGTTCATTCGAAAGATTGCCTCGTTAGAACCATAACGACACCACTTATAACGCAAACTTCGCTCAAATAAGCTACATAATTAGGAAAAACGGGAATGGTCATGCGACCCACCAGCTCATTTCCCGCAACAGAACCTATGCCGTCACATGGGCTAAGCTCTGCGATTGGCGGAGGCCGGCAAAAGCAAACGCATGTTAGGCAGGGCTTACAGTTTGCATAGCGAGCTAAATGCCCGTGAAACATACTGCACATTCTTTTTATGACAAAGAACGGTGGAGTAAACGGTTGAAGTTCCGAACGAACACGCAAGCGTGTGCGCCAATGCGTACGAAACAACCGCCTGGCCGAGCTCGACATCTCGCCGTCGCGCAGACGAATTTTCGGGTTCGAGGCGCTCTGACCTTGGAGGAAAAATGCCGTAAACACCGCGCATTGACGCTCGTATCTTTCTGGTCGAAGCAGAGAGCTCGCGCGAACGGCTTTCCATACACGACACCGGCCAACTGGCATAAGCGATACTGCTACTGAAGTTGAACTATTATTAACCGTAATAAAAGTACGGCACATACGTACCAGTCTGTATTCGTCCGTGGCGACGGCGCTGACGAGGCAGCGGTGCCGACGGCAGGGCGTTCGTCTGTTGTGGCTATCGCGGAATGGTCGCTTTCCCGTCCACCGCGTATCCCACAACTCTTGCCGCTCGTGCACTTAGAAGCGTTGAGCGTTCAAGTGGTGTGAGGTTGTTAAATGCAAGCCGGAGCTCCTCGGCGAGAGTTTTGTTCTCCGGATCAGGCGATTCCATGACTAGGGCTGCGGGTGCACTAGGTTTTACTAGCATTTTTAAAATGGCCGCCGTCTCGGTCGACTCCCGCGTGTGGGTGCTATATGGAGTCGACATACTAAGTATCTGTTTCATGGACCGGCCCGTGTGACACCATTGCTCACGTCACCAAATGTTCAATTTTAGCGGGAGATTTAAAATTTTGGCTTAAATTGCCTTATTTCTCAGTGAATAAAGCATCATTTGCTTCCGGGAAAGCGCTTGGGGTACTATGAAACACCTAATCTTTCGAATAAAACAAACTTTTGTTTTCTCTTCATGGCTCCTTTAAGGTCGACTGCGAACATGGTCTTGAGTTGCGCCAAGCTTGGTTCAGCCATAACTTCTTCGTGGAGTGCTAGGAGGACATCTTGTGTTGACAGATGCTGTCTAAATCCTAGCATGTTTTACGGAATGACATCAACTTCTTTAAGGCGATCTTGCAAGCGCTGTAGCACCATACGCACCATAGCTTGTCCACGTTTAGGTGAGCGCGTTATTGATGGTAGATTGCTTGCAGCGATGCCTTTGCCTGGTCTAGGTATGAAGGTCATTCGTCCTTGTTTCCAGACTTAGTTCAGGGGTTTTCCCCCGTGTCCACACTTGGTTGATCTCTTCCAGAAGTGTCTTGCGGTCCATCTCCCCTGAATTACGTAAACAGGGCGTCATCCTCATGTCTGGTCCTGGTGCTTTGTTTCCCGCACATTTGCCATTAGCTGCATTGAGCTCGGCTAGATAGAACTCTACAGGCGTCGCCACAGTCGGGCACCTGTTCTACTCACGAGCATCGGGATGGTTCCCGTTCCCTTGTGGCACGTGCCGCCTCAGCGCTGTTGATAGCGCACTGCTGCGACGGCGAGCCGGTCTCGAATCCCGCGTGAATTACCATTTTTCAGTGCAGAACGCTTTATGGGCTCGCCTTGTCATCGTAGCTCGCTAACGATCGGTGCGACTGCCGGAATAAGGCGGCGCGGCGAGATAACGGACCCAAGTAGAACCTGGTATACCGCCGTCAGGGGGTTGAGGCTTCGAAAACCATGCGGTGTAAATCGTCACAACCGTTTGAACCCCGTGAACCGCTGGCGCTTGTCATACATCTCCCCGTTGTTTAGCGCAAGGAAAACTTCAGGTACATTTCAGGCAAAATCTGTGTATATAACCGACAGCCCCCGCGGCGATCATTTAGTTAGGAGCGCTAGTTGGGTTGGTTTTTTACGTTAGTAAGCGAAAAAAGCGGCCGCGCAAGAAAAAAATGGCGCGTTCGAAATGCCGCAGAAAGGCTCCAGCCGCGCAAGAAAAAAATTACTCGTTCGAAATGACGCAAAGCACCTCCAGCATACGAAATTAAAGCGAGCGCAAAAAAGACAGAACCCCCGCTGGCGCAGTTTCAGGCAGGGGGCGCGCGAGCCCTGCGAAGGCGGGAGATTTGAAATGCATTTGGTGGCAGCAGTGAGCGGATAACGGCGCTGCAGCCCATTGTGGTGAATCACTGCTCTGCACTTCCGACAGCTTTCACATTGAGAGGAACGGCCTTAATTTTTCTCTCCCCTCTACAGCGGCGGCCATTTTGGCAGCGTTCGCGTTGAGGCATCATTCTGGCCTAATTGCTTCCACAAGAAGCAGCGAGCAGTTCTCATTCATCGGGATTCGTAGAGAGTGTCAGGCCAGCATCTCCCAGTGTTGCTAAACTGCCTTATGAACAAGGCTCCGGTCTTCTCCGCAGCCATGAGCATCGGGCAGAAGCGGCAGCATTGTACACCCGGGTCTGCCTGCTCAGCAGTGCTGCGGTTGTCAGGAGAGTAGAGGCTCATTTCCCCCATTTGGCAAACATTTGGACGAGAAACAAAACCAACAGTCTAAACAAAACGACCAGATCTTACCTCGCCGCTCGATGAAAGCATACGACGCGGCACCTCCCCCATACACATGCGCCGCAAATCACGAGTGCTTCATCTTTTCTCACGCCAATCGAGCGCCTCGTCTTCCTTTGCTACATTTCGTGCGTTTGCTCGACTTGGGCCTCGCTGCGACTTCTGTTCGCCGCGGGACCCCAGCGCAGTGGCCCACCCGCGTGTTTGATGCGTTTCTCGCGTGACGCACTCGACACAATTTTCTAAGCCTCATTTTCGTTTTCTTTTTCTTCCGGCGTATTTGTGGGAGGACACTCAGAGAATATATGGGCCGTTTTCATTTTGCCACCTTGCACTGTGCAGTTATTCCCTTGCGGTCTCTCATTTTGCAGCGACATTGTTAACACCTTTTGGCGTTCCGTAAGCACTGCTTTCTGGCTCGTTTCGTCAACCTAGTGGTCGTTGGTATCGTCACAGCAGCGTGTCTGTTTCGCTTTTTGGGCCTGACGCCAACTGTCGATTTTTTTGGCTGTATGTAGCTCGAGACTTCCTTGGAACATCAGGTCGTCGGTGAGCCCTGCAGGAGTGCTCGCAAGCCGCAGCGGCGGACGCAGGTTTGCCTCTCCCACGGGAGATTTGTCGCTGCTTTTCGCACTGCATGTCGGCCGCAAGAAGCGCAGCAGAGGCCCCCGTGAAAATCTTTGCCGGTGGGACGGGGAAGCCGGGTGGCCACGCGTCCTGCTTTGCCGTTCATGCATAAACACTTCCAGTGTACGAAAATTCGGCGAAGCGATGTCGTTGTAACGAGGTTTTACTGTGTATAGATAATGCTATAGTCGGTGAACCTTGTTCGTAAGCACCCCAGTAACACCTGCAGTCAGGTTCTTGTTTTGGAACTAAAAGGAAATTAGATGAACTTAAGAGCAGGGTATTTTTCTTTCTTTCAGGAGATTCTTTCCGGGGGGAATTGTTTTTTTTTTTTTTCTTTTCGAAAAGCGGTTCGAAAGGAGCATGAAGACCATCTTATTTTATGCGAAAGAATTGGCCTCTGGTAACCCCTCGTTCCCGACCTCGGAAGACGTTGTCTCCCCCATAGAAAGAGCCAAGAAATATTGAAACACAGTGAGATTCCGCGTCGCACAACGCCCGAAGCGACCCAGTAGGAGAAATGTTCAAGCAGAGTGAGTACATAATCGTTGGGTTAATGAATACATGGCGTTAGAAGACAAGTAACACGATCGCGCTGAACTCGAGACTGGACTGGACAAATCCTCTATAGATCACAGACAGAGCAAGTGTGTCACGATATCTACTCTTTTGCACTGTGGCGTTCATCTATTTATTTTTCTTGGGTTGGTGTTGTTACTCATTTTTTTTTCCGGTCGTTTACTTTTCACTTTGTTTCAGCGTTTCCATGAACGATTTTTTGTTTTCAATTTTATTTTTATGTCCGGGCTCTGCTGGCAGCATTCTCTTGTTTTTCTTGTCCCTTTTTTTTAACGTTTCATGTTTGTCTTCTTCCTGCTGTAACCCTGATGTCTGATATTCACCGCTCATCAACGTAGTCACCCCCCATCTGGTGTAGCAAGCCTTGTCCCTAGCAGGGCTCTCTGTCTTTCTCTCTGAACTCGAGGCGGTGGCGTTTCATTCCGGTGGCCGCCGATCGCACAGACAGGACGGGCGGCTGGTGATTCGCCATCTGGTTTCCTTAATTGTGGAGCTTAATCGCTTGTAGCTGCGTTAAGCTTGGCGCCGTTGTGACTGGGACAAAGCAGCAGCCAGTTTGCCTTGAGCAGTCCCTTTCTTTAGCAAGCAGCTGGAGGACAGCTCGTAGTATGTGTACGTGGCTGCTTAAGGAAAGCAAATTGTGGGCCGATTTGAGTTATCGCCGAGTGTTTAGTTCGCACCGGGCGTATTAAGCCCTAACCACATGGACGCGAAATCACGCGTCGCGCGAGCGTTGGCGTCGTTCGGCGGCAACGCGCGGGCCCGCAGGAGAGGCCGAGTAACCGCATGAGACCGGCGAAGTCGCGCGCCAGTCGCTGCGTCGGCGGGCGTTGCTGGACACGTATGCCATCCTGTTGAAGTCGTTTATGAGCAGTTATTGTCGCCTCTTCAACTGCAATTATCAAGACTTTAGCTTTACAAAAAAAAAAAAATCACTTGGCGTCTTTATTCATTGCTAAGTATGTTGGCGGACACATATTGAAATGCTGCGAAATCTATCTCGAGCCATCACGGTCAAATCAGAACAAATTAAGATTGGATTATAAACGAAGACGCACCTCGCACAACTGCTTTACTTGCTACTTGATTTAACCTTCATGTAGTGTACCGACTGCACGTTCATGGATTCAACTTGTAATCAAAACAAATTTCAGCGCTTCTTTGATACTGAAGTTACCGTCGAACGTCATTTGTAGATTAAAAGGCAAGGTACTTTTTCATCCTGTCTGTACCCTGTAAAAAAAAACGATCAAACCCTCGCCGCAAAAAAAAAAAAAGGAAAACACCAGGTCTTTGTCAGGATTCGAACCACGGACTTTCAAAACAGAAGTGTGCCACTCAACCGCTCGACCACGCGAGCAAACGAGAAGTAAGAATTCGGTGTACCAACCGAGGCTGCCCACGAATAGTGTCGGGTGTGCTTTCTTTTGGTCGTATTTGAGAGATTTGAGCAGTGGTAACGCTTGTTTCTTACGCACCGATCTTGGAGCCGAGGACAATAATGCTAGTGCTACAAGCGATGTAACCACAGCTCCCTTATTTGAATCAAGAAAAGCTATCGCACATCCCCGGTCTCCCCTGCGCAAGCCACGGGTGTTGGAGACTAGCGGGCGACGAAGAAGAAGAGACCCAGCGCTCGAGCGGAGCGTGCATTACTATCATTATCATTGTAACCAAGTCATCGCCATTAAAAGGGTCGTTCGATCAGGGGTCCCACGGCTTCGTTTCCTGGCGGCGCACCCGCAACGAGGTGTCCGATCCGCAACATTTGGTGCCGAATCCCAAGGGAAAACGAGCGGCTCCCACCGACGTGGACAGCGAGCGACGGCGACGACGAGTTTCTTCTAGAAACGGTCGCCCAAGCAAGCTTCGTCCTTCTCGGAACCGCACCCAGGGAGACAACGCGCGGACCGGGCTGCCTACCAAGCGAGTAAGCCGGACTTTTTCGCTGAACGATGGACCGGCTGAAGGCGAAACGCGCTGCAAGGCGAGCCCAAGCGACGAAAATTTCGACAGAGGCGACAGCACTCATCGAGAGCGGCTGCTCCGACCGGCTCGCGCTCCGGAAGGTGTTGGACAGACTCGTGGCTAGCCGCGAGGAGCTTAGCAAGATCGACGCCCAGGTCGAGGACGCGGTTCCTGTCGAGGAGCTGGAAAGGGAGTACGAGTCGGCGGCCCGTTACAATGACCAGACGCTCGAGGCTCTGACTCGCCTTACGTACCGGCTGGAGGAACTCGGCGTCAGCGACACGGCGCAACCTGCCCCCTCAGCTGCGGTTAGCACGCCACAGGCCCCAACGACGGTTCCATCTCAGATCTCTGGACCCCGTCTGCCCATGCTCACCATCCAGCCCTTTCATGGAGACGTGTGTAGCTGGACGTCGTTTTGGGAGCAATTCAACGGCGCAGTCCACACCAACCGGGCTCTCACCGCTACCGATAAGTTTCATTACCTCAGAAACTACTTGTCGGGTGAAGCAGCAGCTGCCATCGCCGGGCTGCCAACAACGGAGGCCTGTTATGAAAGTGCCGTTCAGCTACTGAAGGACAGGTTCGGCGACAAGAGCCGTATCATACAGCGGCATTTTCGAAACCTCCGCGAGTTACAGCCCGTGACGTCTCACTCGGAGGACAAGGAGCTGCGCAGGCTTTATGACTGTGTTCAGCTGAATGTCCGATGCCTAAACGTACTGGACGTACCTACAAGCAGCTTCTCGGCAATGCTGTACGACGTTTTGCTGGAGGCGCTGCCGAAGGAGATCGTCTTGGCATTCCACCGCCATGGACGTCTTCAAGGTGATACGCAGGGAGCGGTGCCTTCTGCTTCAGTAGAGGGAACCAGTGCCACAACGTCTTGCCAGAAGCTAGAGCAGCTCTCGAGATACGTACGGATAGAGCTCGAAGCAAGGGAACACAATGTTCCAGCGACGTCCTCCTCCAACAGCCGCGGTTACCGCAAGAAGCACGTGCCCTCGTCATCAGTCCTGCATGCATCGCAAGAAGCGAAGAAAAACCCCAGTGCGTGTTTCTTCTGCCGGTCTAAGAAACATGCGAATGAGGCGTGCAGCGCTTCATTAACAGTCGCAGAGAAGAAGAAACGACCATCTAGCGCTAGGCGGTGCTACCGATGCACTATGACGGGCCATCGTGCAAACGAGTGCCGGTGGAAGTTGGTATGTGAGACATGTAAAGGCAGGCATGCTTCGACTATGTGCGATCCCAATTTCCAAGCGAGGCGGAGCGACAAGCTGGACATGAAAGTCTCTGCTGCTACAAGGCCAGTGAAAGAAAACGGTGCGCCTTCGACTGCCGTCACAAGCTGCCAACTTGACGAGGACGTGCACTTACAGACTTTCCGTTGCTGGATCGTCGGGACCAACGAGACGTCCTATGTCAGAGGCATTTTCGACGGAGGCAGTCAACGTACTTTCGTCAAAGAAGATCTCGTAGCGAGATTGGGATTGAAAGTCGTAAGAGAGACACGCATCGCCGCGAACACTTTCGCGTCCGATGCACCTTCTCGTGTTAGGAAGTGCAAGGTAGTCCAGCTTTGCATACGTAGCCAGTTTGATGCCCGCGAGTACACCATCGAGGCAATAGCAATGCCGACAATCTGCCACGATATCCCTGCTACTGACATGGAATCCGTTTTCGCAGATCAGTTGCGGAGGCAAACCTACGGCCTGGCAGACCAACTGACTGTGCCTCGAGGATGTGCAGAGAAAGGCATCAGTCTATTGATAGGATCGGACCAACTATGGAAATTTGTGAGCGGCGATATAATACGCAGCACGGAGTTGCAAGGATTGGTCGCGATCAAGACCACTCTTGGGTGGACGTTACAAGGTCCTGCTAAGAATACAAGCTTCGTGGATGGAACATCCGAGGTCATGGTCTGTATTATGCGCGTGCAAGCAGAAGCTAAAGGAGTGGAGCATGACGTTCTGGAGTCCTTTTGGTCGCTCGACGCAATGGGCGTAGCACCAGATGAAGAAGCTTGTGGCAGAGCAGACACATTGTCTGTTTTCAATGAAAAAATCACCAGGTAGCCGTGCCTTGTAAGGAACCGGATATCGAGCTGCTGCAAGATAACTACGGCATCGCACTAAACCGTTTACGAAATCTGATGCGACGCATCTGAAAGACCGAAGGACTGCTCGAGAGATATGATTCTGCGATTCGTCAGTACATTGTCTCCGGCCATGCTGAAGCTGTACTTGACAAGGAATTGGTAGACGGGCATACCTACTACATGCCACATAGAGAAGTCATCCGCGAGGACTCACTCGCAACGAAGCTACGGGTAGTGTTCGATGCGTCTTCCCACGCCAAAGGAGAGAGATCGTTGAACGGCTGTCTGGAAACCGGCCCGAACCTGAACCCGGATCTACTTCAAGTTCTCCTTCGCTTCAGATGGTACTTAATACCGATGACAGCAGACATCGAGAGGGCGTTCCTGCAGGTAGAGATCCGAAAAGAGGACCGGGACCTGTTCAGATTTTTGTGGTTCAAGGAAACACCTGCTGTTCCTTTTGACGAAAATGCCGTAGAGGTGTGGCGGATGACGATAGTTCCTTTTGGATCTACAGCTAGTTCATTCATGCTCACGGCTACTATACAACATCACTTGAAGACGCAAGTTGATCCTGACAAAAAGAACGTAGCACAACTGCTTCTGAAGTCATTCTACGCAGACGACCTCCTGTTCGGCGCCGATGACTTGGAAACAGCGGCTACTCTTTACATGCGCACAAGAGATCTGATGGACGACGCTGGAATGCCTTTACGGAAATGGAGTACAAGCTGCAGGCAACTAGAGAAGGTGTTCGATTCCAACGGATCTCATGCCTCCCTAAGCATTGACAGAGCTGGATCCCAGTCGAAAGTTCTGGGATTGGGTTGGTCAAAGGAAACAGACACCTTCATCTACAACCCGGAGAACATTTTTACTTTCTTGGGAAAAGCAAAGGACACTAAGCGATTTGTGCTTCAGACCGTATCGCGGGTCTACGATCCGTTAGGGTTTCTCGCCCCGTATGTAGTCCGAGGAAAACTTCTGTTTCAGCAGTTATGGCTTATGAAGGTGGACTGGGACGAAGAGCTTCCTGTTGATATTGCAGATAAGTGGCGTGACTGGAGAAACGAATTGATACATATGCCAAAGATCCAAGTTACCCGAAGCATCAAGCCCAGAGTTACGGAACCACGTGACATGCAGCTACATGTTTTCGTCGATGCGAGCCTGAAAGCTTACGGAGCTTGTGCGTATCTTCGGGTAGAAGATGCAAGTGGCAACGTGACTAGTGCTCTAATAGTAGCCAAGTCAAGGATAGCCCCTCTGAAAGCTCTGTCGTTGCCACGACTAGAGCTAATGGGCGCATTGACAGGAAGCCGGTTGTTAAAGTATATAGCAGAATCCTGGAGCGACCTAATGACAAGAACGCAACATTTCATATGGACGGACTCGACCATAGTGCTTGGCTGGTTACATCGAGCAACTTCGACCCTAAACGTCTTTGTGAAAAACCGTGTCAAGGAAATCCTGTCCAACACATCAGGCTGTAGCTGGCGACATTGTCCAGGCGAAACCAACCCTGCAGATGTACCGACCCGAGGGGTCTCCTTAGAAGCACTGGCTACCGACGTGAACTGGTGACAGGGACCAGCTTGGCTGAGCAAGACCTCATCGGAATGGACGGACATCATGCATCTACAGCCCCAAAGCAACAAAACCGCTTGCATGGAAGCCGCAAACCCTACAACACTTCACGCTGCGGGAAGCACAGTGCATTTAGCCCCACTTATGGACCCCGCCAGGTTTGGCGCGCTGGGCAAACTTCTCCGGGTTACTGCATGGGTATTACACTTTGTCTCCAACGTTAAATGCCAGACGAAGCAAGCTGGAGTCCTCTCTGCAGAAGAAATATTGGCAGGCGAGAGATACTGGATTCACCATGTTCAAACGGAATCGTTTCCCAAAGAAAGAGGTTGGCAACAAGAAGGTCAAGGTCAAGGTTCGCCTTTGGCGAGTAGGTCATGGATAGCCCAACTACACCCATTTTTTTGATGAGCATGGTATTCTCCGCGTCGGAGGAAGGCTACAAAACCTCACCGACAGCCGGGACGTGAAGCATCCGATGCTACTTCCAAGTAGACACCGCTTCACCGAACTTGTGTTTGCGGATGCCCATCGTCGAGTGATGCACGGAGGAGTGACGGCAATGATAAACAGCGTACGAGAGCGATTTTTGGTCCCAAGAGCACGACAAGCGGCGAAGAAAGTAATCAATCGATGCGTGCTATGCGCCCGGTTTCGCATTAAACCCATCGTGTCGCCGTATCCACCACTTCCCACCTGCAGGGTGGAGAAGGCGAAACACTGCAGGACTTGATTTCGCCGGACCATTGTATGCGAGGTCGTCAGAGGGCTCTGACAGAAAGGTGTGCATCGTACTTTTCACGTGTGCCGTAACAAGAGCATTGCACTTGGAACTGGTCTCGGATGTGTCCTCACCTGCATTCCTGTTGGCTTTTCGGCGCTTCATTGCGAGAAGGGGGCTCCCAAGCACAATTTATTCCGATAATGCCCTAACCTTCAAGAGAACGTCTCGGGAGCTACAAAGACTGTGGAAAGTGATGAAACAAGACGACTTCCAGGATTTCATTGCGAATCGGAGAATTAGTTGGAAGTTCATAGTTGAAGCGGCCCCATGGTGGGGAGGCTGGTGGGAACGGTTAGTCGGAACCTTGAAAACAACACTCCGCAAAGTTTTAGGGCGAAGCTGCCTTTGCTCGGAAGAACTTTCAACCATTCTGACCGAGATTGAAGCGGTAATTAATTCACGGCCACTCACATACAGTGAGAATGACGCAAGCGATCCTGTAGCCATCACGCCAGCACACTTCTTAGTTGGTCAGCCACTAACTACGTTACCTGAAGCAATGACGAAGTCGAACGAGATGAGTACGCACGATAGAACTGACTGTCGCCGGCGCTTTCAACATCGACAGAAAATGATGGAAGATTTTTGGAAGCGATGGAAACGTGAATATTTGTTGCGGCTACCATCAGCGCATCGCTCGCCCACGCATCGCTCAACAAATTTAAAGGTCGGCAACATTGTGCTGGTGGACGTTCCTAAGACGCCCAAGTTATTCTGGCCACTAGCCCGGTTCAAGAAGTGTACCCAGGCACTGACGGATTGGTTCGAGCCTGTTCAGTGCGGTTGCCAGGAGGCAAGCTCATCAAGAGGCCAGTACAGAAGCTACGTCTTCTAGAACTGGATCCCGCCACACTTGAGGCCCCGGAGGATGTTGGAGACTAGCGGGCGACGAAGAAGAGACCCAGCGCTCGAGCGGAGCGTGCATTACTATCATTATCATTGTAACCAAGTCATCGCCATTAAAAGGGTCGTTCGATCAGGGGTCCCACGGCTTCGTTTCCTGGCGGCGCACCCGCAACGAGGTGTCCGATCCGCAACAACGGGAGCTACGAATGGAATGGAATGCGCCGCTAGAATTCTGGCGTTAATAACGCTTGCTCGTCACGCACCGATCTTGCAGACAAGCCACATTATGCTAATACTGGATGCAATGTAACCACAGCTCCCTTATTTAACTCACACAAAGCTATCGCAGATCCCCGATCTCCCCTATGAAAGCCGAACAAGCCACAAATGGATGAGCGCTTGCGAACAGAAATAGCTTGCAATTTGTTTCAAGGCAACCGATTGCCGCAAGTTAAAAAAAGAAATTATTTTCTGCTGGAATAACTACCCCAAACCACGCGAAGACGGACGCTGCCGCCCGCTTTCTGATGCTCTCTCGCGCTGCGTCGACGCCGATATCTGGCGAACATAGAGATCGGCGTCGCTCAGCCGTCAGCTCGCGTCGCCACGCATTTTTGGCGACGCGCGCTGACGCGCGTCGACGAGGAACGACGTCGACGCGTGAAAACGCTGAAAGTACGTTACATGTGGTTGGGCCTTTACTCGCCCTCTCCTGCAGGCCCGCGCGTTGACGCCGAACGACGCCGACGCTCGCGCGACGCGTGATTTCGCGTCCATGGGGTTAGGGCTTTTAAGAGATGCAATTGCTAGACGTGAGATATTATGAAAGTTTGGGGGACGCTTACTGCACGAGCGCTATACAACAAATAGTCACCTAAGGTACTTAAAATGCTGAAACTAAATAAACTGGTTGTACATTATATACCTTATATATCCAATCTCGGCGGCGCTGGTCGTGGCCGAGTGGTCTGAAGCTCTAGTTATTGTTTTTCAAGTCGCTAGTTCGAATCCCCGAGGGTACATGCCTTTTTTTTTGTAAGTTGATTTTTTCGTTTGCGGCCGATGTTTTCTAAACTGAGTCCAACCATTTTTTGGCCGCAACGTTCACTGCTCCACGAGCGAGTTCGCAGAACGCGCGCAGACTGACACTGACGCGCTAGCGAGCTCTCGTTGGCGTGCTGTTGCCACAAGCACCGAATGCTTGCGGGCAGTGGACACAGGCTAGAGAGAGAGAGAAAATGACATTTATTTGTGTCCGGCGTGCAGGGGCGGGTCAGGCCACGCAGGGCTTCACCGCCCCCTATCGGGAGGCTAGACCTCGGGGAACTCTAGGCTCCAGCTTTGGCTACTTGGCGAGCCCGCTTCCTCCCGCTTGGGGATGGAGGGTCTCCCGTTCGCGCCTGCTGGGCAAGGGCGTCCTCGAGCCGCTGGACGGCGATGAGCTGTTCCTTCGGGTTGGAGGAACTAACGTAGTCCACCATGTCCGGTGGCAGTGGGTCCGACACTGCACTGTAGTCACTCGCACCACACCCCCACATAATGTGGGCCAGAGTTGCAGGTTCGTCCGCGCCCACACTGCACAGCACTTCCCCGTAGAGTTCGGGACACATGTGTCGAGCCAGGGCCGGTGTGAGGACTGTCCTCGTCTGCAATTGTCGTAGCAGCACCCCCTCTCTTCTGTTCAATCCTGGGTTGGGCGGGGGTAGTTGCGCCCTTTCCACTCTATGCCAGGCCAGGACGACCTCGCTGTAGTTGAGAATGGGCTCCATGTCAGGGGCGCTCTCCACCGCAATCTGAGAGGCGAGGCGGTGGGGCGCCGCACGGCGCGCGAGGTCTCGTGCGACGGCGTCCGCCTTCTCGTTGCGGTTGGCAACACCCCCGGCGATGGGTCCTACATGAGCCGGGAACCACCTTATGTGCGTTGCGGTCTCTCTGTGCTTGGGGAGGATGCGGGCTGCCACCATTCCCACCTTGCCTCTGGAGTAGTTGGTGATTGCCATTTGCGAGTCGCTCAGTACCGTTCGGGCCTCGTCGCCGCCGCACAGAGCTAGGGCGATAGCGGCCTCTTCCGCCTGCTCGGCATTGGTGGCTTGGAGGCTGCACGCGTTGACTGTGTTTCCGTCCGCAGCGCGAATTACCACTGCCACGAAGTGCTGTGGTCTTTCCGGCATCTGAGCGACGTCGACGTACATAGCCGTACGTGCGGTCGTTTTCGTAGGTCTCGGCCAGCGCTCTGGCCCTGGCCTGTCTGCGCTCTTTGTCCCTCTGCGGATGCATGTTGCGCGGGAGCGGCGAGATCACCAGCTGTCTACTAATGATAGCCGGCAGCTTCTTTCTTTGCATGTTAGCCTCTTCTTCTTCTCTAGTTGTTGTCGGGCTGAGGCCCGCACGCTGTAGAATCTTCCGGCCAGTCCTGGTGTTCTGTAGTCGTTGTATCTGCGCTGTACGCTGAGCCTCGCATATCTCTTCGAGAGTATTATGGACTCCCAAGGACGCCAAGGCCTGGTTGCTAGTACATGGCAGGAGTCCAAGGGCCGTTCTGTATGCTTTCCTTATGGCTGCGTTAATCCTATCCCGCTCGTACTGCAGCCATCGGTGGAAAGAGCCCACGTACGATACGTGGCTCACCACAAACGACTGCAGTAGTCGCAGGAGGTTGGCTTCCCGCATGCCGTCACGCCGCGTCGAAATTCTCTTTATGAGGCGGGTAGTGATGCCTATTTTCGTTAGCAGATTTTCGAGCGCCGTGTGATTACCGTTGCCTGCGTCCATGTGTAGGCCTAATACTCTGATGGTATTGACGTGCGGGATGATAGTTCCGTCTTTGGTGTAGAGGTTGATGTTTCTGTCTGCTTCTTTTTCTCCCTTCTTTCTTCGGTGGCCGGAGGGTGTTATCAGCAGACCCTTGACCTTGTGCGAACACGCTTTTTACGATACAGGCATGAGTGAGGCAAGCTCCGAACATGCGGGAAAAGCGCATGGCATTTGAGCGTCTGCTGTGACGTGGAGGGCGTTCATCCACTGCGTAGGCCTCGGCTTGTGATTGCTACGATTCCAAGCCGTCCTGGGAGGCTTATCTTAGGCATTTTATAGCCGACAGCATGGCAAAAGCGCGGTACGACGAACACTGAGATATCGAGAATGCCCATCCAAAGATGCCGTCGGATGTCAAGCATGTTGTTTTACAGAACGGAAATCGAAACTTGTTTGAATGCTAACCTTGTACATCGTCCTCCTGCCGTCACAGCCTTTAGTTGGTGCGGCGGCCACAGACCGCGCATGGTAGTTTTTTTTCCCCGCTTTATAAAATAATTACCGACTTATCAACCGGATAAACGTTGAAAAGTGTGGTAATTTGAGCCAGTCTACGCAGTGCAAGAAAAACCGGGAGCTTGGCAAGTTCACTTAAGTGTCCTTTTAATGGTGTCAGCCATGAAGACATCATGGAACACGGACACGCCACCGAACGTTAGCGCTGCCGCCATGGACCCTAGTCTTCTTCAGATTCTGCAACAGCGGCAGGCAGAGAGGCACCAACTGTTCATAGAGACAGGCCTCGTCGCTACGGTCCAAGGTCCTCAAAGACAGTGCACAGAAATGGCGAAGCCAGATCCGTTTGATGGAGAGATTTCAAGTCTTGACTCCTGGCGCGGAGCTCTCGACCGAGTGGAAAACATGCGGCTTTGTTTGACGGGACTGGCAAAGAAGTGGTATGAGCTCCACGCACGCGTCCGACAGCGGCTGGAAGGCAAGCCTTCTCGCAGCGTTCAAAGAAAATTCCGTGGAAAGGTGGGACCGGGCAATTTTCTATACAAACCGATCGGGCAAACCGTTGGAGTATTTTTGCGAAAAAAGGCGCCTTCTGCAAATGCCTGATTTCTAGTCTCTCAGAATCTTCAACTGTGCCACTGATTATGCACGGCTTGCCTAAGGATTTTCAGAAGCGGGTGCAGCTTAAGTCCCCGACGACAATCGAGGAACTTTTGGGGTGTCTTCAAGGCTTCTGCATAGATGCTTCTCCGAGAACTCAGGCTACGCGACGTTTCATTTCGAAACTGGGCAAGCGCCACAGAGTTCTAGAACTTCCCAAGTGTCATCGAGTACACAAAGAACTTCGTACAGAGGACATGGCGTCACAAACCTTGCGTCCCCCTGCAGTGACAATATAGCCCCGGATGAGTCGCGTCAAGTCGAAGTACGTAGGGACGCCCAAGCAACCCAGAAAAAAAAAAAAAAAAACTAATCAATGAGGGTGTCCAGTCTCACTGGACGACAAAAAGTGAGACTGTTTACCTCACCACATTAAATCTTCTTTTCTTCACGTTCAGAGTTAACAGCAACGGCGTCAGGTCGCTAGTTGATAGTGCGCTTCCGCGTACATTTTAAACAAGTCACTCGTGTCTGAAAAATGTATTCTTAAAGGGAGACTGGGCTTTGATTGAAATAGACTTTGGGGGCAAGAAGTTCAAGCTTTTTTAATGACCACCAGGCCCTTACACATCTCCTGCACGACCGCCAGCATAAAGGACCAGTATCTTGTTGCATCAGCGAATTGCAGCAGTTCGATTTCGACGTGTCACACCTATCCGGGCAGTTGCATGCATTCAGATGCCGATGGCCTTTCCCGTCTTCCGGTTGACGTAAGCTGCAAGAATGTTGAAGAATTAGTCAATGCTCTGAGGTTGTGGGAAGGAACAGAAGAACCACAGTGCATAGAGGGACGGTTTCTCGTTTCACCTACACTGGTTTTCCTCGAAGGGATCCCTGGCCACCAAGGCATAGAGGGTAATGAACGAGCTCACGCTCTGGCCCGCGGCGCTCATTTCCCGGGCAGCCCTTACCCGTGGCCTGAGGAATACAATCCAAAAGAGGATAGAGCAATGCATCGCAAAAGGCGCCGCGAACATATCGGCAACCTCCGCACAGCACGAATGGTACTTCCCTCCCCATCTAAATTCATGTCACGAAGACACGCTACATATATTATACAGGCGCAGATATTGTCCCTCCCCAGTGATCTGTTCCTCCACTACATACAGAAGTAACCAGGCCGTCCGCACTGTCGGGTATGCGGTGGCTATCCGGACAATGAACATACATATTGGCGCTGTACGGGCGACCTCGTCTTCCACATTTATTTCCCCCAACCCCTTCCTCCCTGATATTCCCTACTCGTGGACTAGCTGGGCCGCTCCCCCCGAAAACCTACGGGCAGCCATGTGGTCCCTTTTGGCTGCCCACATTGAGACTCTTTGTGCACCTCCGCCAAGCCCGCCCCCTTCGGAGGACCGTGGGACACCCCTTCCTCCGAGGACTGATAACTCCGCGGCTCGGACTTGAGCTGCCAAATAAAGTTTCATCTCTCTCTCTCTCTACACTGGTCAGAAAAGTTACGGTGCTCTACCACGACCGTCCAGAGTCACGGAGTCAGGACGGCTTCTTGCGAACCTTTTGGTAGCTGGGCCGCTCCCCCCGAAAACCTACGGGCAGCCCTGTGGTCCCTTTTGGCTGCCCACATTGAGACTCTTTGTGCACCTCCGCCAAGCCCGCCCCCGTCGGAGGACCGTGGGACACCCCTTCCTCCGAGGACTGATAACTCCGCGGCTCGGACTTGAGCTGCCAAATAAAGTTTCATCTCTCTCTCTCTCTACACTGGTCAGAAAAGTTACGGTGCTCTACCACGACCGTCCAGAGTCACGGAGTCAGGACGGCTTCTTGCGAACCTTTTGGTAGCTGGGCCGCTCCCCCCGAAAACCTACGGGCAGCCCTGTGGTCCCTTTTGGCTGCCCACATTGAGACTCTTTGTGCACCTCCGCCAAGCCCGCCCCCGTCGGAGGACCGTGGGACACCCCTTCCTCCGAGGACTGATAACTCCGCGGCTCGGACTTGAGCTGCCAAATAAAGTTTCATCTCTCTCTCTCTCTACACTGGTCAGAAAAGTTACGGTGCTCTACCACGACCGTCCAGAGTCACGGAGTCAGGACGGCTTCTTGCGAACCTTTTGGTCAGGAAGAGGTTCGCATGGCCACACAGGGAAAGAGATGAAGCGCGTACGTTGGCTTTTGCCACTTATACCAAATACAGACAGACAATCGGCGCTATTACTTTACCAGTCCATTCAAAAATACCATTTGAGACAGTACATGTCGATTTTGTGGAGCTGAAAAGAAGGGTGAAGGGCCCAAGGGGTAAGAAGGACACGTGTATCGATGAATTCTCCAGGATAGTGGCTGCTACGCCAGGAAAGGAGGACGCAAATACTGTTGTGGCGCTTTTGAACAGAGAGATGTTTGGGAGTGTAAAATACGTTGTGTCTGACAATGGACCTGCTTTCGGGAGCCAAGCATTGACACGCTGGGCGGAAAGCAGAGACGTCACGCTAAAGTTTGCAGCCCCAGATCACCCGGCGGCCAATGGCCTTGAAGAACGGGCTGTACGAGATATTAAACAGTACGTTCACTTGTACGGTAACTTTCCCGGGAGTTGGAAGTGCTGTTTGCAGGCAGCGGTCACGCATCACAGCGCTCCGAGAACTCGAGACGCACCGTGGAGCACCTGCAGGGTTCGAACCCTGGCAGGGCAACAGCTCCGCCCGCACTTTCCACTCACGGGGTAATTTTGAACTGTTGAAATTACAACGCGTCTGTGTACACAAGTTGTGTATGTATATAAGTTGTGTATCACTTGTGCATATATTGCCGAGAAAATATTTATATTTGACCAGCGCCTATTCGTGCCGGGCTATCATAGCTTTTTCGAGCTGAGGCGGAGTTTGCTTTTTTTTTTTTGTCGTTTGCCGCGCCGGGCAACCTTGTTTATTGCGGAGAGGGTGTATCCGACGTGTCGTCACGGGCCTAGACTTCTCTTTGATCAACAATGTTCTCAGTCTAATGGGAGGGTTAGGGAAAGGATATGGGCGAGATATAACTGCTCGCCTGCCAAATGCCGCAACGGCCTTCTGTTTGACGACGCTCGACTGTGCATGCCGCTTTGTAGGGCGCTTCTTCAACGCTTGTGTTTACTTCGTGATTGTTACGGAGCACCAAAGTTTGCTCACTGAAAGAGCCTCGCACATTTCTTGGCGACGTTGCACATATATATGCATACATTAGTCATGTATGTGTAAAGTGGTTTCCCTTGTGCCGTTTCCCTGGTCAAAGAATGATACCGGTGACTCGGCGTTTCTGTTCCAATAGATATTTCTGATAACGTCTTTCTCATGTGAAATAACTTGATTGCCCGGGTGCGACTGCGTTGTCGGACATACTAGGCGGAGACTGGACTCTACAGGGACGAAGAAACTCCTATTCTGTGTTACGCGTTGGAAGAAGAATAATTTGGTTTGGTGACTATAATTAATTCGGCAACCTTTTAGAGGGGCGCGATCACTAATTATGATAAAAAAAATCAATAGAACACACGTGTTCCCAGGACTGCACAACTTACCCAAGGAAATATTTCCGATTACGAACTTGAAAAGGAAGGCTAAACGTGAGGGGCCGAGGTACACTTACGCAGAATTGCTATTAAATGTGTCCTGTACTCGGCTATAAGACACATTTTATACCAACGTCCGTCGCATTTCTGAAGTTGTATACAACGACAGCGGACGTTGCTGCCCCTGAGCTATATAACCACCGCAGCCGGCCGTTCCTACGCGCGGCGCGAAGAGCGCGTTGCTGCGAGTATTTGGAGCACCACACGAGACGTTTCCACAATTTTTTGCTTTTAATCAGCTTGTAAAATAATGCAGGGACGCCAAACAAGCTACGTGAGGAAAAGAAGACGCTGTCACCCACCAAGCGCTATCTCCTTTCAAAACGCGCGCGCGTGTCGACGTCGCGGTCCCGTATAGTTCTAGCGGAGCGATGCACTGCATGAGTTGTCATCAAGAAACCTGTTAGCAAAGGCCGATGCAGGGAACAATGCGCTGTTTGGACGACTGCGGGTGGCTGTTTCGGGCGCTTTTGAATTCGTATCTGGGCATACGAATCTGAATACACGTGTCGCACAAGCTGCTGTCGCACAAATATTTTTTTCGTTATTTTGTTTTATCGTTGTTTTTATCGTTATTTCGATTTTATCATGCGTGTCTTGGGTGTACGTGTGCGGCGTGACCTCAAGAATGTGCCGGCGTGCGCACGATTTCTGTATATATATATATATATATATATATATATATATATATATATATATATATATATATATATATATATATATATATATATATATATATATATATATATATGTGTCTTCTTTTCCTAATAAATCTTAGTTGGAAGTTAGCGCTTGTCCCTATGCTCTCTCGTCGTCCCTCGTTTATGTTTTGCGCTTCGAACGGTTTTGCTTTTCTTCCTTATACAGTCGAACACGGATATATCGAACTCCAAAGGGATCGCGAAATAGTTCGATATATGAAAAATTCGATATAAAAAATATGGGCTCTGAGACCTCAGCTGTGGCGGACGACCACTTACCGATCGGCGCATTCAAGAATGACAACTTATTCCGCACTAACGACGCAACAGGATGCTTTATTTGCGTGAAAAGAAATCGCTGATCTTGGCCTGCTTCTTCGTCCTGTACATGGAATTAAAGACGCTGGTCTCGATATTCTCGAGGCTATCCAGGTGTGACAGCCCAGTTCCTCCCATGTCGCCGCAACTACGCAGAATCAAGCTGATCGCAGCCGCCAGTTCACCGGCGGAGTACGATCGTGTAGCCGTATCCTCGTCCGGACGATCTTCGCCACTCGAGCTATCAGCCTGGGTTCCTGCAACCGCAGCTACGATATCCTCGTCACCGACGCTCGCAACAGCCTAAACATTGCTGTCAGCGTTCACGAAGTCGCAGGCAGACAGTTCGGCTGGAACAGCAGCCGGGAAAAGGGACGACAGCTCGCGAAACGGTCGACCATGTCCTATTCGTCGTCGTCGCCGTCTTCGCAAGCTTCCGAATGTTCGGCCGTCACGAAGCCTGCCTTCCGGAAGCAGTTGGCCACGCTCTGCTTTACGCTGTTCCAGGCACCCGTCATCATGTGGCACCCGAATAAGCGGCTGCAGCCTGGCTGTTGTGTTCGGAGGCAGAAACTTGAGCTCGATGTTATCGAGCTCGCAGGTGGTTTGGTTGGCCGAGCAGTTATCCATGGGAAGGCAAGCGTGACGCTCCGACGCCACGGCTTCTGTCCCTCGGAAATCGGGGGTGCAGCGACCGCCGAAGAGCACCTTCCAGCTCGTGCGGTGTTCGATATACCCAATGTCGGGAAAAATACCGTTCGATATAAACGTACGAATTCCTGTACTTTTACACAGAATTTTCAAGGGGATAATTCATGAGTTTGATATAGACAAATCCGTGTTCGACTGTATTGCGTTCCTTATATTGTACGAGCGAAATGAGTGCTTGCAAAGCAACAATCTTGGAATATACATGGGCCGCAGCACCGGCCAGTTATAAATATCAGCATGAAGTCACGTGTCTTTGCATTTTATTTATTATTATTATTATTTTTTTCAGGTTTGTGGTTGCGCTTTTCTTGCGTGGGCGCTTAGCACTAAACGCGATGAGTTCGGTCTGCGTAGCCTTTGCACGATCAACCTGCTGGGGCCACAGGATGCGCCACCGGCCGTTCGTGTCCGACGAATTCCGTTTGCAATTTGCGAAAGAGAAGGCGAAAAGCAAAAAAAAAAAAAAACGCCCGCGTGTTCAAAATTTTGGCGCACGTGAAAGATCCCCAGGTGGTCAAAATTAATCCGGAGCCCTCCACTACGGCGCGCCTCATCGCCTGCGTTGCGTCGGCGCGTTAAACCCTACAATCAATCAATGGATAACTACAAAATTACTCGAATATAATAGTATCCAATGGCAGAATAACGACAAAGCAGAAAAACTTGAAGGAATAATATGTAACGATCAAGAAAATTTTGATGAATGGCGTCCTACATAACGTCCATCTTAGCCACTGCTTAATTGGGAGCACCAAGTGCATAGCTTCTACAGTTAGAAGTGAAAGTTCAAATATGGGGGTCAAAATAACTCTAAAAAGGCGATAAAATGACGTAGCAAGCCACTGCTTCGAAGATTCCCATAATTTGTTGGACCTTTTGACGCGGTTATTGGACCTCTCTGTTGTCACGTGATTATTGGATCTTGTGACCATGAGCCCTTGAGAAAACGTCGTCTCCGCGACGCCCCTCTGAAACGGCGCCGTCCGTGGAAGGTTTTCCGCCGTGCACGTGCAGGATCGGAGCGCGGCGGCAGTGGCGATCCGTGGGTCGTAAAACGAGCCTGCGTGATCCGGCCGCAGGCACGGATCGCAGCTGCAGCCGGAGCTCGACGCGTGCACGATCATCGCGCCTTGCCGAACGGGGTGGTCGATCGAGCCCTGTCCTTGGAGTTGCTGGCATTTGTACACGACCAACCCGAGCACCCGCGACTTTCAGAGGCCTGTAGGGGCTTGTATGAGGAACGGATATTGTGGCGGTGTCCTTAAGTGGCCGTTTATGCATTGTTCCATGGTTACGTTGAACCAGCGAACATTTCTTCTTTTACCGCGCACCGGGAATTTAGTGTGGTAGCATCCGGTTCCCGTGACTTCCATCGAGTCCCACGGATGGCGCAAGTGGTTTCCGGTTGTGCCCGCGCTAACCTCCGCCCGTGCTCGCGGCTTGCAAGCTTTTCATCACGACCCAGCTTCCTTTGGCCTGCACGCGAGAGTGTCGCGAAATGCGGTCTCTGTCGGACCGTGCTCTGCAGCCATGCCGTTCGAGTGGTCGCCCTTACCAATGACAGCCGGCGGTCACCGCTGCTGACGTCCATCGCGTGACTCGCCAAGCGCATACAGCAGGTCTCGCAGCTGCGGCGACGTCGGGAACTTCATCTGACGCGACGTGGAGTAAAGATACCGCGGCTCAGATCCTTCCCGACGCGAATGCCTCGCGCAAAATGGCGTCGAGTTGCTTTCACCGCACTTTTCCTGACGCGATCTCGGTGTACTACGACCTGGCCACAGAGACTGGGACACTACAGGACAGGGGGCCCCTTGCTCACGCACTTCTTGGCCGCTGCAGCATCGTTCCCCGAACTATAGTGCCTAGAATATACCAGTATATTCTAGGCACTGTATATCCGAACGAACCGTATCGGCCGCTGCAGGCTCCGGCTTCCTCGCATGCGGCGCGCGGAAGCCAGCCAGGAGAGCCCAAGCGGCGCTGTTCGCCGGCGCTCCCGGCATGCGAAGCCCCGCTTCCTGGGCCCTTTCCCGAGGCTGTCTCTGCCCCCGTTTGTGGAGGTCCCGACCGCCGTCTTGGCGCAACGGAGATGGTCCACGTTTCCCGGCTAAAGGCTTTTCAATCGGGCGTGATACCCGCTGCCGCCCCGAGGTTAGTGCGAGCTGAGCGCGCAACCAATGCAACCGTCACCGAACCACCAAGTGTTCTCCCCAAAAGCCGCTACTTGGCCCAAAGTTTCGTCTCTCGTTTGCACCTCGAGTCAGGGATCCTCCGCTCGCCGTGCAACGCCGTGGCGGGGCCCCGGCACCGCAGCGGCGCTTGGAGGCGGCCGCGGGGCGCGCGTTCGATGCGATCGATGAGGTCAAGGCCCAGCAGGCTTCGGGCCGCTCGACGCAACGAGAGCCCAAAGAGCGCAGCACTGTCTCGGCTCTACCGCGCTGTTTGAATGTGTCTCACTGCTCCAGGAGGCCACTTCGAGAGCCACGCGTCCTGCCCGGAGTGACGATGGGCCACTCGTGCCTCCGAAAAGCGGCTCCCGTTCCGCCCCTGCCTCGAATCCGCTGCCAAACACGCGTTTTCCGCCTCCGCTGTTCTGCCGGTAAACTGGGGAACCCGATTTGGTGGCACGTGCAGGATAGCTGGCGATTTCACAGCAGAGCCAGCGGGGGGACCCTGACGGTTTCTCATATTGCGCTGCTTTGTGTTGTTGCTTCTGTGCGTATGCCCAAGTCCGGCAACATGTCCGGACGGTGGCACTGTGTGTGTGTCCTGCATTGTGATGCTGCTGTTCCCCGAGTGCGGCGAAAACAAACAAAGCAAATGGAAGCGGCTGTGCACCGAGCTCGGTGCGCAGCCGCCAAAGGTTCGCCCAACTTGTGCTCCGAAGCACCCGCCAGTGGCGTACGCAGGATATTACTTTAAAAAATTGAGGAAATAATATCGAGCAAAAATTGCGGAGTAGTATTAACGAGCAAAATTAAATAAAAAGAGCAACAAAGACAAACAAACCTAAAAAGGTTCGTGGTTGTTCCAGCCTTAGTGACCTCATCGCGATATACTTGTCTATACAGAAACACAAATTAAATTGTACGAACGCACAGCCAATATCCTTTCAGGAAATGCCGTCAAATAATCTTAACGACTTTAGACAACAATTACAATGGATGGAAGCGCAATATTGCAACAAAATGATGCAGAGAGTGTTTGCAATTTATTTTTGGAGAGATTTTTGAAGCTATATAGACCCGTTTCCATACAAGCGACTTCAGTCATTTGAGAAAATCCAGGAGCCCTTGATCAGTCCTGAATTACTCAGTAAGATCTAAATTCTAAGAAAAACCGGACTTCTGAGTCACTAAAAGACTTCGAATCTTCTTGAAAAAAAAATAACAAAAGAAATAAGGCCAGCAAGAAATCACAATTTTCGGTTTTCCATGTTCAGCAAGAACAAATTTAACGTGGAAAATGTTAACTAAAACCTTCAACCTTACTTCCCACACAAATGTCATTGATAAAATCATTCTGAACAATGAAGAACTAATAGGAAAACGCTTATCTAACGCTTTTAACAACTATTTTGAAACATAACCACGGATGATTACGATCCGAACGCCCTCCGTTATGTAGAACATATAAGCAGTGATCCTTTTTTTCTAAACCCGGTATCTGATGAAGAAGCAGCTGCAATTTTCCTTAGGATCCTGCCGACATGCGGAAGGGATAACTATCAAACCCATAAAATACGTTTTAGACCTAATAACACCGTTTCTAACGCATATTTTAAACATGTTTATTAGAAGGAGTGTTTCCAAAGCCAATACAAATCGCGAAAGTAGCAGTCATACACAAAAAGGGGAGCAAAAACGACACGGGGAACTACAGACCAGTTCCCCAGTTTTCTCAAAAGGACTCGTTCTTGCTAGAACGGAAAACATTTGCGATAAGTATAACATACCGAGGTTGGCTCAGGCTTTAGAAAAAACTGTTCTACAGGATTAGCCCTCCTATAGAACACAAGGAATTTATTCTAAAGTCATTTGAAGGTGAACAAATGGCCATAGGAAACATTCTGCCAATCCAATGAGGGATTTTAGCAGGAAGGGCGTGAACATAAAATTTCGAATAAGTATCGAATAAATTTCAAAAATCGAAAATTTCGAATAAATTTTGAGTATAGAAAAGGCTTTCGAGCACCGAAATCACTCGTTATTATTGCAGAAATATAAAAAAAAAACTTCGTTTATGCTTGCTGAATTGGGTTCGAATCTCCCACTCCCATGTACTGCATGTATTGCTATATCGCTCAGCTGTCCGTCTAAATGTGGTTCGTTCCATCCACTTCAGTGCTCGTGAGGCCGCAGGCTTTTTTATGCTCAAAAGAGTCGAGAACTGGACCAGTTGGTACAGACTACTCGTGGTGGCGAAATTCAGGACACTGCACGCGACAGAAGAAGACGATTCACTCGTAGAGTTTCTCTGTGCACCGCGGCGCGTTCAGCCTTCCCGTGCTCCACTCGCCCTGATATGGAACCGCGATTGGTTCTTGGTGGTGTAAGCCGCACGGAGCGCAGCGAGCGCTCCGGGGACTACGGCGTCAGCTACGCGTGCGTGTGGTGTTCGCTCAGCTGCCCGGCTTATTTGAATAGCTAATGTATAGCGCGGCCGATGCATGGCGCTGCAGTCGCTCAGCCGCAGCAACTGCGAAAGGGAAAGAGCCTCTTGGCGCTGCAGCCTGCGACTGCGTCAAGCTTGCAGCGTGCTGCTGCTGTGCACGGCGGCGCGAGTGACATCCGCGGATGCAGCCACGTCTCGGCCGAGCCGCTGCAGGTGAAAGCCTCCCCACGACGACGCTTATCGATTACCGCGGACGGAGCTTTTTGCGCATGCTTCCCACCAAAGTAATGCACGTGAAATGAAACGCCAAAAGAAGAGCTCGAACAGTGCGGTGGACGACATAGAAGTCCCGCGGTTGGTACAGATCCGAGCGTCGTCAAACCGCACGATAAAAAAAAAAAAAACACCTGCTCTCTTCTGGCGTCCCGTTTTTCTTTTTCTTCCACGCTCAGTATGGTGGACAATTGTTTGGTACGGAGAAAGACAGCGCGTAGCAAAAGACGCAGCCGTAAAGTGAATAACACTCCTTGAGTAGTTAGTGCGCGCACGTTGCGGGCGGTGAAGAACAAAAGTCGCGCGCGTTCCGGTGCGAACGGTCACGCGGCCGCGGAGGGCTGTTCGTGTCACTTGTGCCGGGGGAGCAGTGTTCCCGCTGTAAGCCACTGCGGTAAATGCCATCGAGGCGAAGCGAAGTGAATTGTATTAAACATTAGTGCAGTTCAAATTGAAGCAAGAAACGGTCGCCCCGATCTACTGAGGCAGCAGATAACTGCCTCCCTTGATGCATTCACCGCCACACGGCAACAGCTGGAATTTTGTTCGCCATCGATTGAAAATGTCAAACGGCGCCACCTGTGACCTTCGTTGTGGCAGGTACACACACGTCTACGGAAACTCGCGGCACGCGTGCCTTCGCGAGGCGGGAGCATAAATTAGGACCGCTGCAGGCTCAATGTGTACGCGAAGAGTTCGCGGTAATGGACTGGTTGCTTTGAAACTGCACCTAGCGTGCTCGCAGTCTAGCAGACCGGTCATTGCTCTGTGAAGAGGGCTGTATCACTGAGCGGGTCTATTCCAATCAACGCGATGGCTCGATAATTTCACTTCATCGCAACACGTATAAGGAGAAGCACTTAATCGCAGCAAGACGCGAAGACCCAGGAAGACGCGGCCCATTCTCGAAATTTGATAAATAAACAGACAAGTACTCGCAGAAACCGTTCAATTTCTGTAAATACCATCAGGTTCCAATATGAAAACAAGAGTATGACGGCTCCGGTCGGGAAAATAGGTGACAATAATTGAAAAATTGAAAACTTACTCCGACCAGGAAAGTTTATAAAAACAAAGGCCTTGTGATCACAAATCCCGTGCGGGAGCAGAAACATCTTTGTTTGTATCCCATTGCAAGACCGTTCAAAGCGCAAAACGTAAAACGAGGGACGACGAGAGGCACAGGGACAAGCGCTTGTCCCTGTGCCTCTCGTCGTCCCTCGTTTTACGTTTTGCGCTTTGAACGGTCTTGCAATGGGATACCAACTTACCCAGAAATCCGCCTTAATCTGTTTGTATACACTTTCCCAGTCCGAGTGAGTTTGTAATTGTTACCACCGTTCGGTGCGTGGCGGAGGGCTGCGGGTTAGCCGCCTACAGAAATATGACGCGCGCCGAAATATTACTGAGTGAGGGGGAGAGGACGCGTGTAGTATTTTGCTCGGCCACAATCTATGCGGAGTGGCACGACGTATACACGGTTCTATCTCACTACGGCGGACAGTCGCATTACGGCTGAGAGTGCATTACGGCTGAACGTCGCAACACGGCGGAGAGTCTCACTACGGCTGAAAGTGCATTACGGCTGAACGTCGTAACACGGCGGAGAGTCTCACTACGGCTAAATGTGCGTTACGGCTGAACGTCGCAACACGGCGGAGAGTCTCACTACGGCTAAAAGTGTGTTACGGCTGAACGTCGCAACACGGCGGAGAGTCTCACTACGGCTAAATGTGCGTTACGGCTGAACGTCGCAACACGGCGGAAGGGGGACCCTTTCAGCCGATCAGCCATTCAAATGATCTGCAGCTAGTTGCGTTCAGCATTGTCGCAGCTGGGCGTTACGGGCAAGAGCCTGGATATATATTTCAGCGTGTCTTTCCCGTATTTTCGTTGTTTTCCAGCTGATGGACTAACATTATGACAGTGTGCCTAACAGACAAAATTAAATCGTTCATTGACCGCTGTGACGCTGCTGCTGGGTTTTCTTAGAGTTCTCGGCAGCATTCGACACAAGGGACCATGACGTTCTTTTCATTTTGCTTGAGCGTTATGGGGTAACAGGTCCTGCCATAACTTGATACGAAGCCGTGTACTAATCATGCAACAGACATTAATTTCTACAGCAATATCATACCCTGTCACAGTTACTAGAGGAGTTCCACAAGGCTCGATCTTGGGCCCATTGCTCCTTTTAATTTAACAAATGATCTTCCTCTCTGTTTTAATTCCTCAGTGCATGCTGCATATAGACGGCACCACCGTCTTTAACTGCCATCAAAATAGCTGCGCCTTGATCCAAATGCTAAAGGCTGACCTGTTTTCCTTCCAACTATTGTGTCCTCTTAAGAAATTATCTTAACGTACCTAAAACTTGCTTTTAGATGCGAAGCAGCTTATGGTCGATCCTGTTCCCTCCGCCATTGTGTGGGCGCCGTTGTGCGGCGTCCACACCCCCACTGCGCATGCCTGGCCAGGCACCCCTGATGATGATTGTGGCAGGATGCCCCTAGGGATTGGCCAACCAAAGAATCCATCACGAGATAGCTTCGCCTTCAACCACCGTCGTCATCTTCGCGTAGGCATGAGATAAATTGGGTTTCATAAAACAAAATGAGTGGCTAACAAATGGCGCAGGATGGGCGAAAAGTGGACAGAGAAAACACTACAGCATTCAATCTTTCAGTCAATCTTTCAAACAACCCGCCGCAGTGGCTCAGTGGCTAAGGCGTTGCGCTACTGAGCACGAGGTCGCGGGTTCGATTCCCGGCCGCGGCGGCCGCTTTTCTGATAGAGGCAAAAAGCAAAAACGCCCGTGTGTTCGAGATTTCGGCGAACGTTAAAGATCCCCAGGTGGTCAAAATTAATCCGGAGCCCTCCACTACGGCGCGCCTTGGGGGTTGTGGTTTGCGACGGGAAAAGGAAAGGAAATTCACTGGGGATATCTTGAGCTTCATCGCATGTGTTGCGTCGGCGCGTAAAACCATCAATCAATCAATCAATCAATCAATCAATCAATCAATCAATCAATCAATCAATCAATCAATCAATCTTTCAAACAGACAATCTTAAAGGCAATCTTATCGCTCTTACGAAATCTTTGACCGGCATTTGTCGGCGATTCAGGAAAATGCGCATGATTCTGTCTTGTGCAACGACTGCTTTTTTTTGCGTTGGCGGCTTCTGGCGTTGGCAGCTTCTGCCACAATGTGTATATTTTACAATAGCAATCTAAATACACTGAAGAACACAACTAAGGGATATTGCGCGCGGGGTTAGGGTTGATGGCATAGTGGCTACTGTTTTAATGCAAAAACGTGGAAGATATACGTTGGAGAGCTATTAATTAATAAACAAAAAATAAGACAAGTCCCAGAAAACAACGAAAATACGGGAAAGACACGCCGAAATATATATGCAGGCTCTTGCCCGTAACGCCCAGCTGCGACAATGCTGAACGCAACTAGCAGCAGATCATTTGAACGGCTGATCGGCTGAAAGGGTCCCCTTTCCGCCGTGTTGCGACGTTCAGCCGTAACGCACATTTAGCCGTAGTGAGACTCTCCGCCGTGTTGTGACGTTCAGCCGTAACGCACTTTTAGCCGTAGTGAGACTCTCCGCCGTGTTGCGACGTTCAGCCGTAACGCACATTTAGCCGTAGTGAGACTCTCCGCCGTGTTGCGACGTTCAGCCGTAATGCACTTTCAGCCGTAGTGAGACTCTCCGCCGTGTTGCGACGCTCAGCCGTAATGCACTCTTAGCCGTAATGCGACTGTCCGCCGTAGTGGGACGATGCCGTATACACGCCGTTGTTATCAGTGCCTTTGCAACGAGGCAGCGAGAAAGAGGCCGTTTCAGCGCAATTCCAAGTGCCGTAGTAGTCATGTTACAATGCGGGCACGATTGGTGGCCGCTTTCCTTCTTGCGTTCCTCCGCTCCTCTCAGCTGCTCCTTCTGCAGGCGGCGGTTGATTGCGGACAACGCGCTAGCATCTCTGGCTCGTGTTGGGCGAGATCCGCGCAACCCAGGGGTCGACGAAGTCACCCCGCTGGAGGCGAACGCGGCCGCGCGCCTTTGGCTAGCTGCAGGACACACCTCGCTCTCCGCACGCGCCGGACCGCTTTCGGGGAGGGAGGAGAAGGAGGCTGGTGTCGGGAAGGTGGACACGTGACTGGCCCAAAAGTCGGCCTAACAGCTGGGAAATGATTGGCCGAGGAGAGACGACGAAAAGAGGCGCTGCCAAGGATTCGCCGCAGCCCGGCCGATGCTTGGACAAGCGGCAGTGCATGTAGGCAAGACCGCTACAAACCACCGAACCTGCTAACATGCATCGTGCATTGTTGAGCGAATAGTAGGCATATTCGAGGCAGTCAGCGTAACTGGCGCCGTTCTTTTGATTAATGGATGTATGACTGGTTTTTGCGAAGGCAATGCAAAAGAGGCAATTCGGTTGTTGACAACCGCAGCCTCGATGCATACGAAAAGCCCGCCGTGGGACGAGGGAGGCGTCTTTCGACGACAGCTGCAGCGAGGCAGGCAGATATAAGGGTCGCACCTTGTACACGATTGGCTCGAGCCATAAGCCGAGCAGCTTCCGTTTTAGCCCTACCTCCTCTCCAAGGTTCTTTGTCTCTTTGTGCTGGTCCTGGAGCAGCACAAATCCTTCCCCCGCGGACAAAGCAGGCTGCGCTTGGCAGAGGACCCAACTGGACGCTCTTTTCTTTTCTGAAGCGGCACTGCACAAAACTGTATTGCATTTCAGTTGCGCAATGAAACGCCTTGTTCTCTATGGGTTTTAGCTGAAAGATTACACCTCTCATCTCTGGGCGTTTCATTTCTTTTTGCTATGGGAGACGGCAATGGAAGCAGAACCTCGTCATTTGTATTTAGGCTTTTTTATTTTTTGTGTGTTACGCGTGGGGGTCCTCTCTGAGAGGTCACAAACTGAAATTTCATTTTATTTTATTTGTATTTACGAAATACTGCAGGCATGGAGCCCAACCAGAGTTGGAACAAAAAGGTACACATCAGGCTTAAAGGAGGAGCACTGACGCCAATTTTCGGCGTTAATATTATTGCACAGTTCGCTTCCTTCACTCAACAGAATACCCTGGCTGAAATATGAGCGGCCTGCAACGCGAAGAACATAGTTCAATTGGATCTCATTTATCGCGCCGACGGAGCAGCGCGCGGAGCGGCACTCAGCAAATGGACATCAGCGTCCCCGTGAAGCCAAAAGAAGTGACGCGACAGCGCAAGTCAAAAACTCGTGACGCCACTTCACGCGCGCGGCCCCACGAGCGTCCCTCTCAAGCGGGCGCCGGTGACGTCCACACAAAGCGGTGAGGTCAGGCCGGGATTCTGTCACATGCGCCGTTCGGGATGAAAGCGCGGGAATTTGAAACAAACGATTTTTAGGCCGTTCAATGTAATTCACTATTGGCGGTGAGATGTTTGACTGGCGCCCCCTGGATCTGACGTCAGCTTAGGGACCCGCTCCGCTGTCGTCTGCTACACTCGCCCCGCTGCTACACCCGCGCCGCGGTCGTCCGGTTCTGAAGGGACCTTAGGTTCTGACTGGCAGCAGTGCCTCTGCTAGAAATCGCCCGCTTTGATGCTTTGGTGCTTTAAAAAGCGTGTTTTCAATCAGATTCTGACAGCTCTGAATAATTTCAAGCTTTGTCCCGCACAATTTTACAACACGAGGAGAGAGAGAACGACTTTCAGAGAGCATCGCTCAGACAATCGTGTGTAACTCGCCCTCGTCCTATCTAGCGTATTTGCGAGTTTCAGCGCTCAGAGCTCCTCGATAAGTATTCAAAATGCGTATGCTTCCCTTAACTATTTCTGAGATGCTCTTATGAAGACTCAACAGTCTAATGCTACGCATCAAGCAGCGGGTCGCACAGCAGGAAATAAAACGGGTGTTTTTCTTTCGTTGTTGTTAGATGAACGTTTTTTTTTTTTTTTTTCTGTGCCCAACGCATTCATTTTTCTGCACCGTCCTAAACGTCCTAGGAGGTTTGGGGATGTTTGCGAGGCTCACAAAGTTCGTGTGAATATTCAATGCAATAAGATCTGTGCTACGGCGCAGATAACGTTGTCCACAGTACTCGAAGGCGGCTTTTGTGCACCTAATTTCTATCGAACCATCGATATCGTAACGAACTCGATCTCAACCCGAAAAGTTATGACATGATTACGGTGTTAAAAACTTGATATACTTGCTAACTAACGCAATAAATAGTATACATACCAATTTTCAGTATAACACAATTCGAAACCAATGAATATGTCCAGACAGCACTTTATTGTTTACCAACCCATTTAGTCGCAAAGAACAAATCCTGGCCTACTCGGGATGACGTTCGGTGAATTGAAGAATGAATCTTACTCTCTCGTCTTGGACTGAGGAGCCTGCCCACTAACCAGCTCGATTTTACTATTAAAGTTTTCTCCTCCTCCTGGTCCTCCATCTCTTGAGTGCAGTTTTACTATAACGCCTATCTGAATATTGGGATGATATGGCTGTGGTAAATGTACCGAAATATCCCTCCAAATCTGAACTAACATAACCTTACTGTATGTTTGCCTTACAGGTTACTTGTTTTGCTCAATAAGCCTGCATACTGGTTAGAAGCCTGGTATAAAACCAGCACGCGCCTATACACACAGCAGGTTATTTGGAAATCAACCTACATTATTTGCGCCCCATAGTGCATGTCGGCACACTTTCATGCCGTGACAACGTAAAGTGACTTGATACAATAGTTTCGAGTTTTAGGCAAGATTGCCAAATCTGTTTTACCTTACATACGATTAGCTGGAATCGTAATGCCTTCTGCCAAAGCCGACAGCCCCGAAGGCCTGGAATTTGTTTTGGTCTTCCATTTTCGCTGTTGTCGGTTGTCAGCCTGCGGCTGTTACCTTTGTTCGAAAGACTGCTGAACACAGAGGCTGAAGCCTAGCTTCGACTCTTCGCGCTCCGCACAGGACCAGCTTCGCAGCAATGCATGGGTGACGCCGGCAATGTTTTTTTTCCGGAGCGGTATCAAAAACTATACTTAAAATCACGCCTTGAGCTAGTTTACGCTGTTTTAAATCTTTTGTTACGAAAAAAAAAGTTCCGCATTCGCGAGATCTGCTGCGGACAAGCACAAAATCTCAACCGCGCGCAAAGAAACAGCATAGAGAGCGAGCCCGAGTGAAGCAGACGACAAATGCGAGAATCCCTAAGCCGACGTCACGGAGGCGCGCTCCGCAGCGCCGCCCGTGGTCGCGCTCACCGCCAATCGCGCGCTGAAGTATTTTAAGTGCTGTTTCAGGTTCGCCAGACCATTAAGCATCGATAAAGGCAATAAAAGTGTAACAAAATTTTTGTGTCGGTGCTCCTTTAAAGGGACACTGAAGTGAATTTGTCAAGCTCCTGTTTTTGCTTGCACTGCGTAGACTGGATCGAATAAACACACTTTTCATCGTTTATCCGGGTGATAAGCCGGTATTTTTTTTAAAAAAAGCTCGAACGAAGACAAAAAATGGTAGCATCTCCACTCAGTGGATTATGGCGAGGGTGCGGAGTACGGGGACTCGAAATGACATCCAAGTTGCGCCATGAGTGACATCCGATTTGCGCCCCGACCGTCATTCGATTTTAGCCGGGAGTTGCACCTTGATTGTTCCCTAAATGAAACTGCATCTCACGGCTCAAATCGAATTTCGCTTGATGGTGGTGTCCGTACGGATGGAAGCGGACGGACATTGAAAGGTCCTAAGGTATACACTCCGCGCCGTTACAGGCGAAGGAGTAAGCCGTTGACTCTCGTGTACTAACTCACGGTCGTAACCCAATGGGCTAGACGACTGACACTAACTCTGTCTGGTCTACCAGACACAGGCTCGAATCCTGCCGCTACCTGTATGATTTTTTGCGATTGTAAATGCTATGCGCCCGGACGCGGACGGACACTGTGAGGTACTAAGGTGCTCCGCACCTAAAAAAAATGGCTCCAATCCACGCTGTGAAGGTGGTTAAAAAGCAAAGCCTTAAACGAAACCCACAACAATTGCCCATGCGACGTCACTTGAATTCACACACGTGGTCCTTTCTACAAAGAGTGAAACCAGCTGATTCTGCCAGCCGTTACCTGGAATTCGCGGGGGCGGCATCCTGAGCGCAGCAGCGTCGGCCACGGCCGGGCTAGAGCGGCGGACGCCGTCGCTGTAGCCCAGGCGTGGGTCGGCAGACAGAAAACGGAGAGGAGCGTCTTTCGAAGGGTGAGACAGCGAAACGTAGCCATCCTGATGTGCTAGCTCGGGGCTACACCACCGCGCGACACAAGCGCAGGCACCGAAACAATTCGCCATGGGAGTTAGTGATCCCCATTTATACCGATTTAAACTAGTTAGTTCAGTAAGTTTGAGAATTGCGAGAAAGCTGAGGGAACTTTTATAATCGCTATTTATCAGAATCAGTTGCTACTTTCGCCTTTTGTAGTACACCTTCAAACAACGGAATTGGTGTTCACCAATTTATAAAATGGAGTCCCATTCTTGGCAAGCGGTGCGCAAACGCTAGCGTTTCTCTAGCGACCAGGTGTCTACGTGGTCTCTACATGTTGTTTTCCTTCCCTGCCAACCAATCCTTAGCGTATCTTTGTCATACGACCACTTAACTCCGTCGGGTCCGGGTTACCCAGGAGGTGCTGTCGAACAAGTAATCAAGCCGTGCGAAGGAAGCGCGAAATGAATGCGAAGCTGCAGCACACTAAACTTTTTTACACCCTTTTGGGCGGAAAAGGGTGTAGAAATCTTCTCCCATGGCTAACACTCTTAAAAGGTGTTTTGGCAAAAAAAGGGTGTACGGATGAACAAAGGGTGTTGAGGATGCTCAACACCCTAAAAAAAGGGTGTGCCTCACACCCTTTTTTAAGGTGACGGCATGCGCACTGGCAATGTGAATCGGCGGAGCGCGCAGAATTCAACACAAACATTCAATACGTACAAGTTACAGTTGGAACACAAATGAATTGAGCAAGAAAACGAACGGGATGCAAGCGGTACAGGGAGTGCATACTTACTTAGTAATACATGTGCTGTTCTTGCTTTTATACCCACCAGAGGAAAGCCCCCCGATCGAGTCGGTTGGCTTGTCGCAAAAAACAGATATTTTAGCGCTCATTCTGGAAGTATGGATTTTACTATGAGAACATACAAATCAACTCGCGGATTTGCAAAAACTTTTTAACTACGAGTACGAGGTAGTTTTTGTGATCCATAACTTATAGAATTTTATTAAATATCAAACAAATCTTCTTCGCCACCTCAACACCCTTCAAAAAGGGGGTTCATAATTTCAACACCTTTTTTTCCCAGAAGGGTGTAAAGCTACAAATTAGGGTGTTCGAAACTAAAAAAAAAGGCGTAAAGAAGAAAGGGTGTAAGAAAAGACCTCCAACCAAGAAAAAAGGTGAAGCGACCTCCAACTTAGGAGGTATTTTGTACCTGTTTACACGGGTGGACTGAACATTTTCTACAAGCGGGGGGCGTTTTCTACCTCACGATGTTTAAAGCAATATCAATTGGCATAATTTATTGCCAGTGAAGCTCGTTAGGCTTGTGGAAGTGTCGGGGGCGTTAGCAGAAAATACAAAGAAAAAGAACTGCGGCACCTGTAAAGGGTGCACCACCGCAGATATGGTATTATAACAGTGAAGTCGGCTTTCGAGCTTGTTAGAGTGTGAGCACAAGGGGCGTATGCGTATGCGCACCTCTTACTATACCATCTCAGAGGTTTTCCCCTTGATCCCCTGGCAGTGGCGGGGGGGGGGGGGGGGCACGCTGGAACAGACTTGTAAAATCCGGTTAAACTTGGCCTCACCCCTCAGCAGTCATCCTAGCTTAGCAAGGACTTTGCAAAGCTTAGGAAGCACAACAAAACTTAGCAACACCGGAAGAAAGTAGGTTGTTACGAATCGGCCAGCGCCGCCGTACTGTCCCGCATCACTCCTCGGCTGTGCGGCGAAGCCCCTGCGTGCTCCTTCGAAAACAGGCGCAACCATGTCGGTGGCAAGTTGCGACAAGCCGCGTCAGACGCTTCGCTCTCAGCCCATCAAAACTTCGGCGGCTGGCGGCGTGGCTCGTCTCCACGCTCTTCAAGGACACAGAGGCCCCGTCGATCGCAACGGAGTCCTCCTCTCTCCCCTCTCTCGGACTCAACGTGCCCGAGGCTATGAACGGCTTACGAACTCTTGAAAGAGTGTTGTGCGTGTTCCCGCTTGTTGCGTTTGACCGTTATCGCTTTTGGGTATAAATAGAGCTGCCCAAGCGTTGTAAACCATTCCTGTTAGAGCAGCGAATCGATGTTGTCGCTCTGCTCGAGTCCTGTATTGTAACCTCGCCCGTCGGGGCATTGTTCTTTGGCTTCGGCTTACCTCTCGCTATGAAGTAAACAGTTACGTTAGCCTACGGCTTCTGGACTTCTTCACGGCTGCAACAGCGGCTGGCCGCTCGTATCATACACGCTACCACTCGTATGTCGGAGGCCACGGAGCTCGGATCGGGTGCCCCCGGCCGCCCGGTCGCAACAAGGTCTAGCCCCAGCTCCGCTGTTCTTTTTTTTGCAACTGAAAACCTATTTCACACCGTTTCAACAACCTACAGAAAGCCAAGCGTGTTGCAGTCGGTAAACACCCTTTTTGCGAGTAGAGGATGTGGTACCGGGGTTCTTGCACCCGGCCGCGGTTCCCCAGAGAGACACTGAGACCCCTCAATCACACCTTTACTGGGAGTCCCGCTCCGCCAAGGTCCACTGCTCAGCCGACCCGGATGCGCACACCTCGCCCAGCCGAGTCCGCCATGTTCTCGCCTCGCTCATCTCGAGCCACATCTTCATCCCCACCCGGCATATGTCCATCCCGTGGGATTGTCCGCCGCCACTATTGCCGGGTTCCCACAAGGAGTGTATGAGGGGATGTCTTCTTCTTCGCAGTGCTATTATGCATCCAAACATAGCCTTATTCAATGAACAGCTGAACACATTTTCAACACCCTAAGAAAAACCAAGGGTGTTGAAGTTGATCAACACCCTTTTTTTCACACAAAAAGGTTGGAGAGCCAGGATAAGGGTGTTAAGATTCGAGAAAAAGGGTGAAAAGGCCTCCCAACACCCTTTTTCCACTTACGCTACACCCTTTTTGGCTAAAAGGGCGTAGAAAGGTTTATACCTGTGACACACGGCAACGCTAGATCTCCTTTAAACTAAACCCCTTTTGCCACGCCAAAAGACATTTTGTGGAAAGGAGTGGCGCTCCTGACACACAGCAACCCCCGATCTCCTTTACGTAGTTGCTGTAAATGACACACCAATAAAGTGGCGCTTGCAGTTCTGTGGAAAAAGCATGCACGATAACAAAAATAAAGTGCGGCTAATAGACCTTCTTTATTATTTTAGATAGGAACTGTGCGTTTTATTGTTGTTTAGAAAGAATAAATGGCTAATTTCACACATTTGTATTAAACAGCAACGATGAAGTGCTTTTTTTAGCCTATGTTTCGTGCCTAATCTGGCAACAGTGGGCAGATGTTTACAGAAATACATTACGATTGGGCTTGTTTGGTGCAATTTATTTCATTGCAGTTTTAACAATTTATGAAAGTATTATGAAATCGCATTTGGTCTCACTAAGTTCTGGGAAGCTTATGATTTGCAAGCGCCTGCTTACGAGGCTGCGCCGCTAGCTGCTCCTTTTCGTGCGGGAAAGGAGATAGGCGAACACCCCTTACGGGAAATGCCCGTTTCGGTGAAGGAGATTCTCCTTTGTCGTGTGTCACCGAGGCGAACGCCGTTTCGGTAGCAGTCCTTCTCTGCAAAGGCCTTTTAGGCGCCCGTGTGTCAGGGGTATTAGTGTGTGCGCCAAAACAGGCCCTAAACAACCGTCGCTAAAGCAGACGACAAAGCCGGCGGAATGGTTCCCGGCGTCGCGCCCTCCGGCGCGCAGGGAACGCTGGGCAATAGCACGCGTTCGCCGCACCATCTACGCCGTGCTCCGTGATTGAAAACCGCCCTCCCCCTCTTCAGCCCCGTTGGGAGTTCTCCCGCACGCCGCGAAGGAACCGTTGACTGGTAGAGGTAAAAAGCTTTGCTTCAAAATTGGCTGGCGATTACGATACTCCCTAATGCGATATTTGGGTGGAGCAGCAGTGCCCTGAGGCAGCACTCGTGGGTTTTCTCGACGGCAGCGATGATGAGCTGCTGCGTTGGCGGCGCGAAGTGCGTCTCAGGAAGGGACCGCGAACTGTTTTAAGCAGGGAACCCACATCATAGTCACGCACACTACCTTTTCGCCAAGCGTCGCGCTGTCGAGCGCCTCGTGCGGGCACAGCACACTGCCCCTTCACCCCCCCTCCCCCCCAGCGCACACTTTCGGAGAGCGCTGGTTCGTGCCGCCACGGTGAACCGCCCTCCCCTCCGAATTTCGCGACACTCTGCCCATTTGCTTTCTTTCATCGCTCGCTTTTTAAATGCAGAGCATTTCAGTAACTCACGATGTCACCCGCGTTGGCGTCCGTAGTCCGCATCGCTCCCCTTACACTATATAAAAAAATAATACCTTCCGGCGCCAGGTTTCGATCCCACGACTCTGCGGGCGGAACGCAAGGTACACGGCGCTCTACCGACTGCTCCACAAAGCCAACAAGGGAATGGAAGGTTACGCACGCGCCTTATATCCTTGACACATTTAACCGTCGGCCACAGGTGCGCCCTCTCCCCCGCGTCCTCCTCGCCTTCTCTCCGCTCGCAACACCCTCTCTCGCCGCGTTCGGTTCGGCCTCACAACAAGTGGGGACGTGCGCAACACCCTCTCTCGTCGCGTTGGGTTCGCATCACGCGTTCGTGTGGTGGCGCGATTCGCCTACAAGCTGAGGGCAAACATGGAAGAGTGGCTCAAAGAGGCAAAGGCTTTCGGAGAGCACGACAAGGTATTTGAGTGCTTCGGTCTTGAGCAGTTTTACCGCCGTCTACCTGAAAACCTGAGACTCTGGGTGCAAGATAGGCCAGGGGTAAATACTGTAGATAAGGCAGCTCAACTAGCCGACGAGTTCATCGCACGTCGAGGTGCGCAGGGGCCGAAAGACGGCCAAAAAGAGTTCAGGCCGAGGCCTGATAAGTTAGGGCCGAACGGCAGAGCTCCCTACGAAAAGAGCGGAGCAAAAGTGACCGAATCCGCGAATAATGAAACGGGCTCGGAAAACGAAAAGAGCGCAAACGCAGAAGCACAGCGCCGAAAAAAGGCTTTCGAAGCGCGCAAGCAGTCCGCGTGCTACAATTGTGGCGAGACAGGGCATTTCGCAGCTAGTTGCAAAAAGGGCAAGCTTGTTTTTCACATAGTAGACCAGGATGAGGAGAGCAGACAACTTTCAGAGCCCTACGTACGCGAGCTTGCAGTTAACGGCAAACCGTGCCGAGTGCTTCGCGATTCCGCAGCAACAATGGACGTGGTCCACCCGTCCTACGTCGAACCGCACCGATCCGCCTTTTTCATTGCGGTGTGCTGCCACCTAGCGTGCCTAGCGGAAGTTGAGGCGGTAGGGTTTGCCGGCGTTTCCTCCGGCTGTGTTCTCGTTCTATGCACGGCAATCCCACATTGCGGCGAGGAGCAGCCGAAGTTTTAAACGCAGAGCATTGCAGTAACTCACGATGTCACCCGCGTTGGCGTCCGTAGTCCGCATCGCTCCCCCTACACTATATAAAATAAAAATAATACTTACCGGCGCCAGGTTTCGAACCAACGACTCTGCGGGCGGAACGCAAGGTACATGGTACTCTACCCACTGCACCACAAAGCCGACACAGAATGGAAGGTTACGAACACGCCTTATATCCTTGACTCATTCAACCGTCGGCCACAGGTGCGCCCTCTCCCCCGCGTCCTCCTCGCCTTCTCTCCGCTCGCAACGCCCTCTCTCGCCGCGTTCGGTTCGGGCGCACAACAGGTGGGGACGTGCGCAACACCCTCTCTCGCCGCGTTGGGTTCGCGCTGATCAACAGTCGGTTCGCGCGCAAGAACAGGTAGGGGCGCTCGCATCGCGCTCAATCGCCGCGGTCGGTTCGCGCTTAAAGGAGCCATGAAGAGAAAATACAACTTCGTGTAATTTGAAAGAACTAGGATTCAGTATCTCACCCAGCTCCATTACAGCCACAAAAGATGTTTTTTGACGAAAAAAAAAGCAAGAAGTATTTAAAAACTTTCAAATTTTGCGCCATAGTGACGTGTTATGAGCAAGAATGACGTCATACGGGCCAACAATAAAACATAATTTTCAGTGCGTTCACTGCACGTTAGCATCCAAGTGATGCGGTCAAATGGAACTAGAGGCCCCATTACAGACGTCCAGTCATGTGTCGTCACGACAGGTCAGTTAGGCGGCCGCCAATCGCACAAACAAAGTTCTGTGACGTCATAGAAAAGTTGCGGGAAATTGGCTAGGGGGTCGCGACTGCTTCACACGTTTTCTTTAATATCTCCTTTATTTGTTCGAAGATTGCGATGATATTGGTGTCATTGTTATCGGGACTAAGCAGTCTTTCTAATCAACCCAACTTGTATTTTGTCTTCATGGCTCCTTTAAACCACATATGTCGTTCGCGCGCGCTCCGGTCGCTAACATCTATGGCGTGATCGTGACGTCAACATCATGCGTTCGTGTGGTGGCGCGATTTTGGCGCTATAACACTCTCTCGCGAGGGGCATTGGATTGGATTCGATTGGATTGGCTTGGATTTGGATTGGATTAAAGTGGATTGTGTTGCGTCATAGCCGCGGCAGGGGGTTCACGGCACGTTTCACGTTTCACCAGCGACTTCATCGACAATGTCTACGCTGGAAGACAACAATTACAACAACAACCAATAAGTAATCCATACGACTTGCAGGCGCGCCCCCCGCGGAAATGCTCTGCATTTGATCGTGCCCCTCGCGAGGGGGATGTTTTTTTCGAGCAATAGTTCTAACTCAGGCTTCGCTTCTTCCTGCTCGAGTTGAATTTTGTGCTCTAGGTGCCCTGACCACGAGTTGCCGTGTGCGAGACGCAACAAATCCTGACGATAGACCTGCGGGACAACTAATTGGTCATACTCCACCCCTCTCCGGTCTCGATACTTGCGGTAAAGTATCTCCTCCCTCGCCTGGAACCTTTTCCTGCACTCGTCGGTCGTGCCATCGTTCACTCGGTTACACCGACAACGCGGCTCAGCCCAGAGACGGCCGCCCAAGGTCCGCGCCCTAAAACATAAGATGCCACCGCTCAACGCACCCGCCAGATCCTTAAGCACAAACAGAAAAACGACCTTGATGCTAGGATCACGTGGGGGATCGAAGGGAGGTAACGCGGTTGTACATGGTCTTGCACCTCACAATCTGGAGATCTACCTGTTCATCTCCAGCCTCCCCTGCTCGTATCTCCCGACCTCCGCGACCGCCCCTGTGAGGACTCGCCGCCTGGCGAAATGGCGCGAGTACGACGCTGCCTCCGGTTTTTTCACCGCGAAAGATGAAAAAGCATCACCCCTCCCCACATCTTTAAGTACTTGCCCCGCAGAAGATCTCAAGAAATATTCATCAGCAAAGCGCTTGCCAACGCGGCCACTACCCCTCTTGTGGTCCATAAGTGGCAGACACTTTCCGACCTACTGGAAGAAGGGCACTGACACCACTGCCCCCCGCACATGTGCCTTTGTCATATCGTGCGTGAAACAAACATGGAACGTCTTATTCTGCACTACTGCGCTTTTGATCTGCATAGACTGAACCATTGTGTTTTTTTTTTCGAAATTCGGATATTGAAGCATTGCTTAGGGACATCCTTGAAACACCCTCACCACCTGGTGAACTTGGCCCATTTCGCCTTGCCAGCGGCCTGGCGAGCGTGATATAGCGAGCGTCTCCCTCCTTCCCCATTCCCCCTCTCCTCCCGCACCAGCGACCTTCGGTTGTCCTCTTCCTAATAAAAAACTCCCACCTCCCCTCGCGGGAACCCCTGTGTAGATGCGACGCATAGGCGGAGCGGCGAAGGGAACGCGTTTTATAGCGCGCATAACGTTGAGGGGACTGCGTAAGCTGGTCCCAGTCGATGACGACGTTGGCGTACTTGTAAAGCGGCGTGGACTCTAGGTGTTTGAGCCAAGCGTGGATGTTGCTTCGCGGGAGAACGGCCCACCGGTTATATGCGCAGCGCGCCCGAAGGAGAGGAAACCGCGGAAGAGAGAGTACTGCACATGCGCCGGCCCCAGCGCGTCTGCCGCGGCTATGACGCAACGTGCCGCGGCTATGACGCAAAACAATCCAACACAATCCACTTTAATCCAATCCAATCTAATCCAACCGAATCCAAGCCAATCCAATCAAATCCAATCCAATGCCCCTCGCGAGAGAGTGTTCGTTATCGGAGAGGAGAGGGGGTGAGCGGCGGAGAGCGGCGGAGAGCGCAGCTCGCGCGGCGAGGAGAATGGCAGAGGGGTGGACAACGCCGACAACAACGACGACGACGCCGGAGGGACAAGGCGAGTGAATCAGATGCTCTGCATCTAAAAGAACTCACTGTCATCTATGATATCGTCGTGAAGTCCGACTGTAATCACTTACGTGAGCGTGTGCAGTTACCTATTCATTTGGCTGCAGGTGGTTTATGAAACCATGCTGTTACGTTGCATCAGGTTTGGTTGGTTTTCCCCCACTGCGCGCCCCGTGGCTGGCTTTTACGGGAGAATATTGTGCAGAAGTGCAGGCAGCCTGGCTTTTTAAAGGGGCCGCAAGAAGCGTGAAACCAGGGACCGCGAGGCGGCGGAATCGAAAACCGCTTTCAGACACGCAGTTTGGGATGACGTCACTATGGGGTTTACTGGCACGTCACGTTGAGTCGCGCAGCTGAGATTGTGGTGCCCGCGTGGGCTTGTGTCATGTGGGAAGAGTTCCCAAAAAAACCAACTTTCTCGCGAAATCTCCGTAGCCCTTAACCGATGGGCGACATCCTGTTAAACGTCGTCGTACAATTGACCGCTAAGACGACCCAATCATTGCGCCGAGTTTCATTTTCTTGTCATCATTAGCTGGTGCACAGTGGAGTTGGAAACAATTCGGCGTTAGTTTTGGCTATACATAGAGCTATACGGCAGGAGTACGGTTGCAGAAAACGGCTGTAACTTGTGCTTTACCGGAAGTTTCCGGAAGCAGACGGCTCAGACGGCTGCATAACCGTGGGTCGTTCTATCTCGGCCGCTATCATGGATCAGTGGCAGTTTCAATACAAGTAGCCTGCAGCCGCTGCTACCTCAGCTGTTCCGGTAGCATCGCCAGGCTCGGGCGTGAAACGAGCAGCCCCTTGTTGCTTGCCCGCTAGGACTTCAAAATTAGCGCAAAAGCATGCTATGAAGCACACTGAAAAGAACAACCGTCTTTTGTTTCGCGCACTCGCTTGCTGAGCCTCGTAAAAATCTGGTACTTAATGATACATCGTAATAAAAATCGTAGAATAAAAGTGATTTTGATTTATAAACGGATGAGTGAGTTCCGATTTTTAAGTGCGGAGCACTTTATGGGCCGCGCCTTGACGTTGTAGCTGGCTCGCTGGATTCAAGTAGAGCCGGCGTTCCGTCGTTACTCGTAGCCGCTGTTGTCGCGGCGTAACCCAGAGGCTTCGAAAGCCAAGCGGTTTATATAGTCATAAGCGTTCGAAACTCGTGAACCACTGGCGCTTGCCATACATCTCTCCCCGTTGTTCAGCGCAAATGAAACTGCAGGTACAGTTGAGGCAAAATATACGTAATTAACCGGCAGCTCCCGCGCTCATTTACTTGGGAACGCTCGTTGGGTTGTTTTTTACGATAGTAGGCGACAAAAAGTGGCAGCGCAACGCCGGCACGTGCGGGAGGAAAAGCAAGCACGAAAAGAACAGAACTCCCGCTGGCGCAGCAGTTTCAGGCAGGGGACGCGCGAGCACTGCGAAGGCGGGAAATTTGAATTGCATTGGGTGGCAGCAGTGAGCGGATAACGGCGCTACAGCCCATTGTGGCGAATAACTGCTCTGCACTTCCGACAGCTTTCACATTGGAACGGCCTTAATTTTTTTACGGTGTATACCTAGTCAAGATTTCGACAAAGTTCGTCTGGTCAGGTATCATGATGGGGACGAAGATGCGGTCACTGACCAAGTCAAGGTGAAAACACAAAGACGTTTCGGAACCCGTACGGCTTCCGAAACGTCTCTGTGTTTTCGCCTTGACTTGGTCAGTGACCGCATCTTCGTCCTCAACGGTGAGTACCTGCGTTACTTTTCTACGCTAGGAAAATTCCTTTGTGGTTGGCAGTTTATTTATTTATGTATGAATAATTTCCTTCGCGCACTTATGCTCAATGAACGCTTACAATACAGTACAGATTACCGATTAGTCAACTGGTATCGCAGTCTCTCGGAGGGACTTTGGCGGGTGGGTGCAATGAAAGCAGAGCGCCTAACACAGGGCAAGCAGATGGATACAGACGACCACTCGGGTTTCGCACAAGTAAAAGCAAAGGTTCCCCCTTTTTCTCCCTGACCGAGGCTAACGATGCTTGGCATTGTTTAGTAGCGAGGCGTATTCAGGTTCCCAGGGGAAAATTTGAAGCAGCAATTGCGAGTGCGAAACAGTTATAATGCGCGATCACGGCGTAGTCAAGTGGAAAAATGATATTATCCTTTCAGTGTATAATTATTGTGTGGTAAAAAACGCATTAAATGCTATATAAATTTTCTTTCTGAGCGTGAGAGTGAGGGTGCTCTAAGTAGTATTTCCGTTACTCAGGTTCGCGCACAGCTGATGTTTGCGAAGAAAGACGGCTCTTTTCCGCATTCTTTGTAACCTATAAATGCCAGCGCAGATGAAGGAATCCCCAATTGCAGCAGCGTAATCAAGCACTGACAACACTGGAGATTTGCATCCAGGAAGGTCGACAGGTGGTGGTGGAAGTCTCGAAGCTTTCGCATCAAAAATATAGTTTCTGGTGATAAGCCTTCGAATTTACGATGTCGATATGGTTTGTCCAGTTCAGATTGTTTGTTATTCACCCCCCAAGGTACGAACCTACTTCAAAGAGAATGACGTTGTTAATTGGGCATTGGAAAGTTAAATTGTTTTTCTCATTACTAACGGAGGCGAACACCGTTTCGAAGTTGACTGAAATTTGTCAAGCCTCACACCTGGAAACTATCACATTTAGCGAATAATTAAACAAAATAATTTTTTTTATTTCTGAGATTCCATTGGGAATAAAAAATGCAATCAGTTGTCGGCGTAAAAGCCGGTACATCGAGGGATGCAATACTTTAAACGAATGGAATAAATAAAAGGGGACTTGGAGGAACGGTGACAAGAAGAAATTGTTCCGGGTTGCCTAGGAGGGCGACATCCGTTTCATAATTTAATTATTCCGAAGATTTTCCCCTAATTTATACAGTAATTTTTGTGCCCAACTTAGCTCGATCGAGTCTTCATCAAATACACAATGGGTGTGTGTTTGTTTTGCATTATTCATTTAATTAGCGAAGTCGTGTATACCAATTTCGTCGTCGTCGAAAAATCCTTCCTGAAACCATGCTGATGATGGATTAAGATGTCGTGTTCGTCTACAAATGTTGAAGTGTTATCGTGCATAACACAGACAGTTGAAGAGACTGGACGGCGATTTGAAATGCCCCTCTTGTTTTCTCATTTTCGGGGTGACTTGAATCTGGATGTCGCCCAGTGTACCTCGCGCTGCGATTTCGTAGAGGGACCATGGCGGTACGTGGACATCCGCTCAGCGTATTTATTTGCACAAGTTAGGTCAAAGCTGGAACAAGTAGCAAGCGTGGCAAGGCCCGAATGATCGCGCTGCTTGACAGAAGAGCTTTTCTAATTCATATTAGATAATATACACGGTCAGGGCAAAGTTGAAAGAAGCCGAGTTCCCTCGATTGCTCTGCACTTGTAGCTCCGTGTGCGGGCTTCTATTGGAGTCCCGGACTTCCTCTCAACCGTCCCTCCCCCCCTGCCCGCAGCCGCTGGTTATTTGTGTATCACCGACGTTGCAAAGCGCGTATCTTAAAACTGCCACGTTATTTATCTGTGAACGCGTCGAGATAATTAGCAGCCAAGGCTGTTAAACGAATGATTATGAGCCGCACGAACGGCCGGAACGGTGATCCCAGTGAATGCACCGCGGCGATTTATTTGGTCGAAGCTACAGCAGACCGTAGGCGGTGTCAGAACTACGGTGTAAGGGGCACGTAGTACTGTGGCATGGTACAGTGCGCCGACGATCGTTAGCGCTCGATACCAGCTTAGTTCACGACTGAACTGGAATTTCGCTCCAGCGGTTGCGCCATCCACAATCGATCGAGTTCATCTCCCCGCTGGGACCAACGTGGCTCGCTATCGCCACAGATAGCGATGCCACCCCGTGCCTGCTCTGCGCAGCGCTGACATCTCATGCTGATAACGCGAAGGACAATTCGTGACGCCAGAGGAATGGAATTTCGCAGCGCTCTGCAGAGAACACTAGTAGCGAAAACTGCTACAAAAGGTCTCTCTCATTTAAGCCGCACCGCCTCGAGAAACGTTAACCCCGGACGATTGTGGCACGAGCAGGTTAGACGATTTAGCGTCCAACCTGTTATTGGACAACTGCGCGCCACGAGACCAAGTGTTAATTTCTTGCGCAGCGTTATCTACGAAAGCGTAATTTGTCGAATGAGGCAGCTTAGAGTAGTTGGGAACAAGCTGACTGCTTTGGAAAAAGAATTTTACAGCTTGTGCACGAACATTGATATCATTTGCAGTTTCAGGAATGGTACGTGTAAATCCACTTTGCATTGATGCAGTTCTTGCATTACCCTAGTTAGTGCATTTCAGATTTTGTGGGTTCAACGCACCGAAGCCACACGTGGGCCATGAGGCACGCCGTAGTGGAGGGCTCCGGATTACTTTGGATGACCTCTTGAACGTGCACCGAAATCTCGACACACGGGCGCCACCCATCCACCGCGGCCGAGAGTGTTACCCGCAATGTCCTGGGGCTCAGCAGCACAACTTAGCCACCGCGGGGTGCCGCTCATGCAAGGCTCGCACGCGGCAGTTCGCCAAGTGTTTGCCAGAATGTCGATTGATTGTACGGTTTAACGCGCCGACGCAACGCAGGCGATGAGGCGCGCCGTAGTGGAGGGCTCCGGATTAATCTTGACCACCTGGGTATCTTTAACGTGCGCCGAAATCTCGTACGCACGGGCGTCTGCTTTTCGCTTCCATCAGAAAAGCGGCCGCCGCGGCTGGGAATCGAACCCGCGTCCTTGGGCTCAGCAGCATGCCTTAGCCACTGAGCAACCGCGGCGGGTTGTTTGCCAGAACGCCTTGGAGCGACTAGCAATTAAGGAGCCAATGCCGGCAATACCGTGCGCCTCTTCCTTCCGGACAAGAACGTGCGGAAAAAAGGAGGGGAAGGAATGCAAAGTCTTATAAGGTGCGAAGAACAAAAAAAAAATCGCCGTGGTGTCGGTCGATGAATGAACGGCAGCTTCGCGCCAAAGCACGTACAAGAATGAACAGTCTTTATTTGTGCAAAATGTGGCAGCCAGCCACGAGGATAAAACTGTGATCATGGCAAACACCATCCGGAGGAGGAAACATCCGTTCTTTTTTGTACCTTGTGGGCGCAGTGATGATCGCCACAGATTAAGTAAGGCCCTACAGAAGAGAAACGAAGCTGTTGCCGTATGTACAAAACAATTCCCCACAGTGGAAATGCCTTGTGTGCTGTGCTGGTGGAATCTGGAGCACTGTCAGGAACGAAATCTCATCATTGTACAACAAGATGCAGTCAGGGAGGTCGGTGCGTTGCAACGCTTGCCACCCGACTTGGACATCAACGGCAGCAGTGTGTTCACAGGGAATCTTTCTCTCTCGCTCTCTCTCTGTGCTTGATTTGGTTCCCCCCAACGCTTATCATTGTGTGTTTAACGACAGCCATGCTAACATGCAACATGAAGAAATAAAAATGGCAACAGGTTTCCGCTGTAACACAAGTTCTTTCACCACTCTTGATGGTCGCATGTCTGTGAACATGCCAAGATGGCACACACAACAGAATGCATCAGTTATTGCATATGCAGTGACATCTGCTACCACTGACGTAGCAGATGCCATCCAACGGTGCTGTGGGTGAGGCCAACTGGCAGTGCCTGCTCTGCTGAACCGAAACTCAAGATCACGAGAACTGAAACATGCGCATGCAAGGAACGACAGTCACGAACCACTCTCGCCTCCCACAAGACCATGCAGATTTGCAACGATAGGTACCCACTAGAAACTACACGAGCAAAATAAAAGAACACAAAGGAAGCACTCGGTAGCACAGGTGGTATACAGCGCTTCACTGGCATTCCTGCGCACACCATCCCAGTACAACAAGAAGCATACAGCATGGTAGAATCCTGGTTACTTCGCAAGTGGTGAAGGAATGCAGTTTCTTTTTCGCACACTATGCCGGCAATCGAGAATTTCTCGAGAGAAGCTTGGGCTGAGGGAAAATTCCATTCACAGATGCAGTTGGTACCAGCTGCCAGCAGCCAAATTGGGAAGTTGCGGCTACAGCCTCGTCATGGTGTTGAACACAGTTTCCACCAGCAACAGCCAAGATACCGTGCACAATCTGTTTCGTTTGCATAATAACACCATTTGCTTCTCGCACTTTCAAAAATAAACATTCCCTTGATGGCAAAAGAGCAGCTCGATTCTGCAGCACGGTCTTCCAAAGCAACAAGATTGGAGGAGCGCTTTACACTGTACACAATATAGAAACGAACATTGAGGCAAGGTTTCAGCTCACAAATACTGGCCACGTGATCACTGTGGCTAAAAACATTGTGTGCAAACTAGCCTGAAAGAGGGCAGTACTTGAGGTTCTATGCGGTGCACGAGGTAATCAGTGAGCACTGCCAGCTTTGTCAGCCGGCTGGAAAGCCGCACGTGAACGATTTTTATGCACTGTACACAGGCTCTGCATCCGGGGCCTCGGAGAGCTTCTTTGGCGCAAGCAAGCGGCGGTCACAGGGGGCCCTTTGCAGCATGCATCATCACAGATTCACCTTTGTCCAGCTTCTTCCGCAGTGTGGCCAACCGAAGTGCCTGGCCAAAGAACAGTTCCTTGCCTTCACCGGATGAGGTAGCTGTCGGACTGCCGGGGTGGCCCCATAGCCTGTCCTTGGCCGAGTGCTTGCCCAGGGCGTCCTCAAAGTGTTCTTTGCAGAAGCACGGCCCGGTCTCGACGAAGCTGTACACGGGGCTGTGGCTTCCGCTGGGGCAGCTCCTCTTGGCAGCGCTCTGGAGGCCGTCGGCGCTCAGCCAGTCGATGTCGCTGGCCGCAGGGCCGTGGGGCCGCTTGTCGGGGGACCGCGATGGCTCAGAGAGGGTGCGCTTGCGCTTCTGGTAGCGGCGCTTCCGGAAGCACAGGCTCAGCCGCTTGGCTTGCTCAGGCGTGCGTGGCCGCAGCTTGCGTTCGGGGGACCTGGCAGGCGGGGGACCGCTGAAGGTGACCGGGCTGTCGAGGGCGGGGAATGCCAGGCCCCTCCCGATGGGGGCCGGGAACAGCTTGCGCACCACTGCCAGCTGCTCGGGCATGATGGGCGACTCGCCGGGGGACAGGGCCCCTTCGGACTGGATGCTGGCCTTGTGCAGCTTCTCGAAGAACACACTGTCCTCGGGAGACTCGGCCTGTGGGAACCGGTCGCTGATGATGTGCTCCTCACGCATGCGCGGACTCGTGTGCCGCGACTTGCCACTCTTGGAGGGACTGGATTCGTGGCCGGTGGTGGTCCTCATGGGAGTCCAGATGGGGAACCTTGGAGGGAGCTGACCATGACTCGAGCCCAGATTGGACGTGCCTGGCCTGAACGGGCTCTCAGTCTTGGGCACGTCGCAGATAAAGCCTGGGTTGCCGTAGAACTTGGGCGAGTTTGTGACCAGGGATATGCAGAGAGGATTGTCCGAGTCTCGGTTGATTGGCACGAGGCCCAAACCATAAAAGAAGTCGAAAAAATCCGACGCTCTGCTCTCCTCGATCCTCCTGTGCATTTCTTTGATTCGGTACCGGGTGCGGAAAACCTTCACTGGCTGCTTTCTCGGCCTCAGCCTTTTGAGCGGAACCTGCCTGACCCTCTGCACCGGTTGCTTTGTCGACAGATCGGCATCACCCACAGGCTTCTGGGCACGGTTGACTATTTTTGCAGCTTTTTTCAAACTCCTGCTTACTACCTTGTTCAGAATTTTGGCCTGCTTTTGGGCCTTTACCGTTACATCTTTTTTTGCTACAGCCACTTTCCGTGCAGCCTTTGGGTCTTTGCTTTGGTTTAGCTTCTGAAGCTTTGCAGCTTTGTTGGCCACCTGCTGTTTATGTTTCGTTTTTGTTTGCACTTGACCTTTCTTCTTAACAGGTCTAGTACTTTTGTTTTTCAGCTTCCGCTGCGCCTGGCTGGCCTTTTTCAACACATTTCTTTTGTACTTGGCAATAATTGCCGCACTCTTAGCCGACTTCGCCTTAGAGAGCGCGGTTTTCGTGCCAGCCTTCATTGACGCTCGTTTTTTACCTGCGGCGGTTGCCTTGGCTTTTTTGTTTTTCGCTACCGACACAAACGCTTTTCCTGCGGCGGAAGTTGATTTCGGTTTTTGTTTTTTCGGCGCCTTCGCTTTTCCTGCGGCGGAAGTTGATTTCGGTTTTTGTTTTTTCGGCGCCTTCTCTTCCGCAGAGAGGGCTTTTCTCGTGGGGCTACTTTTCCCCCCGACTTTGTTAACTAGTTTACCCTTTGACGCGATCGCCTTACCGTCGCTGCTTTTCGCCTTTGAGCTCTTCTTGACAGGTAGCTTAGCCTTGCGCGTCGACGCTTCGCCCCGCGCCTTGACAGATGACAGCTGGCCCTTGGCTCGCCTGAGGGACTGGGCCGCGGCGGCAGCCGTGGCCGAGCCGCTCTTGACCGACGACGACAGCCCCTTGGCGGCCGTCAGCTTCTCGCACTTTCCGACCAGCTTGCGTTCGCGCACGAACTGCGCCACCCAGTCGAGTGACAGCGCGAGGCCGCGGACCCGGAGCGCCTTTTTCAGCTGCGCCGCGTGCGCGAGCAGGTCGCGGTACTTGGCCTTGACTCCGCGCTGCTGACAAGTCTGCACGTAGCGCTGCATGCACGCCTCGAGCAGCGCCCCGGCCCCGAGGCTGGACTTGTTGGCGCTGCCCTGGGCGCGGAGCCGGTGCTCCGTCTTGATCCAGTTGCGCACCGAGCACTCGCTGACGCCGAACATCTTGGCCGCGGCATGCTTGCTCCGCACCTTCTCGTAGTACTCCACCACTCGCAGCTTGAGCGCGACGTCGAAGCGCGGTGGCGTGTCGCTTGGTCGAGCCATGTCCGAGCCCCGCGCACGAGCCAACCCCTGGTCGGCAGGGTCAAAAAAGACCGAGGCCCAGCCTCGCCGCGAACAATGTGCGACGACGAAGCACTTACCGCCTTTCGGCGTTATCACAATGGCCGCTACTTGCGGGCCCCCGCCAGAGAGGGCGCCACCTCACCAATGGCTCCTTCCTCCGCGCCTTGCCGGCCGGCAGCCGCCGCACGCTCTCATCCCGCCAGCCCGCCTCGCTGTGCGTCGTCCTAGTCGGACCTTTTTGGCGTTGTGCAGTATTGCGGGGCCCTGGGCAAACGACGCAGGCCGTCCGGCTACCTGGACGGCCGGTGAGCGGTGAGGCGGCGGCGAAGCCTAGCCCGGCCGCGTCGTCATTGACGGTGACGCATTCAGCACGCGCGCAGGCAGTCCGACGGTGGTGTGCTCCTGTCCCGCCGCACGGCGAGCGAAGTTTCCGCGGCGGAGGTTGCGCGGCTCTGGCCGACGGGGGTCGATCGATGCAGTTGATGAAACTGGGTTAAAAACCGGCCGGCAAAAAGGTGCTGGCAGCGTGCCGCTTTGCCTCTCCTATTTTTGTGCTCGGCGTGCGCCTGGCTTCCGCCCCTCCCGACGAGAGGGTGCTGCTGGGAAAAAGGAGGCAGCATTTTCGGTGCTGGTTCGCCGCTGGCGATATAATTTGGCGCGTGTTCAGTGATGGTTTTTCAAAGAGAAATTTGGCGTTTTAGTTGACACACCAGCTACTTCTTTATGTTTTTTATTGTGACATCCCCCTTCACCCAAACGCGCGGTGCGTGCTCGAAAGGGAGTAAGGGGGGGGGGGACTCCTCGCTCTAACTCTAAATCATCCCTTCACCAACGCGCATTAAGAGGGAAGGAGAAAACAAAACGAAGAGCAGCTTTTCTGAGTCTGTTTTCCGCAGTCACGCGATCTCGATATGCGCCCGAAAGTCTGTCACAATTGGAAGCAAAAAATTAAAATACTGCTCAACGTGTTGCGTAATCGTGCTTTTCTTGACCATCGCTTTGAGTGGCTGTCGTAACACCATGGAGCAGAGTTCTGTCTCAGCGCTGCCAGCTGCTGTCGGAATTTTCTGCCGTGCATTTCGTTGAGAAAGAAACGAGGGACGCTGGCAGCAGAGGGTGGCGTCCGGTGCCTCAAATGTTGATGCTCAGGCATAGCTCAGGTGAGTGCTTGTGGTCGAGAAGACAGCGCACGCGCCGCCTCAAATTACCTGACATCTTGTGCGAATACAGTCGTGTGCAAAAGTTAATTTCTGGAGATTATTTTCCACGCACGAGGGTTGTTTGGTAACTGCGATAAAAATACAAGTTGAACGCCTTTTTTTCTCAGTGGCGCACCAAACTCCCCTCCGCACGCCGCCTCTCCCGCCGAACCGAAACCGAAGTTCACCGAGCGAAGTGTGTAGTCTCGGGAGCTTTTATTATTGGACATTCGCAGTTAAATCTCGAAGAAGAATATTGTATGACCGGCATTAAAAAATAATAAAACTAGAGCACGAGCTTTTAGGTTTGTGCCTTTTAAAACTGTGCGGACAAACTTGCGTATAACTTGAAGTAGTTTAAGAAAAAGAATGAGAAAAAAAATTTAGTGACACACAAAGTGTCCGTGGGCAGAAAATTTGTGAATGCTTAAGAATCCCTGGGGGTTTTAATGATTCCGTAGCGTCCCTCCCCCCTACGGCACGCCTCATAGCCCTCGCTAAACCGCAAATGGTAGCACAAGTTTTGTAGGGCCTGATTATACCATTTTCTGAACTTCTGTGCGGAACTTCCATCACGAGATTTGTATCATTCGTCGTCTTCTAGAAAAAAAAAGACGCTGAAATTTCTCATAGGTTGGGATCGAAGTTATTTGATTTCATTTGAAAGCTTAAACAACTGTTTTCCTTCAATACTAAGCACTGTACGAGCCCTCCCTCTCCCGTTGAATAAAAAAAGGTTCGGCTTTCGTTTATATTGTCGCGAAGCCGAGGTCTCTTGATGTTGTTCGTTCGGTTTTTGCGTTCTGTGCCCGCAGCCAGGGCTCTTCCTCCAAAGTGTTGTGTGTAAAAGCGCTTCGGACGCGGCTGGGCCCTGGCCCTTTTTTCTGAGAAACGGCTCCGGCGCGTGTGTCTGCCCGTCGGCCGACCGGGAGACGACGGCTGTTGGGGGAAGCGAACCCTCGCCTCGGCTTCTGTTACCGCACGCACTGGCGTCTCCGACCCCCCGTTGCGCGCCTACGCGGGCCGCTGTGTTCTTCCGACGACCTTCCCTTTTCCCCTGTTTACTTTAGTGCGTTTTGTCTAACTACTTGCTCTACGCCCGTAATTCTCCAAGCGCGCGTTTTCGAGTCGAAACCTTGTGGGTGTTTTTGGTCCTTTTCACTTTGGCGGGGACATGTCTGATTGGAGCTTAGAAGCGTCTTCCTGATTGGCTGCGGGTGTGCCTAAGACTTGCTCCCGATAGTCCGCACACGCTAGGATGCGCTTTTTCCCCCAATGCGTCCCCCCAAAGCAAATATAACGCGGCCCCTCTGGCGATTGAGAGAGAGCAACACCAGGAGAGCCGCTTGCTGCCGGTCGTCGTGCCCTCCCGCCGGGAGCCATTCGCCCGCCAACTATGTCCCGCTAAGTGCCCTTAATCTTTGACTGTCTTTCTCATCTATGTAATAAGTGTAATTGTTTCAAGTTCGTATGTGCTAAATGTCACCAATGTCATCACTAAATTAAACAAGTTAACCTTTAAAACCTCTTCAACGTTTCGACTTCTTCACTGCAATCTTCATGCTACAGTAGCGGCAGTATGTAACCAAAATACTACGTTACAATATATATCGCCTGAGTTTATAACATTATAGCGAGGAAGGCAGCAACGCTTCGTGCGCAGTTACGAAAACCAGTGATCACGGATAACAATGATGTTTTGTTGAATAGGCTTTCAGAAATATGTGTTAGTTTGACTGTTCATGTGCAAATTGTGCCAACCTGTACGAACAGATTTCGTTCACTTGCAGATATATCAAATTTTTAGTAAACTTTCACATTCAGACGTATTTTAAGTCTGGGCCCTGTTGGTTCCTTGAAACTGGCTTCGCCGTGTAAACCGTATTTTGTAGTTGGTAGACAGGTGAACAGCCTTTTTTTTTTTTTTTAGTATCTGGTATAGCACTAAATATGCGTTGCGAAGCCCTCGTTGCGTTTGCTGTCTTTCCCTGTTGTTTAGAACTACTTCGGGCGTCAAGGCCCCCGTTTTACTAAGAATTTAGAAAGGCATGCAGCCTGTGTTTGCGCGCCGACCGACCGGAAGGCGCGGCTATTACGGGGTCAGGAGACCGTCCATGGCCGAGTGTCGCAGGGGATCGGGTATCCGCGTTGTAGACGAATCCGCACCCCCTGTGGTGTTCGCTCCGAGCTCCGAGCTCTCTCTCTACTTCCAACGGCCGTTCCTGTTCTTTCCACTCCTTCCTTCCCTGTTTTGTCTCAACTATTTCGTCTACGTCTATAATTCTTTTGCCGGAGCGCGCGTTTTCGGGTTCAAACTTTGTCTGTTAGTGTTGGGTTCCTTTGTTGTTGGCGGGACTATGGTTGATTGACTGCGGAAAATGTGCCCAAAATGCGCTTTTCTTTTCAATGACCCGGTCGAAACAAATCAAAGCTCTGTCCGCCGTGTTCACGGGGAGCAGCTGCCGGCGCCGGCGTCTCACTTTAAGAAACGCTGCATGCCGCCCGTCGTTGATCCACACCCTCACCTTCAGCTCAGTGAGGAACACACGGTCACCAATCTTGAGCTCATCGTCATAGACCTTGCCATTACTCGAATAGTGGAAAGATGGGATCCGTCATCTCGCACCTATTATATTTACACCGACTCGCAAGCAGCGTACACCGCCTGCCGTGCAGGGGGAGCGGACTACTCCGTTCTTAACACAATTCGGAAAGAAGCCCGTCGCCTACGGGAGGAAGGCTACAACATAGTCATCAAATGGATTACTGCGCATGAGGGAATTACTGGGAACGAAAAGGCACAGCAGGCAGCGCGCGCTGCAGCTCTTTCCGCACCTTTGCCTGGATGCGCTGTCGTTTCCACCTCTTCGGCCATTGCCGATGTTGCACACCCGCCGTCGCCTCTAATGGATGAGGCCGAGACATGGCATCGTGCTCAATGCTATCGCCGCAGCATTCTCCGGCACTTGGCGAACCCCGGGGGAAAATATCGGCGACCGAAGGATAGAGGCGGTTATTCTTCGCCGAGCCCAGACTGGCCAACTTCTGTCCCCAGCGCGGCTACACCTCATCAACCCGCACTCATACGTGACCCCACAGTGCCCGTTATGCCCCGCAAGAGGCACGACTGAACATATTTTGTGGCATTGCCCTGCCTTTACCGCGGCTCGGGAGACTGCACTTCAGTCTCTCGGCGTACGCCCACCTGGAACCTTCAAGGAGTGGATAGATCCACCATCGCACGTTGAACCATCGGACGCACTCCGGCTCTGGCGTTCTTTTCTGCAATATTTTAAGGACGAGAGAGGACCCGGCCGTTTCTTTGCAGAGCCGACGTCGTTTATAACCTGTACAAAGCAGAAATAAAGACGTCATAAAAAAATCAGCTATGTTCCGTTTAGTATACTCTTGCTCTTGTCGCGAAGCCCCCCCCCCCGTTCAATTTGCTTTTTTCTCTTTTCAACTACTCGTTCGGCCGCCAAGGCCCAGGTTTTCTAAGAAATGCATGCGGAGTGTGTCTTTGCGCGCCGACCGACCGGAAGAAGCGGCTGTTAAGGGGTGCCATCGGCCCAGGCTTGGGTTACAGCGCGGCAGCGGCGTTCCACACCCCCCGTGGCGTCGGCACTGGCCGGTTTCGGGCTCTAGTTCAAACGACCTTGCTGTCTTTTCCCCTGTTTACTTTGGTGTGTTTTGTCTGAACTACATTCTTAATTCTGCAAGTGCGCGTTTTCCAATGCAAACTTCGTGTCTGCGTGTCATTGGTCCTTTTCTCTTTGGCGGGAACATGGCTGATTGGTGTTCATAAGCGTCTCCCGGATTGGCTGCAGAAAGTGGGGCCAGAATTTGCTTTTCTTCCACGGGTCCACTTGAAGTAAGTATAAACCCGCTCCGCCGGCTGCAAGGGGGCCCTGTACCAGGAAATAATTCTATAGAAGCGCTGCCGCCCGCCGTCCGGCCCTTTCGCCAGGAGACCGCGATCCGGTCAGCCATGCCCCGTTAAGTACTCTTGCTCTCTTTACTGGTTTTCTCATTTAATGTAATAATTGTATTGTTTCAAATTTGTATGTGTTCAAGATCAGACAAGGTCATCAGTAAATTAGGTCAGTAAATTAACGTCTCGACTGCTTCACCGCTCGACCAACAAGCTGCCGTAGCGGCAGTTATTGGCCAAATTTTGTTGCTACGTACACTCTCTTGACTATGTTCTCGTTTCATGTATTAAGTGTATTGTTTTAAATTTGTATGTGTTAATGATCTGACAATGTTATTTGTATATTGAACCAGTTAACTTAAAAATACTGAAACTTCTCGACTGCTTCCCTGCCGATCACCATGCTACGGTAGCGGCAGAGAAGGGGACAATATTCGTCGTTAATAGTCAACTGTACTGCGAAGTTTTTTCTCTCTGCATTTTTTAAAAAATAAACGTCACGAGGAGACTGCACGTGCTTTACTCTTGGCTTTACTTCATCAGTGAAGAAGGCATTCAGGAATGCTTTAATTCTATGTCCTCCCCAACCTGATCTCCCGTCATCCCTTCCTTCCAATTCTACTTCCAAACCTGGGTCCGGGGCTTCGGGCCGTGGCAAAAGGCTTCGCGTATCTTCTTTTTTTATGTGAAGGTGCACCCATTATTATATTCCTCTTGCAGGCGAATTGTATAGGTTATGGCGCCTGATTTAATGCTTAATTTTTCGCGTAAAAATAATAAAAACTCGCCTACTCATTATAGTTTTATTGCTGCTTTATGGTTATTTATTTTTATTTATTTGTATTACTTACATTTGTCTTTATAATTGTTCTTTTATATTTTTATATTTTATATTTGTTGTCAAAATTTCAAACGCCCCCCCCCCCCCCCCCCCTACCAGACAAAAGTCCTGGGTGCGCTAATGCTTAGAAGTCATTTTATTTCTCAACAGAGCCTCCGTTGAAAGCTGTCCGTGCACCTATGCCTCCTGTTGTTCAACCCCTTCTCAAAAGGCGTTGTCAAGTGCAGCGCAAGATGCATTGCCGGCAGTGATATACGGAACCTTCATTGGACGGAAGTAATTTTCTCCAGACCCTCAAGTGTGCGAGCGAGGAGAAACCCGACGGGGCCAAATCCGGACAAATATCACGAGCCATTCCCCTCTGCGAAGGAAGGAATAAACGTCCCCATGGAGCAGTTCGGCTCGGGGCAGTGTCGATGTTGCAGGGCCCCTTGAGAGCGTCCGGCTTCTCCTGCAGCCAGAGCTGGTCGTCAGGGTTGGACAGTGCTCTCTCCCAGTTCGCAGGGAGGCCTGATCACAGCTCCGCGTGATGTGGTAAAGGATGCCCGGAGCCTCGCAGAAGCGACATGCCCGACTGTTGTCGCTATTGGGGTGGCCTTCTTGTTCTTTCGTGAGGTTCTTGTGTGGATGGGGGTGTGTTGTTCGCTCCAGGCGGATGACCAGCGAAGCTCTACCACACAACTGGCACGTTGATTATGAGGAGTGTATCGGCAACGTATTTTGTTTCTCTCGAGCGTTAGCGGCATACACATACCGGCGCACACACGTTCGTTTTGACTCTCCCAAGCAACCACCGGACGTCTGTCGGCCGTCCACCGTACGTCCGTTATGGCTCTAGCGGACGTCCGTATGACGTCCGTTTCAGGGCCGATGGAGGTACCATGTACGTCCGTGGGACGTCCGGTTTTGACACTTCCGTTCGTACAGTCGGACGTCCGAAATTGGCTATTTCGGATGTTCAGTAAAAATTTTCAGATTCACATGACGAGAGGCTAATGTTCCTACTACGAATAGTACACCGCGCAAGGCTATAGCGCACTACCGGGCAGACGGCATACATGAACAATGAACTTGCTTCACATGTTTTAAAGCAAAGCTTTTTACCTCTACCCCCCAAGGGTTCTTTCGCGACCGTTGGTGTCACCAGAAAACTCCAGCTAACAAATAAAAGAATTTACTGGCAACGCCGGGAATCGAACCTGGAACTAATAGACTAACAAACCGAGAGCCCGTTGTCTTACCGATTTAGCTACGAGCCCACACGAAGACTGGGAAGACAGGTGGTGTACTAACCAAGCACATCTACGGGTTTACCCCCTGCCTTCTCGCTGAATGCCACGTGAAAGCGTCACGCGACCAGTCACGCCCATCTAGCGGCCCTGTGCGCACCTTACTCATGTGCTAAGAGTTACAAAAATTAAAGGAAGCTCACACCAATGCATGACATCTCACTTCTACTACGCCAATGTGCTAAAGCCTGTGGCATCCAGTGTTCACGTAAACAATCACAGCTCCTTGTCATCCGCCCTCACGCCAAACCAAGGAATACACTCAAATAATCCTTGATGGCCAGGCCATTATTACTCCAAGCCCCAGCATCAAGATCCTAGCTGGGCCTACATCTCGAGGCTAACATCAGGAGTGACGTCTCCTTGCAGCGCCTCAAAAACAGCATTAATCAAATCATACACATGATCAGGCGAGTTGCCACCAAGAAGCGAGGCCTAAAGGAATCCGGTACCTTTCGATTAATTGAAGCTTTTGTCCTCTCGAGAGTTACTTACGTCAACCCCCTGTCTTCTTCTAGACAAGGAAGACATAGAGACGCTTTATATAATGATTAGAAAGGCGGTCGAGCAGGCCATTGGTCTTCTTATGAGTGCGTCCACACAGAGGCTGCTTAGCACGGGGCTCCACAACACCGTAGAAGAGCTGATATAAGGCCATCTTTCTAACCATAAGGTCCGACTCAGAACTGCGATGGGTAACCGCATGCTTCACCAGATTGGCTGGGCAGCCCAGAATGTCACTCCGCTTGACGTACTCCCAGACTCTTGGCAAGTAAAACTAAAGATGCTCCCTTTGCTTAGAAATATGAACCCCTCACATGACGAGGGTCACCGAAAAGCACGGGCTCAAGCGCTAAACACCACCCTCGATGGGAATCATGCAGTTATCTACACAGACGCCTCCAAACATCGAGGGCAGCGATACGCCATTATCGTGGCTACCTTCAGAACCAACCTCCTTGCGTGTACCTCTCTTAGGACCCAAGAAATGACGCCAGCAGAAGAGGCAGCCATCACCTTGGCTCTCGCTCAACCAGGGGTTCGGAGGGTAGTCATTGATTCCCAGCAAACCTACTGGAATTACCAGTAGGGTTGGGTGTCCTGACCTGCACTGCGCGTGCTAAAAAACCACTCCCCAAACGGTTTCATTCAGCTCATCTGGACACCCCCCTCACACTTCAATGGAGGACAACAAATACGCCCACCCAACAAGCCTGTGCTTTTACCTCCCATGCTATGGAGCTGCACGAGGTCAGTCACCCGCTTGTCACGTTCAGGGAGATAACCCACCATTATCGCCTTCTAAGACAGACCCTACCTACTCCTTACCCTGAACTTTCCATATTACAACAAACGACCCTACGGCTCATACAATCCGGCTCCTGCCTACAGCCGACACGTCTTCACTTAATGTCCCCGAATCGCTACGACGCTGAATGTAAATTTTGCTCAGAAGTAGGAACACTCCGCCCCGTAATCGGGGTGTGCGGCTTTAGCCTTGAGCACCCTCCTCTCTTTCCGTCAACTACCCAACCAGAGCAATGGGAGATGCTGCTCTCCAGGCCCTCTTTACCTACCCAGCTTCAGTGGGTGGACAGAACACAGGCGCGCGGACTGCATATGGGCCCCACGGAAGAAGGAATCACTCCCCAGGGCTGCACTCTGGGCCGTTCAGAAATCTGAACAGAAGTATTTCTTCCCCCTGCTCCTTCTCTGCCGCAAATCTCGTCGCCTCCGTCCGCGGCGCAGAGACGGAGAAGACAGATCGTCTAACACCGGGTTGGAGCTTACTTTAATTTTATAAAAAAAGTTTCCACTCTTGTGCTACACCAATACAACTCAACCAAACACCGTTCATGCTTCATGCATTGATTTAACCTTAACAAGAATGTCTCTTTGAAGTAATAAATGGTGTGGTTAAGTGCATTTCACTTCTCTCTGGTTTTGCTATTTGTAGAGCGATGTGAGTGAATTTAAGTGACGTCGCATGGGTAATCGTTATGGGTGCCGTTTACAGCTTTGCTTTCCAACCACATTCACGGGGTGGATTGGCGCGATTTTTTTTTAGTGGTTCTCAATTCTTATATATCCTTCCCCAAAGAGATTTCATTTCATTTATTGCATCCTTAAAGGCCCGAGGGCATTACATAAGCGGGGGCAACAAATACGCTGTGAGGGCCGGTGTACAATTCAATGTGAACAAATTATTATAAACAATACAGTTCTAAATACGCATGTGGTAGTTTGGCCAAGAATGAGAACAAAAACTAATCAAGCAACAAACAAAAGAAACGCCTCGACTGGGAATTAGAGTACAAACAACTTGGCAAAAAAAATTATACATACTGGTAGGATATATGTGCAGCCACGGGTTATTGGGTGGAATCAAAGTGGGATTCCAGTTTTGCGCGGAATGATGTGCGGTCGGGTGTGGCAACAATGGCGGGGGGGAGGTGGTTCCAAAGTGTAATTGCTTGGGGGGAAAAGGAATCGTTCATTGCGGATGTATGGCCGTTGATTCGTGCCATGGAGTTAGAATGGTTAATGCGAGAAGTTCTGTTAGGGGGCTGTAAAAGTTGGTGTCTTGATTGCGGGCGGAAAAAGAAACTGTGCAGGAGGCATAGGCGTGAGATGAGGCGGCGTGACGCGAGAGATGGCAGTTCGATTGATTCTGATTTTTTCAAGGGCGGTGACGCTGATTTCTCTGGTTAAAAGCGGGCTGCGCGGTTTTGGACTGATTCTAGTTCGTTAGCGAGATATGCCTGGGATGGATTCCAAATGGACGATGCGAATTCGAGCTTTGGGCGTACGTATGTTAAGTATACTAGTTTTTTAACGGCAGGAGATGCAGATTTTAGATTACGGTGCAGAAAACCAAGCGTGCGCAGAGCGTCTGAGCAGATGGACCGCACGTGCGGCGCAAATGAAAGAGATGGGTACATGTGCTCTCCGAGATACTTGTAGGACGAAGCCGAATGCGCGCTTAGGGGAAAATGACATCGATTTGCATTTGGTTAGGTTTAACGGCGTTGATGAGTCTTGGCACCATAGCGCAACTGTGTCGAGGTCTTGTTGTAGTTTAGCACTGTTTTCAATGTTGGAAAACATCATCGTTGGAGTTGGTGAAGTGCTTCAAAAAATCTAAGAAATTGGGCTTAATAATAGTAATATGCAGATGAAACTTGCAACCTACAAGCCAGGGTGTTGATGTACAAAATCTGTTTAAATGAAAAGCACAGCAGCTTTTTTTTTTGCTTTTATATTCAATTTAAGCCATTATTTGATGCTTCATAGTAACTCTACGTCAGTTGGCGGTCATTCAAACTTGTACATCCGTTTTTGGACGGCCACTGCACGTTCAAGCATGGACGTACAGTGGCCGTCCAAACGGACGTCCGTGGTTGCCTGGGTGTTGAAAACGGCAGCCATCGTGGAGGAAAGAGAGGCTTCGTGCCGCCAGTGGGTGCGCACGCTTGGGGTCACACAAAACGCGGCTTTCCAACGCTTCAGACACGTCCTCCGGAGTGCTCGTTTGCAGGCGCAGCAGCTTCCACTCGGGGCTCCTCGGGCTGCAGGTTAGAGAGAGAAAAGTTGCCAAGGCCTCCTCATTCCAGGGGGCCACTGGAATTCCTCGTTAGTTGGTCTTCCAGGGGTCTAGCCGGGAAGGCGGGGTGCCTATGGTCTTTTGGACAAAGCTTGCCAACGATAGCTGCTGTTCTAGCGTGGCCGGTTGAGTCAGCCACTCCCTGCGGATACTGCTTCTGTCTACCTTGGGGCATAGCCATAACATGTGCTCTTGATTGATCGGTACGTGGCATTCATCACACCCTGGCGGGGAAGTGTTCATACAGCCTTCGTGCATGCATACTTTGTCGGGTGTGAGTAGCGTTTGCGTCAGCCTTATAGTGGTTTGCTGTTGCCTTGTGCGGAGGAGTGAAATTGCGTTCGCTGTCTGCGTATTCTTTAAGCTGCAGTTTTGGGTTTGACCGCAGTTGGCAGGTGCCCGGAGAGGAGCAGCCTCGTGCGCGCTCTCGAGAAAGGCTCTGCGCGTGGCGGCGCTCGAGCACCGATGGGCCTGGACGTGCCATGCGCTTTCGGCGCGTTGCCATCTGCAGCACCTCGTAGAGGATTTTGTGCACTCTTCCTGCTTGGCCGCTGTTACTGCATATCAGTTGCGCGGATATTTATCTTTTGTCGCGATGCAGTTCCTACGGAACCCAGCGCGCGCTCCGTCTCGCCCGGCCACTTTTAAATTCATGTGCCCTAGAGTAAACGGAGTCCGCGCAGTGAACGCCCTGCAACTCAGCTTTGTCCAATCTGCTCAGCCGTCCGCCTATTTGCAAGGAAGTGTTTTATCACTTCATTTTCGTGACAAGTGCTGACATGCTCGCTTCGAACTGAGCTAGTCGGTTGAAGAGCGATACTTGCCGACCATGACGTCACCACAAATACCGTGGCGCCATGTCGTGCAAGTTGACCACACTTACCAATCGACCCTCGTATTTTGTCATACGGCCATCAAATTAATTGTCGCTGCTATATAAACAGGCTCTGTGTGGATGTCGTAAGCGACAGACGCAACAAACAGTGTGCCAAGGTTATTTTCTGCTGGCTAAGATAGAGACCCCCCTCCTATATTGTTAATCTTGTGGTCCGTATATTTTTGCTAGTGACTGTACACAAGATAAAAAAAAACAAAACAAAAGGAAGCAAAAAACCACTCAGAATGGTACGCGCAGGGCAGAACTGATCGCTCCTCAGCGCATTTTGGCTCACAAACCGTCAGGCAGTAGACTGCTATTCACGCTGGGCTTGCATCCACAACCTCCGCTGCAGATAAGCGCGTTTCTGTGTGCATTACAGTTACGTGCGTTCTTGTGACCCGTCATCCGGGCCTATATTGCCCGTTCTACCCGCGCACGGGTAGAACACACAACTTTCTCGTCTCATGCGATCGTCTTCTGCGCAAACACGACCACTGGCATGGTTTCAGTGTTTACGAGCTTACGGACCCAGACAAGAAAAAAAAAATGTCGCTAGTGAAAAGAGATGCTTTTGTAGCGCAAATGCCTTGGCCGGTGCGTGCGCCAGTACGGCGCCCCAAGGTTACATTGACCGCTTCTTCTAGGGGAAAATGTTGACGTCGTTCACTGAGGGTCTTGTCGAGAAGACGAAAACATAGAGGAATGAATGCAAAAAAAAAAAACAAAAGCTAAACACGAAAAGTCGCTGTAATGTCATATATTCGCAAGTTGTGGTATAATATAAGCAGTACCGACCGACGGGCAAATGCTAATTTTTCCCCGGCTCCTGTGCAGCCTTTAGCCAAGGTGTAAACATTGAGGCCACCAGTGCTCGTGCGTTGTTGAAAGAGCCATCAACGACGGTATGCGCCTCGAACGCTGTACATAGTCTATCCCATTGTCATGTGGCGGAGAATATTGTATAGGGCAAACGAGCAGCTGCCTGAATGACAGTTTGAGAGAACACAATTGCAATAGCGATGCGTCGGGAGTCGTCTAAACAGGGGTTGCACATTTCGGGGCTGCAGCTATCGTGATATCTTGAACAGCGCACGCACAGGCGGCCACCAAGAAACGCAGCTAGATAACCCAAGCGCACAGCAAAACAAGATAGAAGCGACGCACAAGCGAACTCCCTCCCACCCGCCCGGGCTGAACAAATCTCCCTATCGAGAGATGGTTTGCCGGCGCAGATATCCGCCGTTCGTCATGCGTGCTTTATAACGCTCAGCTTTCTCGCTCGAAAAGCCTGCTTACGAAACTTAAAAAAAAAAAAAAAAAACGCGCATATTTCTAGACTTGGATATCACCGTAAAAATACCCGGAAGAACAGGTTTTGTGTGATTCACGGTGAAAAGCCTTCACCGTACAGTCGAACGGGATAGCGAATTCCGTGCACTTCGTGCCATTTGAAACTGCGCACAGTGCAAGCTGCTGTCGCCATCGGTATTAACTGCGGCTGGACGAAAGTACTTGCATTACACGGAGTGACTCTGAAAGAGCTGCCATGAGCCGGAAAGCTGCACCTGCATGGTTATACATTTTCGGTGTTTTTTCTTCATTTCGTTCTACCCGTATACCAGCTGCCGGGGCAATCCAGTTTAGTTGAGAGCCGGCGTTTGTGCTCTTTTCTTGTTTCTTGCGTGGTTTCTTCGAGCCTCGCCTCAACTTCCGTGTTTTTTTTTTTCAGGGGGCATCGCAAAGCGTGGCAAAAGTGCGCACGCCCATGCCTCAAACGTCAGACTCAGAGAGGGAAACCGATGACGTCACAAGATTGCCAAGTTTCCAGCTTCCAAATACAAAGTGCACTTACCCAAACAAGAACGAAAAAAAAACAAAGGCATGCGAAGGTTTCATTCTGTTTTGACTCGTGTTGTTCTGCTCTGTTAATATTCATGAGACCAATGCTGGCGGGATATACGAACATAGTTACAAATATAGCGGGAAAAATGGCTGCGGCTTAGCTTAGATAACCCTGGACGTGCAAAGCGAAAGCCTGGTGGCTTAGCCTGGTTAAGTTTTTGTTTTGCTTGGTTAACATTTGATTTAGCGGTAATTATACTATACGTCCGAAGCCTGCTTTTGTCAACGGTTGGGGTCCCGCCTCTCGCGTTTTCTGAGCCGGATTGGCTCGCCGGGAGATGTCCGCGGGATGGTCAGACGCCGCTTGCCGACGAGGGCTCAAATCCTCCAGCTACCGCGGAACGCTCAGAGAAGACCGCCCGGCCTCGTTCTCATTCATGGCCAAGCTCGCATGCACGCGGCGAGTCACGTGGTCAGGCGCTAACCATCTGCGGAGAGCGCATGCGCCAAGCCAGCAGCGGTGGCGAAAGCGACGAACACGACCCTCTGCGGAGCTCGGCCGGGCGAGTCAAGTTGATTGATTGATTGATTGATTGATTGATTGATTGATTGATTGATTGATTGGTTGTGGGGTTTAACGCGCCGACGCAACGCAGGCGATGAGGCGCGCCGTAGTGGAGGGCTCCGGATTAATTTTGACCACCTGGGGATCTTTAACATGCGCCGAAATCTCGTACAGACGGGCGTTTTTGCTTGTTGCCTCCATGAGAAAAGCGGCCGGGAATCGAACCCGCGACCTCGTGTTCAGCGAGTCAAGTGATGCGCAGCTGCGGCCAAATGAAGGCCAGATCCACGGCTACGGTGAAACTGCTCGACGGGATTAGCAAAGCTCTGCTTTAAAAGTTGTCCTGTCCTATAGGGAAATAAGCGAGATAGTGAATTTGACTCAGTGTGTCATGATTTAGGTGCAATATGATTTTTGTTTGTGCTTTCAGTGCTAGGTGCAATCGCTGTAGGCCGCTATGGACGCGCCTGTGTTTTTCGCGAATAGCCGAGAATAGTCCCAAAACGAATTGATTTACAAATTTCCCTTCATGTTGTAAGCAATCGCGTTACACAACACACAGCTACCGCTGCATGGAGCGAATACTGCGTGTTGCTGGGGCACATGCGTTTCTGTTACGGCTGCTGTGAAGCATACGCTCACTGTCAAAGAGTGACGCTTCGGGCGATTTTTCGGAAATTTGGGTTATTATTATTGGGGTGACAATGTGGACATAAGAGCTAGACGGAAGCATTCTGCCAGGGCGCAGTCGCTGCCTGAAGAACTCTTACGGGTCACAGTTCTTTGTACTGGGGGCATTTTGGTGCCTGAAAAATCTCATCGTCAGTGCCTGGAAATCTTTGTTTGTCTGTGTAAGAAACGTGTTTGGAAATGATGCATAGTTTAAAGTGTCAAAAAAAAAAAAAGTGGGACAGGCGGGTGAGGAACAGCGGTGAAGGGGCGCGCGCCGGAATGCTGCTTGCGCATGAGTCTGCAGTGTGCGTGGCATTCGTTGCGGAGAGGCGGACTCCCGCATTCTCACTGCAATGTCCCGTGCGCCGAACCGGAGGTGCGCTGCACAGTGCCGCAGCTGATTGGAGCTGCTCGAGCTAGCTCACTGGTTGCCCGCAGTGGGGCTCTTCGATTGACAGTCTCGGACTCACCGCGGATAGTCCGCGGGTAGTCCGAGTATGGGAAAATCGAATGCCGGACTGCTTCTCGGGGAGTCCGCGGTGAGTCCGAGACTGCAAATCGAAGAGCCCCACTGTTAGCCCTAGTGGGCGGAGGAAAATTTACGGCGCGCTGTCCCCGGACCCGCGTGACCACTTGGCCCCCACTTTGTGTGTCGCTTTGATGCGCCTGTGTTTGTCTGCCTTTCGCTGTCCTCGCTTTCGCGCTGTTCTTTACCCGAACGGCACCTGAACCGCAAGCAATTTGATGAGGCGGTAAATTGCTTTGGAAACTCCACGTGGAGCTTTGCTGACACTTGCTTCCTCGTGATGGCAACCTCATTTCGTATGTGTAGATAAAAGATGCAGTCTTTATTGCCACGGAAATAGCGCCGAATGTGGTAATTGGCATTTTTGTATGATACAGGAATAAAGAAATCAAAGTCGACAAAAAGCATATACAGGAGGAGGAGGAGGAGAAAACTTTATTGCAGCAAGTGGTCAGTCTAGTCCACTTATAACGATACCGAATATATCGGATAGAACGATGAACAGCTATGGCACCGTACACTTTTGTGTTCTTTCTACGGTAAAATAAACCGCTTATTACAATACTCCAGTGCCACGATATCGGATATAACGATTGAATCCGGTGATATTGCACACCAAAAAGTGCAACAGTGATGACTCTAACGACGCGGTTGCGCAGCCTACTCAGGTAGTGTCTTCGTAGGATGCCCAATGCGTGACACAGTCCCTCCGGGACTACTTTGTTTCCGCCAAGGACATTTACCTCAGCTAGGTGAAGCACCTGTAGATGCTCTTGGAAAATATTTGCTCTAGCATCAAACGCAGCAAACAAAGGGGACCCACTGTACCTTCTTTTCCGCAAATTAGTAGTAGTACGACCTTGCTGGCATGCGAATAAAATGTTTTGAGCTGTGTTCCGTCTTTTTATTTCGCAACCCGCTTATAACAATTATCGGTTATAACGATGGGATTTCCTTGGCACTTGGATATTGTTATAAGTGGACTAGACTGTATATAAATGCTGTGCAGAACGAAACAAGCAGATAGCGGCGTGTTCTTCCCGCAGCGCAGCGTACTCGAGCAAGCCATTGTATGTCGATCATGAGAATATATACTATGGCAGGGATCGGCCATTTGTGCAGCACAGGTGACCCCAAGGTGTCGAAATCCCTCAACTTTGGCGACGCGCATGCTTTGTGCAGCTCTGTGTTAATTTGCGTTCCCATGTAACTTGATACAGTCACGAAAAGGTATAATTTCTACGTAGAGGAATTGCGGGATGGAATTGAACTTCCTGGCAATTCCAGGTGGGGGAATGGGCAAAAGTTTGGCATTCTGCGGAATAGAAAAGAAAGGAATTGCGGAAAGCTCACATTCCTCAGAATGGAATTAAGATGAAATGAACAGATGAACAGCGGTCTACAGTTGATATAAATTAAATTACCGCCTGTATTATTATCTTTCTTTCGAATTAGTATGTGCACTCTATGAGGCGCGTCGATAGTGCCGAAAGAATTTATTAGACCAGCTCAATTGAGGAGCCTCACATCTTCCTTGGTGGCCGCTGAGATTTGGGGTTCACTCTCTTGCTTGGCGTTTGTCGGCAAGCCTGTCTTTCTCCCTTTGCACATTCAGTCCTGAATAAAACAAGAGTTATGTTTACAGTCATTTTGCGTGGAACTTCCTCCGTCTCTTTTTTTTTTTTCGACGCATGGGTGAAACAATGGAACTTTTTACTCACTCAGCAATTTTTTCTCTCTCTTTATTTTGGAATTTGTAGACCTTCCCAAACAATTTCGGTCGCAGCAGTTCGAAACAGTTATGGACAAATGAATTCGCTATCACGAAAATATTGTCACGCGGCGGCAGGACGAGGCTGGATACGACCGTGGTGGATGAAGCGATGATTTTAAGGGGCGGCCATGATAGCACGAGCGCACATCGGGGCTGTGCTACATTCCAAGCGTCGTCGTCTTCAGTCGGGCTTGGAGGGGTTTCCCACTGCCCACTTCTTCGTGAACCAGAACACACAAATAGCACAATTTCTTGTCATGCAGGTGCACATGGCTGCGCCATTATTCGACCTCCACGAAGAGTAGTTTTCAAGTTTGCGTGTTCTGTCTCATGCTTTCGGGTTTGCATTTCATTTGTCCATAACCGTACGTGGAACTACTGTCGAATTCAAACAGCCGGCGGACTGTGGGCCAGATTCAAACATGGCGCGCTGATGAAGGTCTCGTATTGGCCGTTGCTGTATCCCCTCGCGTGCGCCCAGCCTTGTTACCAGCGCGCATTCGCGGCCGGCATTTCTTTTTTTTTTTTTTCTCCTTCTTTCCAACCTCATAACCTCGTCGTTTTGCAGAGCTTTCTCAAAAACTGGCGCTCACTTTTCGACTTTGTAATCTTAACTCTTTCGTTACATACAGGAAATCCACTTGCAGTTGAAAATGAAACTTGGTGAAGGCTTCCTGTCATTCGCTGGTAGTTGTGATTTGCATATACTTGTGATTTACTGCCATCGTCTGCTCCGGCATTGTAGTCCTGTTTGCAGAAATGGAGGTGTGACACGCCAGAATCGTGGCTGGCAAGCTCTCGGTGAGGAGCTGTGCATCAAATATTGTTCACTACCAGCAGCCTCCTGCCTTGCAGCGCCACCTAACAATTTTGCAAGGAAGCAATGCTGACACTGTTGCAAACTTTGTCAGAATAAACAGCTAGTTTAAGTAGACCTTCAGAAATGCCCACACACGCAATCGACACTGGCCTCAGACAGATGTTGGCATGTAACTGCATTCTAGTACAGTAATTATAGTTCACTTAAGGGTATGCAAGGCTCTGCTAAAGCACTGTTCTCGAATGAGCACTTATTGGTCCACTGGGTGTTATCATTTGAACTGCAGCTGATCTTATCACAAACATGAGTTGTAGGGTGCTGTGAAACATATGGCATGCTTTCAACGGTGATGCTGTTTAAGCTGGAAAGATGTTATCGTGCACGCCGACACCGCTCGACCTTCGAGAACACTGTGCATGCCAAGTGCTTGTGGCGTGATCTCGCGTGTTCTTCTCCTCGCCAGTTCACGTGCATCCGCACCTCGAGTGGGAAGCACACCCGCGTTACAAACGCTGAGTTCTCGAAGCCGGTTGCTGCTGGTTCTAGCGCATCCTAACACGGTCTTTTTTTGGGAGAGGTGTTCAGGCCTGCGGACGAAATGACCCGGGCAGGCTGCCAGTCATGGAGAACTTTCAGCGGCAAGTTCGGAAATCCCCCCGCACGGGGCACCTTGAGTAATCTTGGTGACGGTGAGTGGCGACACCGCGTACCCCGAGCCCCCCATACTTAAGCTGTTGCCTACCGTGGCGAGAAGTTGAAAGGTGAAGGGTTGGAAGCCGTGAACGATGGCCGTCGGAGCCCTGGTCAAGCTCCGGCTGATGGGCTGCCTGTCTGTCTATCAGGCTGGGAGCTCCGGGACCTCTTTGACCATCAGGGTAACGTCAAAGAAGAAAGTACCCCAGTTCCCTGCTTTATACTATGTCGCATGGTATTATCGAAACCCTCTCTTCCAAAAGATCGGGCCCCGAAAAGGGTCCGCACCAAAGCAACTAAGCTACTGTCCAACAGCCAAATATTTTGTGCACCACAGAATTTTCCCAAATTCCTCGTGATTCACTCTCTTGAAGCTGAAATTGCACTCGCAAGCAAGTCCGTGTTCAAAGTGGCACAATCCCTTGAATCTATTGTTGGTAGCAATTACAAGGCAAAGAAACTGTCATCAGGTGATGTACTTGTCGAAGTATTCACCAAGCACCAGTCAGACAAGCTTCTAAACCAGACTGATATGTGTGACCTCAAAGTAGCTGTCTCAGCGCACCGCACCCTGAACTCTTCGCAGGGGGTAATCTCTGAAATAGAACTTTTGAATGAAACGGAGCAAGATCTTCTTGAAGGCCTGCGTGATCAAGGTGTAACAGCTGTAAAACGAATTACTATGAGACGCGACGGCAAAGAAATCAAGACTAAACATGTTGTACTAACCTTTGACAGAAGCTCTCTTCCTCAGACCATCAATGCTGCTTTCATTCGCTGTCAGGTTCGCCCTTACATTCCAAATCCTCGTAGATGCTTCAAGTGTCAGCGTTATGGGCATGGTACCACCACATGCAGAGGTAGGCTGACATGCGGAAATTGTGCTCAGCATGACCACCCAACCGAAAATTGTCCCAGCAACACATTCAAATGCTCTAACTGCGGAAATCCCCACGCAGCCTATTCCCGGTCTTGTGACGTCTTCAAAAACGAAAAGCAAATCATACACTTGAAAGTCACTGAAAACATCACTTTTGCCGAAGCCCACAAAAAGCACGCTATGTTCTCGTCTAGAGCATATGCCGACGCAGCTTGCCGGGGGGCGGAGCGGCGTCTTGTCTCGGCAGCGACCCAGTACTGCAGTGCAGACATGGTCCTGCCCCTGCCCCCCTCTGGGTTGCCCCAAGCAGCCCAGGACACTGCTCCGCCGGTTGGGGAACCACCGGTGGTAGTGGCGTCCACCACCACTGCCGTGAGAGAGTCTGCACTCCCCAGTCCTGTTCCACTGGCCCCTGAAAGCCTGACGGGCAAGGACATGGGAGTCGCTGGCTCTTCTTCTGCGAACGCTGCGCTGATGCTGCCTTCTGTGGCACGCACATCCAGCACTCCTAAGGGTGCGCGGGTGAAGGAGCCTGACCCGTCAGCTACTCCTTTGCCATCAGATGAAGAGATGGAGGTGACGCAGGCCTCGCCGGCTTCACAAACGTGCAAAGAAAGGCGCCATTCCCTGGAGTGCCAGAAAAAGCCACCTCCAAGAGTTCAACCACCCAAAAACAAATGATACTCCAGAAACACACTAAACTTCCTCTTCTAGTAAATAAAATATGAAAGAAAGCCTAATTCACTGGAATTGTAGGGGCCTAATCAGAAATCTTGACGATGTATATGAAATTCTTACAGAGTACCAGCCAAGCATATTATGTCTTCAAGAAACACATTTGAATAGTCAACAATCTAACTTTCTTAGGCAATACACTATCTTTCGAAAAGACAGAGCCGGCTGCACTCATTCATCAGGTGGTGTAGCTTTAGTTGTTAAAAAGTCGGTGGCCTGCCAAAAACTAAACCTACAGACTAATATAGAGGCTGTAGCAATGAGGGCCATTATTTTTGGTAGGCTAACAACTATATGTTCAACATACATTGCGCCCGACTATCACCTAACAACAACAGAGTTTGAAAGTTTAATAGATCAACTTCCAGCACCATTCTTATTACAGTTAAACCTCGATATAACGAAGTCGTACTTGGGGCCGCAAATTTCGTTAAATCGAGAATTTCGTAAAATCGAGGTTTCGATTTTACAGTTCATTTAACCAGTTATTGGGGTTTTAACACTTTGGCCCTCGCCAGGCAACAACTGCTATGTAGTTACCTCTCCAATTAAAGCGAAATTTGTACTAAAACTGGCCGCGGAAATTGTGTGAATTAAGAGTTTCAACACTTGGGCAATGGAATTCGGATAGCCGACGGTAGTTCATGTGTCATCGTAAAACCGGTGCTTTTTCCGCAACGCCTCATTAAATATGATAGCAGACTAGGTTTCCACTTTTTCTTTTTTCATTTCGGTCACTGAAATGAAAAAAGAAATGAAAAATGCCGCTGTTAGTCAATTGAACCCGCGTCCATGTCCCGTGAACTTCACCCCGCCGAGGTGCTCGTTCGAAGTTACGCCTCTTTTCGTCCATTCAGTGGTAGGCTTAGGCGCGGCGGGCCAACAGCGGAAGGCTGCTATGAAACTTTCGAAAGACTTTTTTCATGTACAAGGGCTCCGCAGTATGGGCGCGTGATTCAACCACAACACTCGAGATAAAACCATGATTGCGAGTTGAGCGGAGTACACGCGGACCGCTTCACTGTGTGGAGCAGCGCTTACGTGATCCGGAAAGCTTAATCTTCCGGCCAAATTCGATTAAGCAATTACTTCTATGCCCACTGAGCCCTTACGAAACTGATTTCTCCGCACCGCAGCTGTCTAATGAACGCTGGTGAAACGAAGATGACCACGTTCAAAGAGAGCAATTTATTGCCACCAGCACTCGATGTTCAAGCCGTAGTGAAGAAGTCCGTAAGCAGTGCTTGGCGTTTCTTGACCAGGGCGGGCTTTACGTGACGCTCGTATGCTGACAGCGCTAACAAGGTCTTAAACATTCGTGTGCACCTGCGTGCCTCCGCAGAACATCGATGGCATCCACCACACTTCGGTGGCTGTCAGTTTCACCGAGCTTCCTCAGGCTCTTGTTCGGAACACTTTTCTTTCTCTTGGAGTGCTCATGCTGCTTACAAGACTCACCTAACGATGCACGAACAAAATATTAATTTGGTTATCAGCGAGCACAACCTAGCGCAGCAGCACCGCGTGCAATGACGCGTAGAAAAAAAAAAGCTTGAAGTAGGCTTCGGTAGCCTAAGCATAGAGGGCGCTGGCGTAGGCAACGATGGAGACGTCAAAATAGTGGCTGCACTATTAAACCGTCTATGACCGCTAGCGGTTTGTGCAGCTTCGTTCTTCGCTTTTAATTGTTGTTAACCGTAGATTTCACCGCTTTTCTTTCATTTTAGCCTTCAAGAGTCAATTTGAGTACTGAATTTTTTCAATGTAGGGCCTGAGAGGCAAAATAAAACGTGCCTCGACCGGAATTTCGTTCTTCCTTTCTTGCCGTGACTTCGTTAAATCGAAAGCGCCGCACAAAATTACTTCGTAAAATCGAGACAAAAATACATGCATTTAGCAAAATTTCGTTAGAAAACTTGAAAAAATTCGTTATATCGCGAATTTCGTTAAATCGAGGTTCGTTATATCGAGGTTCAACTGTAGTAGGGGACTTGAATGCTCACCACCCGCTCTGGGGTTCAGCACGGGCTGACCCTCGAGGGCGACTCCTAGAAAAATTCTTGTTGTCCTCTGGCACCTGTCTGTTCAATAAGAAACAAGCAACTTTTTTCAGCGCAACACACAATACATTTTCTTCTATTGACCTAGCGCTGGGGTCTGCCACTCTACTTCCTCTAGTTGAATGGAGCGTCGCTCCAAATCCATATGGCAGTGATCACTTTCCTGTCATACTTAAATTAGCTCACAACCCTGCAATTTCAACCATCCCAACAAGGTTTAAAGAAGAGGGAGCAAACTGGAAGAAGTTCAAAGAATTATCTGAGCTTTCTTACACATCCATACAGCATCTAGACATTGACCAAGCCACAGACCTTATTACTGCGCATATTATTGATGCCGCACATTCCTCCATCCCTCGAGCTTCAACAAACACAAAAAACAGGCCCAGACCATGGTGGAACGAGGAGTGTAGGACTGCACGCAAAGAACAAAATAAAGCTTGGGGAACCTTCAGAAGATATCCAACAGTTGAAAACCTTATTGCATTTAAACGAGCAAAAGCCAAAGGGAGACGAATTTGACGTGCTGCGAAAACAGAGAGCTGGAGAACATTCCTGACCTCTATAAACTCATTCACTGATACACACAAGGTATGGAAACGAATAAGAGCACTTCAGGGTCAGAACACGAACACCCTCCCACTTATTAGCACAACAGGTGACACACTAGAGGATCAGGTTAACGCGCTCGGCAAGCATTTTGAACATATCTCCAGCTCTACCCACTATTCAGCAGAATTTCTTCGTCATAAAAAGATTGCAGAACGTAAGCCTCTTCACAACAAGAAAACATCAAGCGACGGTTATAATTCTCCACTCACAAAACAGGAATTTTCCATTGCACTTTCATCATGTAGGAAAACAGCTCCAGGGGCAGACAACATAACATATGAGATGATAAAACATTTACACCAAGACACGCTTGAAGCAATTCATTACCTTTTCAACTTGATATGGCAAACAGGACGACTGCCAAAGTCATGGAAAGAGGCAATTGTCATTCCTGTGCTGAAGCAAGGGAGAGACCCAGGTCTGCCTAGCAGCTACAGGCCAATAGCCCTTACAAGCTGCTTGTGTAAATTGTTAGAAAAGATGATAAACCGGCGTTTACTGTATTTCTTGGAGTTTCATGGTGTGCTGGATAATCACCAATCAGGTTTTCGAGTACATCGTTCCACAAACGACAATCTTGTTACCTTTGAATCTTATGTACGAGACGCTTTTGTTCATAAACAAACTGGCATGTCGGTATTCTTTGACTTAGACAAGGCGTATGATACCACGTGGCGCCACGGAATTTTACTAGACTTAGACTCGCTTGGAATCAGCGGAAATATGTGAAATTTCATTACAAGTTACTTAACCCACCGTATTTTCAGAGTTTGTGTAGGCTCCTCGCTGTCGCAAATCTTTACCCAAGAAAATGGCGTTCCTCAGGGGGGTGTCTTGAGTTGTACGCTTTTTATTGTCAAAATGAATTCCCTGAAAAATGTCTTGCCATGCTCTTTATTCTATTCTGTTTATGTGGATGACATCCAGATAAGTTTCAAATCATGTAATGTAGCAGTTTGCGAAAGACAGGTACAATTAGCTAGGAGTTTAACAGGCTGTCAAAATGGGCAACCGAAAATGGCTTTCGGTTCAACGCCGACAAAAGCTCCTGTGTGTTGTTTTCTAGGCAGCGAGGCATCATAGTGGAGCCGTGCATTACGCTCAATGGAAACCAAATCCCCGTGAAGGATAGACAGAATTTCTTGGGTATTTTGCTTGACAAAAAGCTCACTTTCATCCCACATATTCAGCAACTCAAAATGAAGTGCATGCAATCTTTAAACATACTTAAAGTTTTATCACACCAGTCCTATGGCACTGACAAGACATGCTTACTGAGAATATTCCGTAGCCTAATTATCTCCAAAATTGACTATGGAAGCAATTGTGTATCAGTCGGCATCAAAAACAGCCCTCAAGATGCTCAATGCTGTCCACCACCTAGGACTCCGGCTAGCTACAGGTGCTTTCTGTACGAGTCCCGTTTTAAGTCTTTATGTGGAGTCTGGCATGTGGTCCCTAGAACACCAGCGTAAATTCAGTGCACTCTTGTATGCCGTTAAAGTGGCCTCGCTACCTCAGCATCCCTGTAACGCACTACTAAGCGATCACACTACCGCTAACTTGTTTTTAAAACGCCCCTCACTGGCCCAACCTTTTTCTTTTACAGCCAGGTCTGAGGCCTCTGAGTTGGGAATATTTTTCACGGACACTCAGAAAACTATTTTTACGGATTTCATTGCACCTTGGAAACTTCTACCTGTGTCATGCGACTTGTCATTTGTTAAAATTGATAAGAACCGAGCCCCTCAGGCCCTCATACAACAACACTTCCTAAGTCTGCAACACAAATATCAATGCACAGAATTCTACACTGATGCATCCAAAACGCGCCCTGCAGTAGCATGTGCGGCACTTGGACCAAACTTCTCCTGCTCAAAAACAATGAACCTAAACGCAAGCATATTCACTGCAGAAGCATACAGTATTACTATGGCTGTTGAACACATCATACAAAGCGTAATACCTATGTCAATTATATACACAGACTCACTTAGTGTTGTAATGGCTTTATCGTCTGGCAAAAGCCACAAAAATACATATTTTAACCAACTTCTAAAGACTATTATGTGTGCATACTCTATGGGGCTCCAAATTACAATCTGCTGGGTCCCCGGCCATTGCGGAATAGTTGGCAATGAGTCTGCTGACAGACAAGCAGCTGATGCCACCCACCGTGATGAGGTTGACGTGACATTAATACCTTACACTGATCTAAAGCCTCTCATCAGACGCAAACTCCGCAAGCAATGGCAAGAAGAATGGGACACACAGACAGAGAACAAACTTCATGTAATTAAGCCAAAAATAGGCAAATACATAAAAACGGAACAGAATCATTGAAGTTACACTTTGCAGATTACGTATAGGACACACACACGGCACACATTCTTACCTTTTAAATGGCACACAAAGACCACAATGTTCGAGATGCGGACAAGCACTTACCGTTATTCACATCCTTGTTGAATGCAAAGAACACGATGCTGACAGACGTAAACACTTTCCAGAACTCTACACGCACCACATCCCGATTCACCCAGCACATTTCCTTGCAGACAATCCCATGTTTGCGTGTAGTCGTGTCCTAGAGTATTTATTTAGCGTCGGATTTTTACAAACAATTTCGTATCGACCATGATTGTTTCACCGAGTATTTATTTAGCGTCGGATTTTTACAAACAATTTCGTATCGACCATAATTGTTTCACCGATTTCCCTCTGATGAGGACTGCATAATCACTGAAAGCTGAACTGCATTTCCACTCATCGCTTATAGTTCTTAGCAGTATGGCTCTCTACACCAATAAGTTGCTTTTAATGAAATGGCCCCCTACACCATTTTTTAACCCTTTGACTTAAAGAAGTATACCCCTAAAGAAATATAAAAGACCCTGGTATTTGGCGCTCTTTGGCCAAGCTGCCCTTGTGCCAATAAACAACACATACAACAAGTTCGGAAATCCATGTGAGGGGCATCTCCAACGAAGGGAGAGTTGGGGTGACAAAAGAAGAGCGTCACTCCCGAAGGGGAAGTGTGGTGCGAAAGCCGCCGTGCCGCTACTTGAGAACGGATATGATGACCTTGGTCCAATCCTGGAACAAATGGCTGGTACTGAAAATAAAACAACACATTGTACATACTTCAATGACCAAGTGTTCATTGGCCAGGTCTGCCACGCATAAGCTTAACCGAATCAACAATGAGATAGGTGGGGCTGCCAGCTTCGCACTATATGCCTCGAGCTTCGCGATCGCTGCGCTGATCTGCTGCCGCATCTCCACGGCGTTTATGAGATGAGCGCTGCGTGGATGATAGGTGCTAATGCAGTGTTTTGGTTCTCTCTGACTTCTTTTTGCCTTTCCGCGCTCTAAAAAGCTTGTTATGGCGACGTCTGTGAGCAAATAGTACGTTTAGAGCACTATCGTTGTGTACAAATGCAGAGCGAAATCAAGAATAAACGTTTTAGTTATCACACACACACACATGCTACACGTTCACTTTCCTTTTCTTTTTCGACTTCAACGAACAGCTGATCACCCGGCAGACGCATTTTTTGAAGGAAGTTCACAACTGATGAAAGGGGCCATTGGAAGAGTGGGGAATCTGATAAGGCCCTCTGATTTCAGTTTGTGCTAGATTCTGCAGGCTCCCTGTGCCACATGACGGCGCTTTGAAGGAACATTTAGTCGCGGACGCAGATTACTCTGGAAGCCTGTCTCCGCGCTGCTCATGGAGAATATATGCAGCAGATGAGTGTTTGCGTGCGCCCACATCGACAAGACGACCCAGCATTAAATTTTCTGTCGTCTGCTGATCCCCAACTATAATTTTGCATTATCCATCGTACTTCTCTCGCAGACAGCTTGTGCAATTTATGGCACACCAGCTTGTCATGGGTAGCGATCAATACCTGAGGTAGGACATTGGCAAGCGTAACTGGCGTGCTGTCGCGTGTGAGTGCTCCGCTGGATTATGTAAGCACATGAAACCGATTTCCGTCATAGTGTACAGCCGTAACATGACCATCGGAGGAAGCGCTGCTTATGGAGACACTACAAGTAAATTTCAGGGCAGTGGAACTACAATCAGCCGTATGCATACGCCGGTATGTATGTATCTCAGTCGGAAAAGTACCGCAAAAGCAGCGGCGACCGTAGGGAGCGCGCCAGGGCGCCTTCTGCGGCTGTTTTCAAAACGAGTTGCTAGGGGGATTTCAATGGCGCCCCTACAGGCAGCCTTCGCGCCACAATAGTGTGAAGCTGCCCCAATTTTTTTTCTCGATGAACAGTTGCAGGTGGGTGACGAAGGCACCATGGAAAATCGGCTCGACATTGAGAAACTGAGTAGCAGCCCCTAATATGAATTTCGCAATCCAGAAACGAAAGTGAAACTGCTGTAAGCTGTTTGCGAGTGGTTCTGTTGTATTTACTACTCAGCGCTACACGACATTCAGCAATGTACACAGCAGAATAAAACTGCCTAAAATCAAAAACTAACTTCACAAACACACGATACTTGATATTTCCAGCCCCTTTCAGGGATTATTACTGTCAGAGCGCAGATCCGACAATTGCAAACAATCTTCAGATTCCCTACCGGTGGGCCCCTGATGACAAAATCTAAACACTGGTGCAGCGTAATTACTCGCAAGGCTCACCTCTTCTTCCGCAGGAGTGGCGCGCAACGGCGGAGCCCACTTTCCGCTCACGGGCGACACAAACTTGGCTCGAAAATCAAGTTTTTGTCGCATAAATGAAAATGAATCTGATTCTGGAAGGGCACTTTCCAAGCTAACCACCAAATAACTGTGCATGATTATGAAGCTCCTCAAACGCGATTTAAAGGGGCCGTGAAGACAAAATATCGGGTTGTCTTATCGGGAAGGTTTGCTGTTTTACAGTGCACCCAGCGCTGGTTTGGCAGCAAACGGTGCGTTATTACTGAGAAATAAAACATTCTAAGCCTAATTTTATTTAGGGGTGCGCGAGTGCGATCATTATGCGAGTAAATACGGTATAGAGCCTATTTCAATGGAGTTTGCACGAAAAGTGGTGTCAGTGTTATTCTAACGAGGCAGTCTTTTGAATGAACCGAACTTGCATTTTGTCTGCATGGCTCCTTTCAGGGGCACTGAAGTTGCCGTTCAAATTGAATGCGATTTTTAATAGGTGGGGTAGAAAAAGAGCAAAAAAAAGGAACGTTACGTATTTTGGTTGAAAATTTGACTAGGTGAATCCAAGTAGCTATTTTATTGAAACAGTTATTAGTAATGTTTAATGGGTGTAGCCACGCATAATGTTCAATTATTTTTTATCCCCATCCCCGCATGGTGTTACCCGTGAAGCTAGCTGCCTTTTGTGTACACAGGCCTGCCCTGTGGCAAAGCCTCATTGCTGGGAAAAAAGCACATATATGTTGCAGTTATCTCTCGCGCACTGAACGCCTGGTAAGTTTTTTATGCTTGTATATTGTTTGGCATTGGTTTGTTAATATTTTCCTTCCTTGGAAAGTTACTCCCTTGCAAATTCAATATCACATCCCTGGAATTAATGGCCCCAAGAAGACAATGCCCCGTACTGAAATGCTACATATCGTGCTGGAATACACGTATAAAATGCATTCAGCTAGAACTCGCATATTTACGGATGGATCGTCATCCCCGCCAAGCTCTTCATCTGGAACGTGCGTGCCACTTACAGGTGAAATGTTTTCATTTGGTCTGGAGCGACCAACGTGATGGGCAGCGGCTGAGCTCTATGCCCCAAAAGAAGCAATGGTTTGCGTCCTACGCCACCTGCAGCCACGTCACCTTTTACAGACTCCTCTGCCAGTTTTGCACCGCAGCCGACCTTCGCCACCTCGCTTGCATTGCTGGGCACACTATCAAATGGCAATGGATACCTGGCCACTGTGGTGTTATTGGAAATCGAAAAGCCGATGAAGCGGCCCATATGGGCCTTAACCACAGGGAAGTGTTATTTACAAGAACAGAGGTTATGGCGCATCGCTTTGCAGTAACTGAAAGAAACCGGCTATGGTGTAACCAACTGAATAACCGAGCCGTTTTGCACGCGATTGACCCAAAGCTGAAGGCAAGACTTCCAAGACAGCTCCCTCGTAGCATAAAAACATTATACCATCGCCTACAACTAAACTCGGCTTTTTCACTAAGCTACCTTTTTCACCTTTTTCACTACCTTTTTCACTAAGCTACCTTTTTCACCTCGGGACTGACGACCAACCCGTACTGCGACAACTGTTCGTCTGTAGAAACCGTTGAACATATTTTATTAGAATGTGTGGCCTACTTGGCACCAAGATCCCGTTTTTTTTTTTTTAAGATATTGATCACCTAGAACAAGGGCCGGTAACTCCAAAGACTATCCTAGGACCATGAATTTTCCCCTCAAAGTTTGTTTTCCTATTTGGAAGACATTGGTCAAATTTTAAAATCGTGGATTCTGTGACACAATCTGAAAAATCGTCCGTCAAGCACATCAATCCACGCCAGTGTTTTTTTTTTTTCTTTCTGCCCAGCTCTTTCTAGGGCCTTTTTTTCCCTAGATCCCCTAGATTCCCTAGATCTTTAGCAGAGAAGCATGTAGATGATAGCAAACGCCGGCAAAAATCTCTGCTTTTTTAAGAAAGAGCCTTCTCTCTCTCTCTGGCAGTGATTTCTTGAGGTCAGTAGTTATAGGTGATTAGAACTGTACCGGTGCAGTGAAAATGAAGAACAATTTTTTCGCCACAGTGTCTTCTAATAAGCGAGAATGTTGCATTTACCGTTTCATTCACGCGGTGCTCGCTTCTTCCCCATGTTGCCTTTGGGGCCCTTGTCGGGGCGCTTCTTCCAACGCTGCTCCTGTTGCAGAGCTCGCCGGTGTTTGTGAACTGAGGCCATGTGCGCCATCTGGGGCCATCTGCTATTGCCCTCCTCTTGGCTCCCCCATCCCAGAGCCTGTGGCCGGAGCGTGCTCTGGGAGTTCCCCTCAAGGGGTCGGGGATGGGGACTGTCTCCAGTGCAAGCACTTGGGCAAATAGTCCTTACATCGTGGTTTGCCTTGAACCGCTCAAGGCACATATGCCTATTTGACACGCAGTCATTATCACCATTGCAATGTTTGTGTGCATGTTCGTTCTCTCGTATGGATGTCAATTTACTTCTGCACTGTTACATCTGCGTCTCCTGTCACGGACACTATCAGCAGTCTTTCTAATCTAAGGAATACATGCACACACAGTAAAACAGCAGCCAGGGCGGTACGTAGGTGCCTCACAATCTCGCGTAATTTTAGAATCACAAAAACAATCATCAGTGGCGCATGATGCGCTTGCCAAGCTCAGCGAAAATAATTTCCGGTTTCCATGAGGTTTTTCTTTCGACTAATTGTGTTCTTGTATGAGTTTGTATTTCAACCAACTGAGAAAATGTTAGTTGCGAAACGTGTCGTGTCACCTGCCCTAGCTGTGCCATTTAATGTCTGTACATTGAGCATTGAAGAAGTCAGGAATAGGAATAGGGTGGCATGAAATGAAAGAACAGAAGGTCCCTTATTTGCTCATCGTAGTCTATGCTAAACAAAGGTTGGTCTGCGGATGAGCAGCTGTTTGGCGCCGACATGGTTGTGGCCAATTTCGATTGCAAAGGGGCTCGGACAGTTCGTGATCAGAGTGCTCACTGCGCAGATGGAGTCGGAAGACGAGGAGCGCATCTCTCGGATCCTGCGCATGCAGCGCCAGCACCGGGAGCAGCTGCTGCACGAGATGTCCCCCGCTGTGGCGGCCCAGGAGAACAACAATGCCGCCAGCAGGCATGGCACGCCGCCCTCCGGGAACCGCAGGCGTGAGCAGCTCCTTCTCGCCCACGCTCACTCGTGCTTGGAGCTAGGCCAAAGCTGCGTGCTGTCTCGGCGCAGTCCAGCATGGTTGCTTGCTAGTGCACACAAATTTAAAGGCACTGGAACTTGAAAAGGGCGCTTGAGACAGGTTTCCGTACACATCGTCGGTGAGTTTTGTGCAGAGAAGGCGACATGCCTGCAGCGATGAGTCATCTCTGGCTACAATGGCCCAGAGCTGCCCGAGCGCTGCTGGCTGGTGGAAGTACTTTTCAAGTTCCTGTGACCTTGGAGGAAGTGCCGTGCTGTGACCCAGTCGTCTTCCCCCTGAGTGGCCAGCTTCCCATGCGTTTGAGGAGGAGGGCACACATCAGTGCACCTTCCCGGCAGTACCTTGTGTGTTGAATTTCGCTCCGAGTGGGTCCCGCATCTGAGGTGGGTCCCGCCCTCAGCATGTGCGGTCACATTTAAAAAGTGTGCTCACTATTACGGGAAGGAAGCCGCAGCGACTGTCTCCATTATCCGGTCGGTGGTGACGCAGTGCCTGGATGCACAGGGGCATGGGATCATTTCAAATCGCTGAAGTGCAAAGAGTTGCTCTTCGTGGAACGATCACATCACGGGGAGATGGGAGGCCTTGGGCGGGGTACCGAACAACAAACACTGTGGGGGGAGAAAGCTGTTTTCTCGGATACAGTCAGAGTTTCCAGAAATGTCTCATCCCTCTTACCACACATCCTAACACACTCTCCCAGAGAGAGAGAGAGAGAAAAGTCTTTATTGGATATTGGATGCAAGGCCTGTTGGGGGAAACAGGTCAAAGGGTGGGATAAGATAAAGTGGGCTTTACCGTTGAGAGGTTCTTAGTCTTGTTCCTAGTCTTCTGGGAGTCATTATGGTTACCGTGTGAATAGAAATCACCAGCCTGCACTGAAGCTGGTGTTGCCTTTCCTTCTTTTCAGCTAAGAGTGCCGTCGGAAGGCTTCCGTCATCGAGGCATGCGAGGGAGAGGTGGTCTGACTGTGAGTAATGGCTCTGTGCTGCCTCTTCCAATCTCTTGGCTTCCAGCGCTAGATGCAGCCACATCCCAACGGCTTCACGTGCAGTGGCGAGCCAACAAACTAGCCGGCTGCAACGCTCTTCTTGGGCTGTGGTTCTTCTTTAACTGGAGCAGCGTAGCCACAGGGGAGTTCTAGCTGGTGGGAAAGGGCTTGCATTTGGCCAGTGCGCTGTGGCTCATGCCTGCCGCGTGACGGGGGAACGCAACGGCATGTGAGTGCAACAGGTGCACTGTGAGGTGCGAAGCGTCGCCAGCGTGCCGGTCCGCGTAATTGGCACGAAAAGAGGAAGAAGTGAAGGAAGGTGTAGCAGCAGACAAGTTGCTGATGAGCATCGCAAGGGCTAGCCGTTGAGCTTTTGCCTTTGTGGCACTCTAACGGGCCGGCCCAGGTGCCGCCGAGATCTCTCCTCTCGATCTTGCCGACTGCCGCATGGTTGGTGGTGCAGTCTCGGCGAGCGAGGACGAGCGGGGCTCCGTGTATGACCCGTTTCCCGACCTGCTGGCGCACTCGGACGAGGGGCCATCGAGGCCGCAGCAGACCCAGCAGGGCCAGCTGAGCGACGCCTGCGAGCTGCTGGGCGCAGAGCTGCTGACCCGCTCGGTCCTCGACCCCCGTGGCCCCCCCATCGAGAAGGCCTCCGACGGCAACGAGCGCTCCAGGTGCGCTGCCCCTGCATGCGCCACCGCTTCCCCTGGCCCTCCTCCTCCGCCGCCCATCCTCTGTGCCCTCCCGGGATCACTGGTGCTGGCCCGGGAGGGGGCACCGAGGTGTTAAGGGGCCGCGAGGACAGAACGCAAGTGTGGTTCATTCGAAAGATGTGCTCGCTAGAATCATGCGGATGCCACTTTTAACGTAAACTTCGCTCAAACAAGCTCTGTGATTAGGAAAAAAGGGAATGGCCATGCGACCCACTAGCTCATTTCCCGCAACAGAACCTGTGATGTCATACCAGCCAGCTCTGCGATTGGCGGAGGCCGGCAAAAGCAAACGCAAATTAGGCAGGTGTTATAAGCTTGCTAAATGAGCTGTTTGCGCTTAAATTTAGGGCACGTTATTTTTATAGCAGTAAGAATTGTGGGGTGCACAATTAGAGTTACAAATGAACACATAAAAACTGGATCAGTTAGTGCCACACTTTGCCGGTTGACTCTCCTAACACAGCCATCGGACGCATTTGACCTCTCTGACACAACCCTGACCAACTGACATAAGCAGCATGTTTGTGGACTATGTTTGTCGAGTCGTAGCTTAACCCTACTCAAAATGCAGCAGGCACACAGGTACGGCCAAAAGCAAAGTGCAAGCACTGGCACTTCAGCAGTATTGCAGCGCCATCTATGAAAGTGGGCGATAAACAAGGTAACCAAACGGCCACCTGTGAGATGGCAGCAGTGCTGGTCAGCGGGCTATATTTAGTTTCAAGGCCCTGCTATGGACACACCATTGTCGACGTCATGAAAACACACGCTTTGGCGGGAGAATGGAAATTGGGGCTTAAAATGTTTCATTTCTCAGTGAATAAAGCATCGTTTGCTGCCGGACAAGCACTGAGGGCACTATGAAACGCTGCATCTTTCGACTAAAACCAACTTGTATTTTGTCTGCATGGCCTCTGTATGGGGATGGAGGAAGGGGGTCCTGCCACACCGCCTGACCTCTTCAGTGCCAACTGAGCTGTGCCCTGGTTTGTTCTGCTCACAGCACATGGTGGCCACCAGCTTGGCTGCCCTTATTGGCACACATTTGTCTCTGCAGTAGAGGACACCCCGCCCTGAAGCAGGGCCACAGTGCCAAGGCAGCACGGGATCTCCCCGTTGCAGGTGACTCAGTTCCCCTCACTCCGCGGCAGCAGCAGGAGCAGCTCGTTTCGTACTTCCTCCGTGGTGGCTCCTTCTCGTCCGCTGTGGCACGTTCATTGGCTGGATTGGGCACTCACTCTGGTGCTCAGTTCTCTTTCCTTGCTCCCCACCCAGAAGATGCACAGGCGTTTGTGCACAGGCGTTTTCCTGAGCCCTCTGAAGCAGCTGCCGCTCTGGCTGACCAAACGGCGCGAGTACTACACTTGCATCATTGGGGGAGGTGCAGGCAGCTCGCATTGTTGCTCCCAGCACTTGTTGTGGCAGCGAGCGTGGTGCAGACGTGCATGCTTAGCTTGCGGCTGTGTGTTCCCCCAGGCAACGGCGTTCCCGCAAAGACGACATCATGACGAGATCTGTTCCGGAATTCCGATCGGATGGATCGCCAATACTGCACAGCTACGGAAAGTCCTCCTACGGACGGTCGTCTCCACGGTACGTCACTTGACTCCCGTGCATCACCTCCCTCCCCAAGGATGCACAGCTCATTTCAGCGCACAGTGCCGAGGATTCCTGGAAGTGGAGGCCGTTAATGGAAATCTGTGCAGCTGCTCAATCCACGCGGGCCCAAACAGCGTGGCTGTGCAGGCATTTTACTAAAACGGGTGGGTTAAAAAAAGTGCTAAAAAAGTACCCATCTAACTTACACCCATGGGTCACTGTCGTGTTCACTTAATCACAAACCCTTCTTTTTAGGTGTCCTCTTCTGCCAATCTTCCAGGCAGTGATGCGTGTTTTTTAATGAGCAAACATGTGCAGTCCGAGCATGGCAAAGTTCTTGCCATTAAAGTGCACCTTATGAAGAAACAGTGTCGGCCTGGTACAAAGCTTAAACGGAGAGCCAACCGCTTTTTGAGAGTGCATGTTCTCTAGCTCGTATGAAAGCCAGTGTTTGTATATAGCGCGGTAATTACAAGGAATTTCTGAATAAACTGCTGGAAATAAATTCAATTTGGCACTAAACTTTCTGGAGTGTGAAAGGTGCCGCCATGCAGTTTCTAGGCGTGACACTACTGTACGTGTACAGTAGTCGATTTAAATGCATAACTCAAGAACCTTGTCAAGAAATAGGAAAGGCTGCGCTTTATTATTGTTTGGCTGGGAATAAGTTTTTACGCACCTGCTTTCACCCGTGCACGTGCAGTGAAAAGATGCGCTGCTCAGTGTCATGGTTGCCGGCAGCATTCTCTTTGTTAGCACATTTACGGCTGGTACACATAACAATTCTGCTTTCAGATGTTCCAGGGCCCTACCAGCTAGGAAAACTGTTTTAATTCAATTTGATTCCATTGGAAGTCACCGCATCAGGGGATGTGGTGACTTGGAAACTCTTTGTCGGACGTGTGCATTGGAACTGGCATGCACGGATTTGGTTTCTGCGTTTTCTGCTTTGTGCATGCAGAAATGATCCCAACGTGACCAGTGCACTTAAGCAATCTCATCTGCTCTCCAACAGTGATGCCTTCAATTCCATTACCTTGGGTGTGAACTAGTATAAGTTGTGGGGTTTGCGGCTACCAATGGGGCCCAGTCGGTCGAGCATGAGATTCTTAATCTCAGGGTCGTGGGCCCGAGCCCCACGTTGGACACCAGGATGTGGGGTTCGTGGCCCAAAGGAGCTGTATCACCGCGACTCTAGTCAGCCAGAACACAAGCACCAGAGCCGCAATCCACCATGTGGGTCCAATCGACTCGCTGGAAGGTGCCAAAGATGAGCTTGGACACTGGCGAAGAAGTACGCTTTACTCCACAGTCGTTCAAATGTACACTAAGTACAAGGGAGCGGCTGTCCCGAGCTTGGGCGAAGGACAGAGTCCTCACGAGCTCGATAAGCCGTTGTAGGCGCCTGCTCAGTTTGTCTCCTGAGGAGAGACTCGCCTTGACACGTGGTCGAGGAACGAAGGATTCCTGGTTGCGACCGCGCGGTTCGACCGTGCATGGAGGAAAGGCCTCGAGGAAGGCCCCGCGCGCAGTTTTGTGCCCTTCGGCAGAGAAAGGTCGCCCAGGGAAGAGGAGGAGGGTGCTGGCGGGCTAGAGGGGCAGGCCGGCACGTCGGCTGGCGGAGGAGGGCGCGTCACATCTCGCGCGAGAGCCTACTAGCTCTGAGCAAGACATGGGCATAGATGTGGTCCCCACAAAGTTCAGCAGAAACTGTACGGTTGCCCAGGGATGTCAGAACCAGTTTGAGCAAAGCTTGTAAATGAGTGGTTTGGGCCAAGGGACCACGGTTTCCCACCCTTCTTTGTTGCCTGCAGCACTCAGCATAACACACAGCAAGGCAATTTTGAATTCCTGGTAATTTGGTGATAGCCCACTGTAGAATAGTCTGGGGACTGGATGACTTCAGAAATGAGAAGATTGATTCCAGAGAGATGCAGTGTGCAACGTGAGGGAATGCACGATGCCTGGTCTAGTCACTGCTGTAGTTGTTCCAGGGTGAAAAACTGGTGTCTTTCTTGCACAGAAAATGGCTGCCCCGGTAAATGAGAGTGAATTAACAAATATTTGAGTTTGTACGGCTATCATGCAGCCCATTTCTCTAGATTAGGAGCCGAGTGCGTTACAATTACGTGTGCTACCTGAGCACTATGCCAGCGGTGGCCCAAGTGCTGTGGGGAGGGAGGGCGTCACAGCACGGGAGTGCAACAGCTGCACGCCAGCCTGGAAAAGCTGCGGCAAGTAATGTGTGCCGAAAGACAGAGAACGAAAAGCGTGGGAGGAGGCGCAGACACGACGGAGCAGTGAAGAAGCCTTCGATTGCGATCGCCAGGGGAAGCCGTAACACTTTCGCTTTCAAAGCACGTCGGCACACCTAGGCACCCCTAGGAATTTTTTGAACATCTTAAATGGGCCATAAAGACAGAATGCAGGGAAAGCTCGTGAATTCGTACTTCAAAAATGGGAATTTGTGGATAATTGGAACTGTGCGATTTGGTCCGGCCAAGCTGCCATAGAAGCCTATGTATAAAAGAGCCCGTTCATTCGAAGATGAGTAGGCTGCTCCCTCGCAGATAATTCAATTCAAACTACGCGCCCCGAGCCAGACACATTAATGTACCCGTTGCCTAAACTCGACGGTGTGTCTCCTCCGGAACGTAGGGGGAAATGGAGAGAGAAGATAAAAACGAGTAAAACCAGTTCAAACCCCCCGGCGTATGCCTTCGAAGATGTCATCTTTGCAGACTACACTGCCATGAACGGGAGTGCAGTGCTTTATGGGATGCCGCGAGATGAGGGCACCATTTCTTAGTTCAGAAACGCCAGACCAGTCGCCACCAGTGACGACGAAGAAGAGGATAACACAGCACCAGTGCGCTCGTGCGCTCGAATGTTGTGGTTGGATGCAGTACCGCCCCTCTCGTCTTTAGTTTTTAAAAAGGCAAAGAGGAGGCCTACTGCCCTCTCTGCTATTTAAAGCAAAAAGTGCTCGCCGTCGCCTTGTAGGGCAAAATGCAGGAGGCAATTACTGAGTTTTTCAATAAATAAATTATCGACATGTTGGACTGCTTCCCTCTTCTCGTGTGCTGTTGTAATTTTTCACCACAGCCTCCGGTATTTTTTCTGTGTCAAATGCATCACCCACTTTTCAATGAGAGCGAGCAGGACGCCTGTTTCCCCACATGTCACAGGGTGGGGCTTAACCGGGATCACCTGAGCAGAAATGGATGCCAGAGTGGCTTGTGCATGGTTGCCAAGGATGTTCGAGATTGCCGAAGCAGCGGCGCTCTGGCGAGCGATAGGAAACGCAGTGCCACGGCAGAGCACGTCTCGCCAACGTTGCCGCTTTGCACCGCGCGTCGCCCCGAGATTAACCGGTCACGGGACTAAAGCGCTGGGAAGGCTAGCAATCAGGGGAGAGTGGCAGAGTTGAAGGAGAGGGCTTTGTTGGCTGCTTGGGGCTGATTTGTTTGGCATTGAAAAAACACAGGAGGCGATGTCTTCACTTTCGTTACTTCAAACTTTCAATTATTCGAACTGAGGCGGTGTCCCCATGCAATTTGAATTAACGAGCTTTGATTGTGCAACTTTGTTCAATTTAGAAGAACTAGCCTTTGGTGAATCACTCTGCTCCATTCTGGCTACAAAAAACATATTTTTGAAGCGAAGCTTTCAGCCTCTCACCAATGTCTGTAGTCCACCCAAAACGCACTGCAGGAAAGCCAATTTTATCTGCTGAAGATGATGATCGTGGGTGAAGCAAAGAAAAATTCAAACACTTCCCAATGTCAGAATTGAACTTGAATCTCTCGCATTAGGAAGCTGACGTCTATCCGATTCCACCATTCCGGCACAGTCGAAGCATTTTGATTTGGGGAAGGATGCATGGATGTGCATATAGACATCATGCGACCCTCTGCCTAACGACGAAAACGATTATTTGCAAAGCTTTCTTTGTGTGAAATCAAAAGGTGAAGGGTCAAAGTCAAAGCTACTATGATCTAAACAGCTTGCAAGTCAAAGCTCAACGAGTCTAAGTCTGAACTGTATGTGAGTCAAAGTCCAAACTCAGACTGCAACCAAGGAATCCCTCACGAGAAAGCTTTGCATTCAACCATCGTCATCATTAGTTGGAGGGGACAAAACACAAGAAGTGTTGAAAAAGTTTAAAATTTGGTGTTCCTGTGACTTAATGTGGTCAGGAGGGACGTAAAATGGTCCAGCAATGAAAGCGTAGTCATCGGTGGCATTCGAGTGGCACCGTCAAGGGGAACCAGAGGCCCCCCCACAACCATGGCCCAGTCATGTTTTTTGGCAATGGCTTAGCTAGGCATGGCTGCCAGTCGCACAAACAGGATTCTGTGATGTCGTAGAGAAATCGCCGGAAAGTGGCCAGGAGAGCCGCCGCCGCTTCGTATGTGTTTTCTTCAATGCCTCGATTATTTGTTTGAAGTTTATCGTGGCCAAGCAGCAGTCCTTTTGGTGAACCCCAGTTGGCCCCTCTGACTGCAGGGCAATCCCCGTGCGCAAGGTGTCGTCGTCCAAGAGGAGTGCAGCGGAGCCCCCCCCGGTGGCTGTGGGCGCCAGTGCAGTGGCGGCGGGGATGTCGCTGACGCGCAGCTTCGAGGGCACTCCGCAGCCGTCCCCCTCCGCAGGGGCACGGCTGCACCAGAGGAGCCCCTCGGACGGGGGCCTGAGCCGAAGCTTTCGCACACCCTCCGGCCGGTCACCCTACGCCACGGTCGCCACTGCCTCGCCCCGCAAGACGCAGCGGTCGTCGTCGGTCTCCTCCGGTTGTCCACCGTATGCGTCGTCTCCGGTGAGCAGCTTTTGGCCCATTCTGCGCTTGCTCCACACTTGCGGTCTTTGTACAATGTAGTGCAATCCCTGGCTCTTCCCCAAACGACATGATCCATAAGTATGTAGTCGCTGTCATGCTCACCATCATCACCATCATGACCTGTTGACCTGTGTGGCCGTTCACTAGTGGGTGGTGGTTTTTGTTTTCCTTATGCACGCAGAGGAGGACAGGGAACGGAGGAAAAAACATTGGAGGGCTATATATACCGTCAAACCTTGATGTAATGAACTTCAATGTAGCGAAACCCCCGATGTAACGAACCACGTAATTTTTTTAACTTCAAGTGTATGCACACCACGTATTTTCACCCTCTGTGTAACGAAGCCCCGTTTGTCGAAATTCCAATGTAACAAAGTTTCATGGACAACTAGGCACGAAATTTTGGTTGTAGAAGTAGAATTTGGGAGACAGAAGCACCGAAACGGGGTCTCGATAAAACACAAACGACAACACGGGCCACGCCATTCCGTGGATGCAGCGAGACGCAGAGTTCGTGGCGAGCTCCTTGCCTACAAACTGTGTATGGCACCACCACCTAATGCTGCCGCTTTGTCCTTCATTCGCTCATGCTTGTTGGGCTGCATCGTTCCAGCAAGTGTGCGGCAAAGCATTTGCAGGTCTTTATGAACCTTGCACGTGCATTTTTCACGGCCACGTCCACAATTGCGCACCGGCGGCAGCTTCTGCTTCTGCCAGAAGGCAACTCGTGCCACATGTGGCAGTGGGAAAAGCCTGACGACTTTTGTCAATGGGGACGCACGCAGCCTATGGCGGGAGATGCCGACTGGCCCCTCCAGAGATGATTACGCTTACCACCGTGGAGGATATTTGATGGCTGCTTTCCTAAGCGGTGTGGATGCCGTTTTACAGTGCAAATTTCACCCATATTATCAGGTTCTTGTCCACATGAAAAATTTCGTTTGCCGCTCGTGCAGCGAGTGGTTAAAAGCGGACGCTGGAGTTACCTGCATCGTGCGAATTCTCCATGGCTGCGTCAGCGAACCTGTAGCGAGGCGTATTTTTGCACAGAGAAAACGCTCCATGTGGTTCAACGCTTATGCCAGCGTGTAGACGATTAAGCTCCGACAGAAACGGAAACAATGCGCCAGTCCTGTATGTGCGCCATGTTTTTGCTAGCAGGAACCGCTTCGTTCAGTTAACACTTCATTTTTAACTGCGAATTTCAATGTAGTGAATTTCAATGTAGCGAGGTAAATTACAGATTTTACCGACTTCGTTACATCGAGATTTGACTGTAGTACAAAGGCACACACAACAAGTTTTAAACAACCGATTAGTAGAGACCGGATTTTAGGCACATGCCTATTTTGTTCCTTGCGCTCCTATCGCGCCTCTTTTATATAGGAGCACGAATTAGAGCTTAAGGAGGGCTTTTATGGGGTTTTCATAGTGCCCATTTTGTTTACTTATCCAGGCACCCCAAAAAGCCCTCCGCAGGAGGGTATTGCATAGGGGGAGCATCGCATACATCAAACAAACAATAACAGGCTATTTTGGAATTTGTGCATAAATGGCTGTAAATGTCTATAAATGCCTAATTTTTAAAATATCGGAGCCTTTATGAACACCATTTAGCTTAAACTTTCTTTTTCGAGTGCAGTTTGAGATCGTTATTCGTGTTGCCAAGCAACTAGCGCTGACAGCTGGCAACTCTATTTGGTTCCACCTAGTCGTCCTGTTGTCCAATCGACCCCCAGACAACAACCGCTGTCTAGCAGCAGTGGAATGGGACGCACGGACAAGAGGCTCAATTTCGAGTCCAAAAATCTGGAGATGGTGGTGGTCGCTATTGTTTCCTTAATTTTCACAGTGATCCTTATATTACGTTCCCCATGCTCCACAGACACATTTCTTCAAACATGCAGTCGCATCTTCGTTTCTAGAACTATAGTCAAATCCAACTATATTTTCAACTCAACTTTTTGAGCATTCAACACGCCTTAGTTGCTAGATCCCTTTCATATGGAAACACCAATGGCAAAACATTACTGCGCTTCTGCATTTCCTTGTGCCCTAAAATCACACTGCTGACGGGCTCTAAAATACTTTTCCACTTGGATTTGCTTCGGCTGGTTATCATATTTTGAAAATGCCCTTCAGGTGCGTGGAAGGGTATTTGGCCATGTTGGCATGTCGTGCTTGAACAATTCGGATAATATCAATGTATATGATAAAATTGCTAGCATTCTAGCTCTTTGTCTATCTGGTTTATTATTTCTGTCTGTTTTGTTATGCTGTAACTAAATTTCACCAGGCAGAAAAATAATCGCACTTTTTTATTCGTTATTTCCAGCTCTCAAGAGTCCGTTTTCATGCCGGTTTCACTACATGTGTGGCTAAAGCAAGCGACAAGGGCTGTTGAACGCATATGTGAGCAGTGCTATTGTTCAGTGCGGCCAATGGACCTTCACTAGTCCAGCAGCGTTATAGGACAATTGAATGGCTACCGTATCTTCACTCGTATAATCGGCACCAAAAATGCGAAAATTTCAGTGGCAAAGTAGGGGTGCGGATAATACGTGTTTTTTTTTTTTTCCTTAGTGCAGCTTCATGATGATGCGCATTGTGATGTGAAGCTCCTACGCAGTAACACTGACTAAGCCTGCCATGGCAGCGATTGCGCAAAATGTACTAGGACAAGGAAGAAAAAACAAGGATGAGTGCACTCTAACAACTGAATTTTATTAGTGAATTGTGACTTTTGCCTTGCAGTCAGTGTATTCTACTTGCAAAATATACGCTTTTTCTGTCTATGTAGTATGTGATGTGTTGCTTGAGCAGTAGCTTTGGTGCAGCCTTTCCTGTATCAAATGTGCGGGCGATACGCAATGATTTTTTTTTTTTTCTGGCAGGCTGAAAGTGGGGGTGCGGATTATATGCAGGGGCAGGTTATATGCGTGAAACTATGGTATGTTTGACTGTTGCCGTCTTTGTGCCGTCTTAAAGGATAACATTTTTGGCTTTGCCATTGTAGATACAGGTTGCATACGTCTTCGTTTGAAATTATTTCTATTTATGTAACAATTTATGGCTCCTATATTTACAACAATGGAGGCCTAAAACGTTGTTTTTCCAGCTTATTTTAGGTGCCTCAAGCACGCTTTTTTAATGCCTAAAAACCTGGCCTCTACTGATGAGGCTGCCAGTGTGAGGCTGCCTGACTTGCAACAGCACATGGGGAGGAAGTTGAACACCTTGAAGGGCACCGCAGTGGACACAAGAAAAAGATAGACCTGTGCGTTCATTCTGCACGCCGCCTTTCGAGGTGTTCAACCAAGTTGCTCAAATGTCGATACGTAAGCGAAGTTTACCAAAATCACGGCACAAGTGCACGCAGGCACAAGTGCATTGGTGTGTTGACAGAGTGTTGGTGAGACTGCCAGAGGCGGACGCGGTCTTGGCCACAAGCAAAGGGTTTCCCTGCACGCAGCGCAAGGCCCCGAGCCGGACCCCGTCGGCCAAGTACCCGAGCGCCGGGGGGGCCTACTTCTCGCCCAGCCAGGGGCCGGTCCCCGGCAGCCTGCACCAGCAGAACGTGAACAACAACAACAACAACAACAGCAGCAGCAGCAGCAGCAGCAGCAGCGCCCTGCTGCTGTCGCTGGTGGAGAGCGACCCCCTGCTGAAGCAGCGCAGCCAGGCCGTGGGGCTGGAGCTGCTGGAGCGGGCGGCCGTGCGCATCCAGGCCCTGTGGCGCGGCTACCGGGCGCGGGCGCACATGCACCCCGTGCACGCCGCCTGCCAGGAAGTGCGCTTGCGCAGGCTCGAGGAGGGCCTGCTGGACGTCCGCCAGGCGCTGGCCGCCACCAGCCAGGCCCTGCTCAGGTCAGCCGGGGCGCGCGCTGGGTCGGCCGGGGCCCTCCAGGGTAGCAACGGCACGGGAGGAACACGTGCTGCAACGTCGGCACTGCGCTGTTGCGCGTGCTTCTTCCGGCATTGCGCTCCTTTTCACGTGCCGTGGTTACCATCAAGCGCCGTGTTCCAACTCGGCCACATGGAGCTTTTGTTATTGGGCGGCACTTTGCGTGGCACACTGCCTGGCGTGACTGTGGAGGGCAGAGGACCCGCCACAGTGGTGCAGTTGTTACGGCCTAGCCCAAGGACCTTCCCCAGTGGCTGCTTCATCAGGCCAGGAGGGGGAGTGCCTGCAGGTGGCGGAAATCAATTCGAAGCCCTCCACTGCAGCAAAGTGCATGGGGTGTAGCTCCGACGCATTGCGCCCCATGAGAGAAGGAAGGGAGGGAAAGTAGCCACCTGACGGGCTGTGGCCCGGAGGCCCAGCGAGGGGCTGCGCCGGGGGCCGTGACGTGCCTCGCAGCCACTGGGCGGGCACAGGGCTGGCAAGGGCGGAGGGGCTGGCATGCAGGCGGGCCAAGGCGGGCATGGACGCTGTGCGGGCTCTGCGCTGCTGCTGCTACTGCATGCTGGGAGTGCCGGGATGGTGTGCCTCCTCCCGTGCAAAAATGCCCGTGTGTACGAGATTTCGGCGCACGTTAAAGATCCCCAGGTGGTCAAAATTAATCCGGAGCCCTCCACTACGGCGCGCCTCATCGCCTGCGTTGCGTCGGCGCGTTAAACCCTACAATCAATCAATCAATCCTCCTCCCGGTTGCTGTCTTTGTCGCTCGCTTGTCACTTGGCACGATTTCCTTGCTCCTTGCCAACTGGAGTGAGGCCAGTAAGCCTGGGCCTGGCTGGACAGTAGTGCCGCCAACACAAGGCTCATCTTGGACGACATGAAGTCACCACGCAGAGCGCACACCGCAAGTGGTAGCCTTAAATGTGACGCTGCCTCTTCGGTTCAAGCGAAGCACAACATTCTGTGGGGACACGGGTGGTTCCATCTGAATGGCCTCTCATGTGACTGACTCGAGCGCTCGCACTGGCTCAGAGTGCCACACTCGACTCCAGGCAATACACTCCGCTGCAGAGAACAGGCGAGACAAACGGAGTGAAATACCAATTTATGTGAACCTTTTGGATGCCAAAGCACCCAGCTGAACACCCCGAGCCATGGCCGGTTTGCTCAGTATCTGCAGGAAGATGCTTTTGGGTTAGCAAAGTGTCCTTTTTAGCCGCAGTGCAAAAGCGGTACTGGTACTAATTAATTACCATCAGGTTTGCTCATTTTGTTGAAGGGAATATCGCTGTGTGGCTAGGCACCAGCGCATACTGGTTACTGTTGGCACAGCTGTTCACATCTGACTCACATCCTTCTTGCAGAAGGATGTTCCACCGACACTCGCACCCAACGAAATCAGTGTTCCGTGCTTCAGTACGGCTTGAAGGAAGAAGTAGTTCCCGACAAACATTTGCAACAGCCCCTCTCTTGGTTCCCGCAGGCAGCAGAAGGAGCTGGAGGAAGAGCGCAAGTGCAGGGATGCAAACAAGGAGGCCCTGGACAGACTGCTGAAGAATGTAAGCCACGCTTTTTCATGCCCCCCTGACTGAGCACTGACTCGGTGCACACGCAACGTGGGGGGCCACTGGCTGCTGTCCTCCACTGCGTTGCTGTGTCAAGTGGAAATAAGAAGTAAACTTGTTTCTCCTTTCACCCAATTTGCTTTCTTTTTAAAATGTGGCTGCTGACACATCACTCGCTGGCGTACAGCAACAGCATACCGAGTCCACAAAGTCTTAAATGAAGCACCCAGGAGCAACTACCATATTTATATTTATTCAAATACAGTGTAGACCGCTTATAACGTATGTCGCGGGAGCCGCAAAAATCCGCACTATAAGCGGTACCGCACTATAACCAAAACGTGCGCGAATTCAACCAAATCGCCACCTACCTCTCAAGTCATCCTAAATTTTTTATCACCCAAACGCACAGCGCCTAAAAACGAAGGAAGGGTCTTTATTTCGTATTATTTTTAACATCAGCCGCTGCTGCCGGGTCTCACATATTGCAAAAGCGCGGTCTTACAAACGGCGAGTGCGGCTTTAACTTGCGTTGTGTTTGTGTTTTGAAAGACCATGGCTGCGTTTTTTGCGTCTATGAAGATGCCGCAGGACATGATAAGAAAGGCCAGCGGGATTTTTTTTTTTTACCCCACCTTGCGTTCACGATGCCGAAGGCGGCTGCTTATCAGCGCAACGTACTGGTGGTGGAAATCTTCGCGCGGCTCGCTTGTTCGGGAAGAGCGGTGGCTTATCTGCACAACGTTCTAAAGCGTGAACCGCATGGAGCGATTTCTCGCGAAAACGTGCAGCGCACGCCGCAAGCGCGGCGACGCCGGCGCGTAAACTGACGTAATGTGTGCGGCGCGGTAAGAGGCGGCAACATGGCGTCGGCACTGGCCGTGAAGCGGTGCAGGCAGCTCCAGCGAGCACTTCTAACCGCTCGCTGAAATGCCGCACGAGGCGCAAGCGAAGATACTCATGCAAGAAAAGAGCTGATAATGTGACCGCAAAGTGGAATATAGACTGCCATCCACGCTGCTTGTGAAAGCGCCCATCAAAAAATACCGCGGCGGTAAGCCTAAACTAAAGTCCCTTCATCTGATCGAGGGACTTTAGCCTAAACACCTTTGGCGCGGCTAGCCCGCTCGGAGCGCTTCGAATCTCCCGCCATTAGGTGCGCGTCTTTCCATTGGTGCAAGTCGTCAGGCTCCTCCCACTGCCACGCGAAGAAGCCACCGCGAGCGCGGAATCGTAGACGCGAGCATGAAAAAAAACGTACGTGCAACGCCGATGTGCGAAAACGGGCCATGCGGTTCACGATTAAAAGAAATAACTTGCCACGCGCGGACGGGGAGCCGGTCGCTATCTTCCGAGGTGCATCAAGCAAGGACAGCTGTGGTTATCACGTACGCGCGAACTAAAGGGTGCCTATTTTTTGCTTCTGTGTCGAAGTTAGAGAGCAAGGGGTGCGCGCTGCGTCAGATGGCCGATTTCATCATTTCTTTTTTTCTTTTGCTACCCTAAAACGATGCCCCCTGCGCCGATCGATGAGCAGACCCGCCGAAAAACCGCACTATAAACGGTATGGTGCTTCGGCCAACCGCATCTTAAGCGGTATGCTTATGCATTGAGTTCTATGGGAGGCAAACCGGTGGTCACGAAAACCCGCGTTATATCCGGTCCCGCACTATAAGCGGTTACGTTATACACTGTACTATAAGGCGAGGTTTTTTTCCAAAGTCCATAGTCTCAAAGTCATACCCCCCTTTTTTTCGAAGCTCAGTATATATATATATGTGGAGATGTTTTTTACTCTCGAAACTGCACCCTTGCCTTATAATCGTCACCGCCTTATAATCGAATAAATGCGGTTTTTCAAGGTGCTCCAAATTTTTCTGTTGACTGTTCCGCCTCGCAGGCAGGTCAAACTGGCATTACAGCCCTGCAGGCGGACAAGAATCCTTTCCTTGCAATCGTTTCATTTGTCCATGTGAGCTCCAAGGTCTGGGAGGGCGGCATTCGTGACGTGTGGTGTAGTTAGTTACCACCTAACATCGGGGTGGGGGGCCCAGCTGGGTACAGCCCAGAGTACATACATGTGTCGTTCATACCACAAGCTACGCGCAGCACTGTGGAGGCTACACTGTTGTCAACAGTACGCCCACTGAGGGCGCTATGGGGCCCTGTAAGGACATTTCCGTCTCCCCTCTCGGCAGGTAGAACTGCAAGGCCCCGGCACCTTTTGTCGCTTCTTCCGCGGTGAGTTGAGCGCCCTGAGGGGGCGGGCTGTTGTCAACAATGAAGCCTCCCCGGTGCTGCACGTAGCTTGTGGTGTGAACTATAGTTCCACGTGCCCAGTTAGAAGGGTTGCCCAGAGTGAATCGAATCAGCAATGATGAACGCAGTGCCTGGGAACAACTTTCTGTGGCCATAGGAGAGAAAGCTACCGGGGAGGGGCTAAATACTTTGTGTCACTGTGCCAAAGTAGTTCCTGATAAACTTTGTTACAGCTCATTTCTTCATATGAGCTTCGTGGTTGAGTGCGCTTAGTTAACCACGATCACCGAGCATGCATGCACATTGGCATCTTCTTGCCCGCGCTTCATTTGTTTCTAGAGCCAACGCTTTGACTGGACAATTTCAGGTTACCACTGAGCACCTCCGCTCTGAGCTACGCGACAGTACGCTCACCCATGCCGGCAGGCTGGCTGAGCGAGCCAATTGCAGCCAAGCGTCCCCACTGAGTTAGTCTCACTTGGGCGTACGCATTGCAGACACGTTGCCTCGTTTGTTTGAAAGCTTTTGGTTCTTAAGCTTCGCCAAATCCAATGCGGCGAATGAAGTGACGAGTTACCAGACTCCATGTTTTGTTTCTCAAGAGACCTATGCGACACCTGTGGCGAACACCACAACCAAGAAAACTCGAAAATCTAGAAAGGAATGCTGTCTGTTCCACATATTCTGGCTAATAACTTACTGACATTATCAATCCAAAGATAAAAAGTAAGAACTGTATATTTTTGAATTTCTTATGTTACACCCAGCTAGGTGTTTTTGCTGACTCTCTACCAACTACTCAGCTCAATGGCGTGGTTTAGTTCTGTAGGCTTGACTGCATTGTCAAAGAAATTTGTCTCAGAGTACAGAGTGGCGTCCGAGGGCACTCCATCCCAGCGCTCGAGATGTGTCTAGAGCGCTGGCAACATTCAGGGTCAGGACGTCCGCCGATGTGGTGTTGAGGTTCCGTCTCAGCTTGCTTGTACCAAGGGCTGTGCTTCAAGTACAGCTGTTGCCGCCTTTATTTTTTTTAGCAGCAGAGCTGTTTAACCCTTTGAGGGTCGAATTTTTTTGAAAAAAAATTTCCCTGGTGGTCAAATTAGTTTATTGCGGATTTGGAATATGCAAAATGTCTAAAGTCAGGATTAAATGGTAAAAAATTATCAGGAACAGTATTTTGGGGTCAGCATCACTTAGAACTGAAAAATGTTCAGTAGTATTTCAGAGTGTGGTATTCCTTGAAACACGGGTCTACGCACAGTGCCTTATCGCAGTCTGCACGCATAAAGCACATGTCCGAAAATGAGCTGTCTTCTTCCGAAGAAAGTCTGTCTTCCGATTCAGACTCGGTGAAAGGAGCAAACTCAGAGTCAGAAGAGTCATTGCGGTCGGTGTCATCAGAGCGGGCAGTTCGTTGGGCCATATCGCCGCTTTGCCGTGCATCTGAAGAACTCGAAGGCAACCCAGTAAACGAGGAGAGCGAGAATAACTCATGCGCGCCCGTGATAAATAAGCTAATAGCAGCGCCAATATAGATAGAAATCAACTTCCGCCGCCCCCGCAACGGAGTCTCCGATTAGGTTACTTCAGTTCCAAGCAAGGAGGGCAAGAATACCTAGTGAGCGTGGGTAATAAACAAGATAAGAGCAGCGCCAATATAGATCGAAATCAACTTCCGCCGCCCCTGATAGCGAGCGCCGATCAAGTTTCGCGCGCCTCCGATGCGATCACGTGGCGAAACTGAAACCACGAAACGCGTTGACACGTACAGACGCCGTAACGCGCCGAAGCCAGAGAGTTCTGTTTTTCACTGCAAGGAGGTAGCACAATCAAATTTCAAACACTTCTTGTAAGTCCCAGGAGGTGGCAGCACCTCCCAGGGAGCATGCATCGTTAATATGGCGCGAAATTTCAAACGGATGCTCGAAATCGTACCCGTACGGCAAAGACCTTGCGGGACGGAAAACCGCCGCAGTACATGTACGGCAAAATCCCTCAAAGGGTTAAAGGGGCCCTGAAAGGCGTTTTGAGCACACTAAATGAACTAGCGCAATCGTTAGATTGGGTTGTCAACGTCAGCTGTGCCAAGTATTACTCCTTTATGTGCAGGGGAAAGCTCACACTTTTGTTGCAAAGTTTGTCGCCCTTTTCTCACCCTTCCCTGTGTGTTTTTGGGCGCCACCGTCTTCACATGTCTACGTCATCGATTCCCAGATGTTCGTCATGAGCTAGACATCCTGCTATTGGGCGGCTTTTTCACGCACTTCCGGCAAAGAGATGTGTCGTCTGCTCAGTGTCGGCTCGCCGGCTGATCTGCCAACGGCGTGCCGGAGTGCTTGGACATTTTACGACAAACGAAACACGTGTAAACAAACGCTTAACCGTTTGTATTGAATGACGGCCATAACACGACATTGATATTATCTTACGTAAGTACGTACCATAAAGAAAGCGTCGAAGCCCCGTGGCAATTCTTTCGTGCAATCGCGGAGAACGCCCTGAGCCGAATGCCTGGGTTTGACGCATACATTTTATTCAACTTCAAAACAATCTAGAGATGCGTTTTGAATGAACACAACGTCACAACATACGTTGCAAGTGTGAACCGCGATTGACAGACAATCGGTTGCTTCCTCCTGCCCATCAAAAATTCGGCACTCGCCTTGCGCCCGGTTTTCGGGGACGAACAGCAAGTCACTTAACTCTGGCGCGCAAGCCGAGAAGGCTTTTAGCCAAGCACACTGCACATACCACATGCGAGGTTGAGTCGTAAGTCGCTCGAGAAAGATAATCCAGACCATGGGAAGCCCTATCCATCCGCAGAAGTACAACGTTGCATTTCATCGTGAAACGAACACGTCCACAACGCAGGAGGCGATGCACACACACACACAGCTCCGGTCGCTGCCTTGGCTTAGCTGCAAGCTTAGTTCGGACAGTCAGCGATGTTACGACGATACAGAGCTGCATGAGGGCGACCTGCTAACCACTTGACGTATTTAAAAACACAGGGCAAAGAACTCGGTTCATCGGAAGCAAAAAAGCTTTCCTCCATCTTGCGCTACTTGCCGCCATGTTGTGGCCTCACGTACGCACGCTATTTTGCTGCTAATAGAGAGTTTTAGTACATACAGTATTTGTTGCCTTTGCATACGCTAAATGCTAAATTTTTGCGTCCCGCTACGTAAACACCGCGAGGGGAGTTTTAGTAGAGCGTCTCATCAGTTTTGCGTAACGACACGCTAATGCATATGGCGCCATCTGTCGAATGTTTTGCGAAATGACCCGTCGGCTGATCTGCTAGCGGAGTGCCGGAGTGCTTGGACATTTTACGACTATCCAAACAAGTGCAAACAAACGCTTTCCCATCAGTGTTGAATGCAACACATGGGTGCAGCTTGTCAGAACACGGGTGCTCGCTGCTCGAGTGCGGCGCTGGTTTGCTCTGCGCCTTCCCGTTCATCGCCACTAATAAAGCGATCCGATCTGGCACGTTTTGTGCATGGGTTCTGTGTCGGTTTAAAATGTCTTTTTCACATGCCGCCAGTAGGAATTACCACCGCCGCAAACAAAGACCTGGCACCAGTGGGGAAACATCTGAGATGGCACTTTTTAGATAAACAGTGCGCGGTGCATCAAAGGGAACGAGCGCACGATTCTCCCTGTGTGGCTGCGAGTTCGCCGCTGATAAAAAGTCATGCCGCCGATAGCAATTGCAGCAACGTACACCGCGAAAGGGCATGGCCAGGATACACACATGTGGCCAGGTCTTTCATTCGCTTTTCCAGATTCGCTTCATTCGCTTCGCTTCATTCCAGATTCGCTTCATTCCAGATTTTCATTCGCTTTTCCAGCCTTGAGCGGAGTGCGGTATCCATGTCCATGTTGTCAACAAAGATGAAAAGGCCGAAAGAGCTTACCCGTAGCAGACGGGAGTCTGAGGAGCGCAATAGCGGAAGTACGTCACCGCTGAGGAGAGCAGCATCATGGGAGGGAAGGCTCGCGCGCCGACAACAGCGAAGAAAAAGGTGAAAGGAGGAGGAAATACGGCGCGACGATAATGCGCGGTTTTTGATTTACGATTTCTGAGCTAATACTCATCGCTTTAACAAAATTCTTGCGGGAGGAGATTGCCGATACATTGCTTTATTTGGTTACATGTACATCCATGCATCGGCGGAAGGTATTTCAGGACCCCTTTAAGCTTTTAGTTCTGCCGTCAAACGTTAGCAGAAAAGACTGAGCACACGTGAGCGTGCGCTTCGTGAGGAGTGCGCAGAGAAAAATTCAGAGGAAAAAAAATTCCCCCGCATTTCCCCGAAGGGGAGTATGAGGAAGTGCGAAGCACGGGGTGATGCTGTGAGGGGGAGTTTGTTGAAGTGTGGGGGCATTTTGCCCGTTAGTTACATTAACACCCCCTCGTGATCACGTTCGGCTTAACACGCCTCGTTTGTCCCTCTGCGGAAATCTTGGTGAATTAACGTGTATGTTCGAGAGGAGGAGCGCACCGCACCACAGCGCACCGCAGCTGCGAAGCGCCGACCGGAGTGAAGGGAGAGGAGGCGCAGTCACGTGAGAGAATGCAGAACTAGGGGGTTTGTAGTATCACGTGTACACCACGCAGTTATCAAGCCGCTATAACGCCGCTGAGTCGCCAACGCACGCCGCTGACGACGTAGTTTGAATGCCTTAAAGATATAAGGCGCGTTACTAACACTGATATCAACGTCGCGTCTGTGGCTTAGTCGGTAGAGCATCGCGCTGCGGCCGCAAAGTCCGCAGATCGAAACCTGGCGCCGGATGCTGTTTTTTTTTTTTTTATATAGTGTAGTGGCCTGGCTGGCGCGCCGAGAGAGGGTGTTGCGAGCTGGAGAGTAGTAAAGGGGCTTTAGGAGAGTAGGCGAGGGGGGAGAGGAGGCGCTATGCGAGCGCGACGATTCAGGCTCGCTTAAGAAGTGCATTCGCACTTATTCCTGGCCAATCTCCCACGTGGGTATGTGCCATGTCAGCGGCCAGGCAGCGCGCGCCCATCTCCCCCCGTTGCTAAGGAAGACGAAAAGTGCGCGCACCCGCAGCTGTTGCTATGCGGACGGCGGAAGGTTCGGGGTTGCTTATAAAGTGCATTCGCACTTAAAATTGCCAAGCCTGGTGAGGGGTGGCCATCATTGTCCAGGCTTGCACGTAAGCTTGCGCCACGTGACGAGCTTGCAAAAAAAGAATAACAAGAAAAAAATTTTGAGTACACATGAGCATTTGCCTCATGAGGAGCGTCCAGGCTAGAGTGTCTTGCACCACGTGAGGAGCTTGGCAAGAAATACCGTGAGGAGTGTCTGCAGAGTTGCCTATCTCGCGCCACGTGAGGAGCTTGGCAAGAAATACCTAGAAAATTACCGAGAGCACGTGAGCATGTGCCTCGTGAGGAGCGCCCGGCGTCAGCCAGCTCGACCTTCAAGAAGACTCTGCCCAGCATTGGTGGCATGATCTCTCATGTGCTGTTCTCCTTGCTGGTTCATGTGCATCCACGCCTGAAGTGGGGAGTACAGACACTGAGTTTGCGATACAGATGCCAAGTTCGCGAAACCGGTTACTGCGGGCGTGGTGCACTCTGGGCGAGATGTGAAAGGCTGGGCCTGCCAGTTGTGGAGAGCTTTCAGTGGCAAGTTGGGAAATCCATGTGAGGTGTAACAGCCGTGTCTCCGACGAAGGGAGGGGGGCCGCCAGCTCTGCTGTTTCTCCAGCCTGGCATCACTAGTGCAAGCCTCGCCAATTTTTTTCTTTTTCATCTCAAGTTTCACTTATAATTTTTATGGCTTAGGTTCACTTCTGGTGTTTTGAATGACTGCTTTCTATGGATAGATTAGGTTTGGGAGAGTGAAGTTAGGCCAGATGGGGCAGCAGTTTTTTACTACACACCTGTGGACGTCGCTGTGGTGGAGTGGAGTTGGATGGCGCTTCCGTGATATGAACAGTTTCAATCGGTAATGTTGCCAGGTGATGCTGAATGCTCACATGCTGGGGTCTCGTTTCTCCTCACCCTGCCCAGATGGATCAGCTGGAAGGACACATCAGCAAGGTGTTCCAGCAGCAACTGCTGCTGCAGCAGCAGCTCTCCCTGCACTCGGATGCTGTCTTCAAGCCCATCTGCGATGAGGCCCCGTCGGGGCCGTCATCATCGTCCTCCTCCGAAGCAACCGTGGGCAACAGTGTGTCCACGTGTTCATCGGCCACCGATCACTCGCCGGCCAAGGCCGGTGTTGTGCCTCCGAGGAGGGCGGCCAGCGTGGAAAAGCACGGAGACTTGCCCGAGCCCATTGTGCCAGCCAAGCAGGAGGAGTCCAGCCCGGACTCTGCCCATGAGCAGACGTCTGGAGACGCAGCGAGTGCGGACGACACTTCCTGCATGAGCCTGTCAGAGGCAGAGCCAGCCCAGCAGGACAGCCAGCAGGCCAAGGGAGAAGATGCACAGGTGGCCTGCCTTACGGCGGTCAACGACAGGGTGCGTTCTGGTGCCAGGCTGCTTTAAAGCGAAGCTTTGCACGGCTAGGCTTTTAAAGGGAAACCGGGCAGTCCCGTGTGCACGCACGACACTCCTCCGGCACAACCTTACGCACGTGCGCGAAAGACCCAGTTGGAGGTGTGGGGGAGGGATATTGGCTGGGTTCACTGCAGCGGCAATGGTGGCGGTGGAGCAGCATCATTGTGGCAATGGCAAACACTACTTCGAAAGGGGTTGGCTAGGCGTCGTACGTCAAACACCGGCCTCATGCCCGAGTTTCGCTGTTTACCCACTTGTACGGAGTGCTTTGGCGCATTTTTTTAACTATGTAATGTTGAATTGTGGGTTTTATGTGCCGGAGGCCATGAGGGAGGGAGAGATCAAACTTTATTTGGCAGCTCAAGTTCGAGTCGCGGAGCGATCAGTCCTCGGAGGAAGGGGGTGTCCCACAGTCCTTCGACGGTGGCGGGCTTGGCGGAGGTGCACAAAGAGTCTCAATGTGGGCAGCCAAAAGGGACCACAGGGCTGCCCGTAGGTTTTCGGGGGGAGCAGCCCAGCTAGACCATGAGTAGGGAATATCAGGGGGGAAGGGGTTGGGGGAAAGAAGTGTAGAAGACGAGGAGGTGTGCCATAGTGGAGGGCTGTGGACAGATTTAGATTACTTGGGGATCTTTAAAGGGACACTAAAGACAAAATACAGGTTGCTCTAGATTGATGGATTACTCACCCAGTACACGATAATACTACCACTCTTAAAGGAGCCATGAAGAGAAAATGCAAGTTGGTTTTATTCGAAAGATTTCGTGTTTTATAGTGCCCCCAGCGCTTGTCCGGATACAAACGGTGCTTTATTCACTGAGAAATTAAACAATTTAGGTTAAAATTTTGATTTTCCCGCTCAATCGTTCATTTTCGTGGTCCCAAATGACATCACAGGAACCGACTGCTCTGCAGCCTAGAGTACCTTCATTCACGCATCCGCCGTACAGGGTAGAGACACGTATACGCTGGCGCCGCCATTTTCGGTTGCTCGCTCGCAGCCGAAGCAAGTCATTGTGTCAAAACTGCGCTAAAATTATTGCCGCAACGCGGTTTACTGAAGAAGTTTGAATCATATTGTCTGTTTCGCGTTGCTAGGTCTCGTGGGAAACGAAAAGAATAACGCGTTGAGCCCGTTGGCCCAATTGCGGCGGCACGGGTCCGTTCAAAGGTTGTCTCCACCCTGTACAGCGGTGTTGGTTTGTTCCCGCGTTTCTTTACGTTCCGTAACCTAGATGGCGCCACCATACCGTGGCAAGCGTTTGGTTTGTTTTTGCCCGCATTTAAACCTGGCTTGTTTTTGTTCTGGGAGAAAATATTCGTTCCCTGAAACAGTGCTCGCTCGACAAATGGGGTCACGTAAGACACCGTTGCTTGCGTCAATCGGCCAGTGTCGTCTGAGACAACCCCAAGCCCCGTAGTGCTGTGCAGCTAAACCAAGCATGCTGTGCGCAGTACGAACAGCAGAACGCATCAGTACTTCTATGTTTACATGTGCTTTCGTAACTTCCACTGTTTGTCCCATCATTCTTATTGCTTTGTAAAGAATGTGCCCTAAATTTAAGCGCAAATCGCTCGTTCGTCTAGTTTGTAAGGTCTACCTAATTTGCGTCTAGTTCTGCCAGCCTCCGCCAATCGCAGAGCTTAGCTCATGTGACATCATAGGTTCTGTTGCGGGAAATGAGCTGGTGTGTCGCATGACCATTCCCGTTTTTCCTAATTATGTAGCTTATTTGAGCGAAGTTTACATTAAAAGTGGTGTCAGTATGATTCTAACGAGACAATCTTTTGAATGAACCAAACTTGTGTTTTCTCTTCATGGCTCCTTTAAGCATAGCTTTCGTAAAAAAACCGGGCCATCTCCACTAACGGAAAACCTAGGGAGGGTAGTTGCGTGCAGTGTATAAGTGTGTTTAAAGATTCTAAGTCTCTCCCTTTCCACTGTGGGCATATTGGGCCTAGCTACGGGACAACAAACGACCCCGGCTAGCCTCGTTAGAGACGTTGAGCGACGATGTCAGCTCGACAGTCCCTTGTGGGCCTAAGTGGGGTTCAGGGTGTTCCCCCTTCGCCCGGAAATGACCCATCCAAAATGCCCCAGAGAGGTACGCGACGTCCACAAGGGAGACGCCGCGACGGGTTCGACTCACCGACACAGGCGACGACAGGCTCCAAGGGGCCAGGACGAACCAAGGGGGTTTATTGGCCCAGTTGTACAGTGCATAATAACGCCAAGGCCGGGTTAAGAACTACACTGTACCGACGCGCGCCTCAAGGCCGGGCTCTAGCGGGCCGCGACGGCTGAGGCGACACGGGGCTGCCGGCGAGGTGGGGGGGGGGGCGCCTACCTCGCGCGTCCCATTGGGGTCATGGGTCCCACTCCGGACGTGGGGCGGCGAGGGTGCGATACGAGCCGCGACCCCTCGCGTTCCCTATACTCTATCCTCCATCTCCTTTCCGAGTCCCTGGAGCCAGAGAGACATCGAGAGAGCTAGCGAGAGAGACCAGAGAGGCCCGCGAAACGTGCGCGTCGCGGTTTTAAGGCGCTGAGGAGAGGAGGCAGGTTCCCGGGCGAGGAGGAGTGACAGCGGCGGCGGGACAGTCGGTGCCCGCCGGCGCGTCGGCCCGCGAGGTTGACGTCACGTGCGCGGGAAAGCGCGCTCGTTCGAACATCGCGCTCGCGGGAGGAGGAAAGGGGATCAAGCGGATCCCCACACCACATGGCACGTGCTGATATGCGTGACATCCAACTTATGAAGATGGAGGAGAAGCGAAATTCGAAACAGAGAACTGAAAATTTTAAAGTTAAAGCGAGTACGGAGTGAAAAAGAAGCAAGCAAGCAAGCAGGAACGAAAAAGAAATGTCCCGTACCATGACCACATGAGAGTACAACGACGAGCGACGACGACATGAGACGTTGACAGTCCGAGCCCCTAAGGTGCTTCGCCCCTAAGAAGGTAGAAAATAGCAGAAACGTCAAGACGACAAGTGTCGCCGCCCCTGCAGGCTGTGCAGCATAAGTGGTGGGGAATAGCGTGACAAATATTTTATTAAGCACGCGCCTTCCCAAGTTTATAGAAATGTAACTGCAAGGTTTTTATGGTGTCGTGTTTGAACGTCAAAGAACAAAAAAATGTGCAGAAATTTCGGCCATTGTCTACTAATGCGGGGCATTCTTATGTCGCTTGTCTACAGCGTGAATTCTTTACAGCCAAATTTCTTGGTTTTTCTTAGGCTTGTGTGCGAATAGTAATATTTTAGTTCAAAGCGAATTCAAAGCGAACAGTCCTTGGGGCCGAATACTTTTGAAGTGAATTCAAATATAGTTGTCAGGTGTCTGAAGAAGAGATCTGAACAGTTTAAGGTTGTTCTATGCAATTTTTTTTTTATTTTTAAGGTTACAACATACAAAGGCATCACAGAGAATCCTGTGATAACGTATCTTAACCAGAAAAATATTTTTCTTTATAGGCCTATGGACTAGTTGTAGAAGGAGGTGCTCCATTCTACACAGATAACAACCTACAACACATACATGCACAAAGCATAACACAAAATCATTTGGCAACATATTATAAGCAAAAAATAATGGCATTAGACTAGCAGTGAAGTAGGTGCACCCTTCTGCTAGGCTACGTCACACACAAAATAAAAAACAAAATCGTTTGATAACATGTAGTCCTTGTTGGCATCTTCAGAATACCGTCGAATGTGATCCACTGCGCTTCCTGGCCTGGCGGGACCTTCACAATAACGTTCCCTATCAGGTCGCCACCATTGGACGCATTAGCCATGCCTCTTGACAGATTGAAGCAAGTGATGCACATTGAAGTTGAAGCGCGGAGTTCGACCAACACCTGCTCGCTGCATGCAGTAACCAAACAAATTGTTTTGTTACCGTTTCCTGAGCACGAGGATGCGGGTTTGATTCCCAGTTGTAGCGGCCGCTTTTCTGATGGAGGCGAAAAGCAAAAACGCCTGTGTGTTCAAGATTTCGGCACACGATAAAGATCCCCAGGTGGCTAAAATTAATCCGGAGCCCTCCACTATGGCGCGCCTCGATTTTAAATTTGTGTCGAAGCAAATTGGAATACGGTAATATTTGTTCGAATATTCGAAGCGATCGAATATTCGCACAAGCCTAGTTTTTCTAAATTGTGTCGCCCAATTATCTTCATTTACGGTACTATAACGGTTACAGGTGGTTCTTCGGCCAAATCTACATTTTTGTGCAAATGCAGGGCGTTACACGGTTCGGCCTTCTGGCTATTTTTTTTTTTCTATTTTTCTTATTTCTTGGTTTTTCGAAATTCCGTCTGACCAGTTATTTACAGTTACGCTATTATGACTGAAGGTGTTACCCCTGCCAAATCTGCATTTCTGTGAAAATGCAAGGTGTGGCACCGTCCTAGGTGTGGGTGCACTCTGCAAAGAATGCCACGCATTAAACGAGGATCACGTGGTAACGCCAAACGTCACCAAGTTGATTTCAGTTTCGGTGCAATACCTGGCGCCATACTTGGCCTGATAATTGTGTGACCCTTGTACGGCACTGTGTGCATAGCCGCTTCTGGTATGGCCGTCTGCGCGCTTTTGCTGCACTAAAAAGCACGGCCATTCTCAGCTGCGTGCAGCATCTTCCCTGGCTGCTGCTGGCAGGTGGCCCTCGTCCACCCCTGTGGCGAGGAGGCGTTCTGCGCGTGAGCGGTTGGTTTGCCACCAACCTGCACTCGGCCTGAGCAGGACAATGTGCTTTTCTTCAACAAAGCGTCAATACTGATCTCGGGACCCATGAGGGAACATTTTGTTTGTTGGTCTGAAGCAGCAGAGGACACGGTAGTTCGGGAAAGCACGACTGACTTGACCAAAGCCGATGAAACCGCTTGGGACGTGGTAGCACTGCATAGGTATTCAGTTGCTTCGATACGCTGCCTCGTTTGCTTCCAGTTTATTGTGACACAAATAATTGCTGCAGCAGCCGCTGTTTGCGTCATGGAATCGCTGCAAGGGAAATGCGCTGTTTGATAAGCGGTTTCTCAGCAATCAAAGCACCGTTTGACACTGAATTAACACTAAAATGGCTATGGGAATGTCAGAATTTCATTTGAAACCAACTTGCTGTTGACATTCAGTGTCCCTTTAATGCCCAGCAAATTGTTGTCATATTCTTTTCTTGCCTTTGTAAAAAAAAAGCAGCCACCGTGGCTGGGTCAGACAGCGTCGTTATGTCCGAGGCAGCGCGTGTGCTGAGTATTTTGTTAGAGGAGCCATGAAGAGAAAACACAAGTTTGGTTCATTCAAAAGATTGTCTCGTTAGAATCATACTAACACCACTTTTAACGTAAACTTCGCTCAAATAAGCTACATAATTAGGAAAAACGGGAATGGTCATGCGACCCACCAGCTCATTTCCCGCAACAGAACCTATGATGTCACATGAGCTAAGCTCTGCGATTGGCGGAGGCTGGCAGAAGCAGACGCAAATTAGGTAGAGCTTACAAACTAGACGAACGAGCGATTTGCGCTTAAATTTAGGGCACATGCTTTACAAAGCAATAAGAATGATGGGACAAACAGTGGAAGTTACGAAAGCACATGTAAACATAGAAGTACTGATGCGTTCTGCTGTTCGTACTGCGCACAGCATGCTTGGTTTAGCTGCACAGCACTACGGGGCTTGGGGTTGTCTCAGACGACACTGGCCGATTGACGCAAGCAACGGTGTCTTACGTGACCCCATTTGTCGAGCGAGCACTGTTTCAGGGAACGAATATTTTCTCCCAGAACAAAAACAAGCCAGGTTTAAATGCGGGCAAAAACAAACCAAATGCTTGCCACGGTATGGTGGCGCCATCTAGGTTACGGAACGTGAAGAAACGCGGGAACAAACCAACACCGCTGTACAGGGTGGAGACAACCTTTGAACGGTCCCGTGCCGCCGCAATTGGGCCAACGGGTTCAACGCGTTATTCTTTTCGTTTCCCACGAGACCTAGCAACGCGAAACAGACAATATGATTCAAACTTCTTCAGTAAACCGCGTTGCGGCGATAATTTTAGCGCGGTTTTGACACAATGACTTGCTTCGGCGGCGAGCGAGCAACCGAAAATGGCGGCGCCAGCGTATACGTGTCTCTACCCTGTACGGCGGATGCATGAATGAAGGTACTCTAGGCTGCAGAGCGGTCGGTTCCTGTGATGTCATTTGGGACCACGAAAACGCACGATTGAGCGGGAAAATCAAAATTTTAACCTAAATTGTTTAATTTCTCAGTGAATAAAGCACCGTTTGTATCCGGACAAGCGCTGGGGGCACTATAAAACACGAAATCTTTCGAATAAAACCAACTTGCATTTTCTCTTCATGGCTCCTTTAAGGGGCAAAAAAAGCCTGGGAAGCTTGTACTTGTGCGTCGGAACAAGGGGGCGATTTGTGTAAGCAAGTTAGAGTGCATGCGCAGTGCTTTGTCATCTTGATGCATATGGTTTGTGGCAGTGTGGTAAAATATCTGATCTGCAGTGCTGTTTGACCTCTGTGGCCATTGCAGCACAAAACTTCATCACCAACATCTACTATTTTTTAATGCCGTACTAACAAACAGTCCGGCTTGTCCCAACACCTTGAGTCAGTTGTTCTACTGCAAGATTAAAGTTGGCCTCGTAAAAATGGGCTCAGCAGTGCAGTGGCACTGCGGGATTGAGAAATAATTTTCCAACTGTAGCAATGAAACAACCTCTTAGCACAGGCACGCATTTCAGAGTATGTAATGTACTGCCAACCGTCAAACTTTTTTGCCCCTCTAAGCACTGGTGTCGTCAGTCACGACTGAAATTTTATTCTATGGAGTTTCGTTGCAGCAATCTTCCTGTCCTGAACTAGGACTTTGTGTAGCCGACTGCCCCGATTCTGCTCGGCTCAGTTGGAAGCGGGCTGTACGTGTGCCAAGACGCTCACGTTGCTTGCCCGTTTCTTCCCATCTCTTTTGTGGCCAGCTTGCGAGGTTGGAGGCCATCATAATGAAGCTGGCCAGCCCCGAGAACAGCCTGGGGTACACGGGGGCCACAAGTGCGAAGCCGTGAGAGGGAGACGTCCATGGCGAAGTCTGTGCTCGGCTGTCACCCGGCGTATTCATCGTGGCGCGTCATCAGCATTGTTTTTTTCGTATCCCTCCTGGGCTGCACGTTTTTGTTGGCATTTTGCATTGGGGGGAGGAACAGCAGAGGCTTCTCGAATTTTTCTACTCAAGCCACGCATCAAATATTTATTTTAACTGTAATTACTGTACACAACAGGCTTACCTCGCTGTATATGCAGCATTTTGTATTGTGGTGCTTGCTGGGTTCTTCTTAGTGTGTGTGGCACCTTCTGCCTTTTTCCTTTTATTCTTTGTGAGGAAACTTAACTTGGCAGTGGCTGATCAAGCGGCTCTCTAAATTGTGGGACTACAATATTCGGGACGGTTGATCAGGAGCATCGGTACAATGGCCAATGGGAAACTAATCTAATTCTTACCAAGTTTGTTGTTTGGTCAGGGCACTCACTAAGGCTGCGATCAATTATTCGATGCAGCATGGTGCAAAAAGAAGAAAGCCTGTATTTGGCAAGGAAGCCAGTACCTCAGAATAGTGCAGGTAATTACCGTCGGCACTGCCAAGTTGCTGGTCAATTTCCACATTCCCAGTTTTTTGTTCAGTCGGGAGTGCTGCTTCAGAGTGACACTGATGGCAGGATGTATTTGCTCGCTTGTAAGCAAGTCTTGATATTTTGTTTGTTTCATTGTTTGTAGATGAGTCTTGGTAGTGCTATTTGTGATCTAATTTAATCAAATGCATGCTTGACCTGTTTGCTCAAAATCATGTGGTTCGTGAAATAGTATCTAGGCACCACTGGTGTGCCTAGCTGCACGCCTGGCAGGGCCCCTCAGCCACACGGCCAGTTCCACTACGTATTGTTGGCTACAAGCGTGAAGCAGCTCTAAGAGGGTGCCCATCTTGTTTTGAGCCTAAGTTGAAACAGCAGTTCATATGCTGAGCAATTAGCTTTTACATGAATTTTTGTTTTGTGAGAGGTGTGGTCCCAGTAGCATTAGTTTGCCTCTGTTTACACGGCCCTCTGGCCATCCAGCTGTGCCAGTGAAACAGCAGCTTATGCAACGCTTCCAGAAGGCGAGGATTGCGAGAGAAATGGCAGAAAATGTTGTTAGCAACGTTTGTTGTTATCTCACTGGTTGCAGCTTCACACCACTGCACTCCGGCCACTCGTCTGAACGCACCTGACACAACTGTTTTTGTTCAACTCGAAACACAGGTGAAAGTTGTGGCTGGTGTTTAGTTGGAATGTAAGCGTGCATGCTTGCACTTATTGCAGATATTTTTACAGAGGTATTGTGCATTAGCTTTTCATAAAAACCTGCGCATGGAATTGTGCCAGGAACGTGAATGTCATGCGCTACTGTGTGCACCCGTGAGAGGCGCGGGCCAAGAGATACCAGGGGCGTGGCACAGCAGCGAGACGGGGAAATGATAACGGGACCAGGGGCTGCCGCTGTTGCAAAAACTGGGTTCTGCTACATGATTGGCATGCCTGCAGCTGGTTCTCGCCTGCTTTTCCTTGAGGCATGTTTTAAGGTTCCATGAAGGCAAAATACAAGGTTGTCTTATTCGAAACGTCTGATGACTTATAGCACCCTGAGCACTTGTCTGGCAGCGAGCAATGCTTTACCTAGTGAGAAATTAAACCATTTGAGCCAAAATTTTGGTTCTTATACAGAATCATTTCGCGGTGTCCACAATGGTGTTACTTATTAAAGAACTACTGATACGAAATTTCAAAGCTGAGATAACTATGTAAAGAGCTTCCTATGTATATGGAGATATCTCCCAGGAAGTTTCAACCGTAAGCATTCGGTATAACGTATTTTAAGTCAGTTTTAATTTTTGGGCGCACGAGAAAGCGCAAAACGGGTGCCCTTTGGACGTGGGCATCAGCGAGACGTGTCGCCCCAAAGTGCCGGCGTCAGGGCTTCCGTGACCTAGCCAATGCGCTGGCTGCTGCCGCTGTTGCGTGTCACGTCACCGTGTTGGGACGGACGTCATGCTGCCCGCGCGCGACCACGGCCGGTCTGGACGCGTGTTGCGGTGCGGCGAAAACAGTGATGCCCGAGAGCCCTCCTGTCATGGCGGCCGCCTCGGTCTGGTCGAAACCCAGATTGGCACGAATAAACGAGGCTAAATGATCGAATGAATAAAATCTTTAATGTGAATAATTACGTACACTGCGATCAACCATCGAATGTGCCGTTCTGTGATTACTGGACTAGCAGGCACCCGTAGCAGCGAAAAAAACGTGACGCAAAAATTTTGTGTCATTACTAAAACTCAAGCTGACACGTTGATGAAGGCTGCCGCTGATGGCGAAACGTATCTTTCATTACTGTGGCTACCGTCGACCTTCCCGGGGTGGTGCCAATATACTGCTCAAGGACTGCCGCCCGCACTCTGGCCAGTGTCATGTGAGCCAAGCCCAGCACGCCTGACAGCAGCTGTGTTGGGCTGCCTGCTTCGCTGTTTGTGTGTTCGCTCGTAACCTCCATTGTTTACCGCACCATTCTTACTGCTGTAAAAATAATATGCACCAAATTGGAGCACAAATAGCCCGTTCTGCGTTCTTCTAATGCCTGTTTGATTGGCAATGCATTTTGTTAGCCTCAGCCAAATGCAACAAGTGGCCCATGCTACGTCATAGCTTCAGTGCAGGAAAGCAGCTGGTGAGTCACGTGCCTGCCTTCCTCACCTGTGGCTCATTCAAGTGAAGTTTATGCTAAAGGCGGTGCCAGTGTTACTCCAATGAGGTGAAGTTTCGAACTTTCATTTTGTCTTCATGGCCCCTCTAAGCTGTGCCAGCTTGAGACGGGTGCCCGTGCATTGCCTTCGATTCTTTTGCTGCTTTCGTTACCTTGGGACCAGTGAAATTGTGTTCCGTGCAAATGGACCAGAGAGGTTGCGAAAGCCAGGCATGCTCGGCAGGTCTGACTGCAAAGGCGTCTTGTGCCGCCAGAGCTGTCCCCTTCAAGCATGCAGCAGTAGCGGCCAGCCCTGTGGTTGGCATTATGACATTGGTTAACTGGGTGGGCCAAGAATGCACACATTGGCGCCAGGTTTCTCGGGAAAGCTCTTGTAAATAAAGGCCAGGGACCCAGTTAATGGGAGGAAATGGAGCAAGCTGGGGTCCACAAGGCGACCACAGCTCGGTGGCTCGGGCTGACGAAAGGGGGACCCAGTGAATGCACTGTGGCCTGTGACGCAGAAAGGCTCGTGCTGAAGTCTGCATGTGTAATTTTGGCTAGCTAATCACTCAGGTGGCCACTGGGAGGGTTGGAAAGGGTGCTCTGGCTAAACGTCCTCTCTCCCTGGTGATGCCGATGTGAGCGTGCACCGTGTCATGGTGAGAGATTGAAAGGGAAGGATGATGCCGAGATGACCCGTTGGGTAGTTGGACTTGAATGCTTTCACAATGCTTGCATGCTAAGCTGTCCCCGCAATTTTGTTTCCCAATTTTTCTGCGCACCACCGATGTCACTCGGCTGTGCTCCATGGTTTCAACCTTTCGATGCCCTCTACTCTGCATTGCTTTGATCCTCAGAGCCACTTTCCTTACTCGTGCTTCTAAAACATTTGCCGCGAGCGTCCTGCTGGCGCATGCAGGAGCTGCGGCCTCATCTTCAGACTGGTACGGGCCTTCGCTCACACCTCATACCTTTGCAGCCTTGAGGAAGGCATTTTTCTGAGCTCCTTTCACCCAGGCTGTCAGTAGTAATGTGCGGCACATTTGCCCGCGTGTGGCAGGTTTACAAGTGCCCCGGTTCAAACCCAGCGGGCCAACGGTGGGCGAGCTGCCCTGAGCAACGTGAAGGCAGCACACTTCCCAGCTGGGAGCCCACACTGCGCACGCTGCTGGCACCACAACAGCCCAGCAGCCCGCAGCTGTGTGCCCAGGTTGTGTGCAGAGAGGCAGACACGCGGAACCCAAAACTTTGTGGCGATGCAGTCCAAATGTGGGAGGAGAAACGTGGGCAATCCCAGAGGACTGGCTCAGTCCGTATGGTGGTGCGAGCTGGTAAACAGGGGACTTTTCCTCATACACGTCAGCGATTCAGGAGAGTGCCATTCCCGTTACAGAGCAGCCACGCTGCTTAGCTATTAGCTTTGATGGCATTTAATGGGCGCATGCTCCGCAGCGAGCCAGGCCTAGCTTTCCAGGGTCTGCCTGCATGTTTGAATTTGAGGTTTGGCTTTGGCGCTGGCACTGGGGCTTGTGCAGCTAGTTGCTGGGGGGGGTGGACAATGCAGTAGTTGTGTATAAGGTAGCATGTCCCGATTTGTTGTTTGTCACGCAGGTAGTTCAGCAGTCCATCCAGTAGTGAGATTCTGCATGCCTACTTAGTGTACCTCTGTGGTTGTGCTTAGGTCTTGCCCGCCCGTTTTCGTTTACACCTAGCCAGGCTCGTGCTAGCCTGTGAGCCATGTGTCGAGCAGGGGCCGTTCATTCACCATGTACGCCCCCTCCCGGCTGTGCCACTGTGGCGGTCGCTTAATTGTGCCACACGCTGGCAGTGCCGGGAGGGTCTCATCTCGCCCAAACAATCTAGTCAGGACATACACTGTTGCTGACCAGTGCTGAAAATCAAGGGTTTCTGTCGTTGCCATCGGGTAGAACTCGCACATAGCATTTGTTTTCTGAACTTCACTTGCTTGCTTTAAGTACAGCGTTTGTGTGATTTGGAGCAGACTGCAAAAGAAAAAAAAAAATTACAACAGCCAATGTTGCCATCTTTGCAGACAAAATGAAAAAGCATTCAAGTACCAAATAAACTGAAGGAAATGGTAAAGCTATTCACCGACCAGGTGCATGCCAGCAATTGGTATGCATCCAGCCTAGCCGCTTCTATCAGTGTTTGAAGTTTGTCCAACATTCCACGCTCACTGGTTTGCTAATAAAACCAACCGCCTTTATGAAATCGCAATATTTTGTGCTCATGTTTTCAGGAAACGCCACAGCACATAAATTGCTGCTCTGGAATGCACAGGGGGTAGAACATGACTAGTTGCCGACATACTTTGCTTTAAGAAAAAAAAAAAGAAAAGGCCAGGGAATGGACCTTTTTCCAGCAGCGATCTGCACATGTGCGGGCTCCCAGTCCACCATTCTCGGCAGTCGCCTTGGGCAATATACAAACAAAATGACGCACCCTCAGCTCGCTGCGTGAAGAGTGGCTATGCCTCTAGCACATTTTCGTTCCCTCATTTTCAGCAGCTCATGGCGAGTTCGTACGGGCATACAAAAGCAGTTTGCTACGGAAAGAGGCCAGACGTTTTGGGCTGACCACGCTGCAAGCACATGGCTACCAGTGAGGGAGTGACAAAGTTGGAAATAAATAAACAAACAAACAACAAGGTTGCCTCGGCCAGTGGAAATCAGTGACGGACACGTGCGCCTGCTACTGTGGCATTCACGTGAAAGGAATGGGCAACGGCCGGGATTGAAGGACGAGAAAGTCTCGTGCACGAGTTTTCCGATGGCGAGACTTTTGGGGTTCGCGTGCCCGAGTGCCATTTTTTCTTTTGTTGTGGGGACCGCTAGGAGAACCGGTACTGGAAGAAGGGCCCTTGACGCTGAACTACCATGTAGTTTAGTTTTGCATCTTCCTGCACAATACTTACCTTGCAGAGTAGCCATTTAGGTATGGAGGGGAGAGGGGGCGCATCAAACAGCAGTGCAGAGAACTGTCTCTAGCGTAATTTTGTGCTGAGGTAGGATTTGTGGGCTAACGTGCGGGACAGCAGGGGACCCTGGCTAGCTTCTTGACAGAAAATGCTATGCACCGTACACTAGCCCCTGCGGCATCCGAAGACTCACGCGCAGGTTTGGGTACTCGATGCGGTAGACAGACTCCAGCAATGCAAAGTGAGGCTTTATTGCCTGGCAGATACAGGGCATATACCAGAAAACACGACTATCGCTTGCGGGGAGACAGTGGCTCCGTTCGCTCGCTCAAGCTGCAGGACTCGGACCTCAATATCCGTTACCACGGCTGCGGGAGCAGGGAAGGCACCCCTTGTGACCGGTCCAGCAGAGTCCCCTAGAGCCAACTGGGTTCACCTTCATCGGGGCATTTGGAGTAGGCAGTGCCGAGCCAACCGATTCCGGCCAAACCGCCCAGTCGACTCCCGGCGGAGCGCTAGTTGGTCCCGCAGGTCAGCTCCGGGGGAGAAGTCTTCCCCTGGTCAAGGAGAGGGTGGCATGAAGGAAGGCGACAAGATGGTCCTCCTTCCCCCAGCCCTCATGCACACGTTCGCAGCGAGCCGGTTTGGTGCATCGCATGGGGTCACGACTCGCATGATGCGCCAGCTGCCCAAAATGGCGGCTCCCAGCTTGCAAAAACATGTGCAGACGAGGCGTAGGGAAACAAGGGTCCCCACAGATTGAGTACTGATATCTCGTACCGAATTCAAACAGCCATGGTGAATGCTGCGCTGCAAAGGCACCTCCTTTTTAACAGCTGGCTTGTGCAATGAAATGCACCGGATGCATTACGGACAAGTCACCTTGTTGAATAATGCAATCGAGGCCAGAGTCGTACTGTGCCATCCCAACCACAGGCAAATTTCATGTGGCCACAGTCAATGCCAACCAGCCACACTTGGAAGGGCTTGAAGAAAAGCACGACCTGCTCTCAAGGGGGGGTTACAAATGCTACAGCAAAGCCAAGTGCGTTAACGTGGCACTGCCACGAGTGAACTTGCTGACGAGCTGGAAACATCATTCGGTAGTTTTGACGTGAAAATATAAATGCTCTAAATTTTACTTCGAACAGGTGTTTGAAAACAAGTTCAAAAGTCACATTATTTATTCTGTCACGTCTTCTATTGTCAACATGAAAAAACAGTATCCAAGCCAGACAGGAAGAGTAGATATGAAAAGCATCATTTTTGCTGTTTTTCAGCCCAACCTTTATTGCTCTTGCATAATCTGGCATGAGTGGGCAGGCGCCTCTTCTCTTGGTGCATCAAGTCCATCCCCATGCAGGCAGCTTTCAAGACGTCCGTCACAATTCAGCTTTATTTCTGCACACACGGTCGCCTCTTTGCAAAGCCCTCTGGCCAGCTCAGTCACATCAAACGGCCAACAACGCAGCAACACTGAAAAGGCATTCTGTGAGAAAGGGGTTGTGCCAAGGGTAGCACAGCGCACACTGTGCGCACATTGCATAAGTACTCGGCCTTTGCCTTGGAAACTCGCAAGGCCTCACACTGCACGCTCTACTACAGCCTTTTAGGGCAAATCTGCTGGGGAAACATTTGTGCGGGACGTTCGTGGCGCGCAAACACAAGCCCAAGCCTTGCAGCCACCACGGTGGATGCACTCGAAAAGTCTGCAGCAAGTCGAGAACCGTCCATCAAAGGGGCTCATTGCAACACTATCGAGATCCCAGCCTTCCCTGTGAAATGCTGCTGGCACCTACAATTCCACGCATTCCTGGACAGCAAGGTATTTAAAAAAAACAACAACGCCAGCCCCAATTCACAACTCTATTTGAGAGGCACCACGATGTGGGCCATGTGCAAAAGCAGAAGTTTTGCTAATCAGAGAAAGAGTGATGAACCGGACTTGTTTCCCATAAATGCTTTCAACTAGGGCAGAAACATGTTTTCTGGGAACATGACTATGCCATCACGCACGTACGGCCAGTAGAAGCTGACACTGGTAGTGCTGTCCGATATCCAGATAGGAGATTAAATGTCGGGAGTGGCGATTCCTAATCACAATGCAGTTTGTCTACAGAATGCGGGTCACACAGAGGACCGGACTGCACACGCGTCGTAGCACATTTTCCAGTGTATAGGCTGCACCTTTGAAGAAATGTTAGCCAGTGCTCGTAATGCCGCAAGACACAATCAATCACGCAATTGTAAAAAGGGCGCGTCATTTCTGAAGGTGCACTCGGAGATTGTGCAATACAAGCGCCAGGCTTTGTACAGTACACCACCATGGAGACTGGGACGAAGTTGTAGTGAAGGGACTTAGTGACGCATGCTCAAATGGACAGATAGACTGTTGCAACTCGGCATTTCTTAAAGGGGCACTGACACAAAATTTTGAAGGCGAGATAACGTCGGAGATAGATTGGTGGGAACACATATACATCATCTGCAAAATATCAGCGGCGAATACAGCCTAGAACATATTTAAAATCAATTTTGAAGTGTGCGAAACGCAACCGAGCAGCCAGCAGAGGACCACGCGCAATTGTAAATAAACAACATCCAAACACGTCACGAGTTTGTGTTTGCCGCTTCCGCACGGCCGGCGTTTTTCGCCGGCTCGCCCGGCTCGCCGCTCCAATCGGAGGGCCGGAGGGCGGAGCTTCTGCTCTCGAGAACGAACGACCCGATCGTTGGCGGCGGAGGCGCCGTGATTTCGTCAGCTAATCGGGCAGCTGGCCGCGACCAAAGTTCTACAGCGATTCCAGGCACTCTGTTTCTATTACTGTTTATTACCATTGGATGCGAAAACGCGCCGGAGGCACGAAAAGCCCACTGAGCTAGCCGCACGGTCGCTGTGCAGGCGGCGGCCACGGCCGCGAAGTGGCCCAGGCCGGCGCAGGTAGCTCGAGTGATAGCTTGTTACCGCTGCACGAAATTGTCCCCAAGTCCCGACCATAGTGGCTTAAATGAGAAAGGAGTTAATGATGCGATGGCGGGTTGCATTAAAAATTGTCATCTGCACCGCTTACGAGAGCGGCACTCGAATATCCGCCGCAGTGCTGAGCCGAACACATCTGTAGGCGGACCTGTAGGCAGACCGGCCGGCTGCTCCCAGCGCGCGTCTTGCCACCCACCGCCTCGAGCCTCGCGCGTCGTTCTTTAGCCGCGGTAGCATTTGCACTCGCAGCGCCTGCGTCACATCCACGGTCGCTTTTTAGTTAAGCGCCTCACGAGATCAGTACGTGGGGGCATTCGCAGAAACTGCCGTCGATGCGGATTCGACAGTGCTACGGCGGCTCTGCTCTGTGATATCCCTCCGACGGTCACGTGGTCAGCTTTGTTCACACAAAATCCACAAAATCCATCGTTTCGCGGCACTCGCTGAAACCAAAACTGCGACTGGCCGCATTTAAAATCCCTCTAATTAAACAACCATCGCACGCTGAAGCAAATGAGGTTTCTACAGGTTATAAGTAGGTCACTAGCTACTTATCGCAACCAAAAAAACAAGATGCTAAATTTTTGTGTCAGTGCCCCTTTAATATTATAGAGTTTCATACAATGACAACCAGAGAGGCATCTGGTGCTGCCATCATCCGCCGCGATGGACGTGATGGGTAGAAGTGGATTCGGATTGGCACTCTATGGCTTCGCGGGAAGCACTATGGATTATACCGTCCAGCCAGTTTCGTTTTCGTCGTGTCCAGTTCCAGCGCCGCTCACTCGGCAGAGCAATGTACTTTTCAAGCCGACGAAGACTGTGAACTGCTTGGGACAGCCACACTTTTCGTGTGAATGCCAGCACCTATAGATGGTATTCACTGAAAAGTTTAGCTGTCAATTTCTCTGCTTGGCAACACTGCAAAGGGCCACGAACATGTCTGAAGCGCTACAGACATGGCGCGGCTTGTTCCACTGGTGCAGCAGGCCGCAGAAGAAAAAACGCCGGCGTGCGTCGTCTGCTCCGTTTCAACCAGATTCTCAACGGTGGTGTCAACGCATAGGTTATTAATTGCACTCACATTGGAGTCGAGACATTACTTTGCGTTCGGTGGGGTAGAGCTTGGAACAAGCGACACACATCGTGTGCTTAGCATGGACAAGTACCGCCGTCTCGCAGACCCAGACGTAACCAGTGACGGCGCACTCACATGGTTGCCTGCATGCATACCTCGCCAGTGAATACAATCTATGCAGTGTAGACTGTAGCCGGACCGGCGGCTGATAGGAACGCAGCCTGATCAATGTCACTAATTCAAGCTATAATAAATAGGTTCATACTTTAAGCACACACAGACGATACACAAGAAGTAGACAACATAGGTTTTTTTTTTTCAGGAGCACTTTTTCTTATTAAAAACTACAAGCACTGAAACTTTGTTTACAAATAGTTTTTAAAGAAGTCCGCATCTCGTAGTTGGCGGCAAATGGCAAACAAACTTCGCAGACCTCCTCGACTCCGTGTGTGCTTTTTATTTTATCAAAACCAGTCTTTAGGATATAAATTTTTTGTGCACAGAGTAGTTTGCAAATAGCGAAAAGCGTGCAGTAAATGTTTTCTAGTAGAGAAACTCAATACGCGCAGCCGCAGCCATGTTTCGATCGTACGCAACCCAGTTCCACTACTATCCAGTGCTCCCATTGAAGTACAAGTGCCATCTCGGAGTTTGCGCTGACACTAGCGCCAGATTCCTCTCCAGTTATTGTATGAGCCCCTATGAATGGCCTGTCTGTCTGTCTTGCACGATTCAGCCACTTGCCGTCTAGCTGAAAAGTTCGCCCACTCGGAGTTTGCTTTGCCCTACATGAGCTGGTGCATGGCCATGTGCACATGGAACAACACTGACAAGAGCAACCAACACGGGTGCCACTCCTCTCACTGTCCCAGCTGCAAAGCCTCCTGCTGCTGTCGTGGCTCACGCGTGTCCACCGTGTCCGGTGCCCAGGCACAGCCCCTCAAGCATCGGTGCAAGACCCAAAGGATCTGCAGCCGTCACTGCATCCAGCGTCATGCGGCAGGGGCAACATTTCTTTTGACAATACTTGCAGAAAAGCAAGCAGATTCACGGACAATTTTTTATGGGGGGACACGACTCGCACAGCGGTACTTATAAACTAAAAAATACGGCATGTCCATAGGTTCGTCTAGTTACCCTGTCAGCAGTAAAGACCGCTTCATGGTACCTGCAACTGTGAATGAAGTTACTTCCTTAAATATAAGGAAACATAGGGAGAGAACAAGCCGGTTGCTTCACGCACAAGTGCCACGCAGTTTCCAATGCACCGGGACCTATATTTGCATTTCTTCTCGCAATGCCTCCCAAGAATACAACGGCAAGATTGTGCACAGCACACAGTAACATTGCCAGTTTCATTTTGTGTAACTATCTGCACAGTACGAGTGGTACCTTTGAGCACTGCTTCAAGGTCAAGGACAAGGAACTAGACCGCTGCCACTGTAAGAACATGGCTCCAAAGGAAGACAGCAGAGCACACATCAGTACTCCCGGCACTTTGTCATCTTGAGCATGAAAAAAAAAAAAAAAAAAAAAAAGAGAGATGGCCCCTGACCACAAGTAGCAGCGAGCGGCCACATGTGGTGCGAACAAGAGCCTCTCACAGCCAGCTGAGGGATCCAGCCAGTATCACAGTTGGCATCGAAACGTGCTGCTGTCAACATTCCTCATGGGCTCTGCCACAACAAGCTTGTACAAAACTGCCGCGTCTGCCTAGCAGGGCAGCAGCATCGCCCTGTGCACCCTTCTCCTCCTAGCATGTTCTGCACAGCACTACTCGAGGGCACTCTGGTTGGCCTCTTCAGTATAAAACTCTCTGCTAAAGCTATGTACATACATTCTTACTTATTTACCGGCTAAAAACGAGTAGGGATTCCTTTTTTACGAGGTAGCTCGCAGCTATGGCAATGTGCGCATGAGAAGAAAAAACCTTAGAGATGCACAGGCATCTAAAACATATCCTAAAAAAAAGAAAAAGTCGGCAATAATGCACTTGTTTGCCGACAAAAGGTTGCTCCGCACACGCGCACAGCTTCGGGGCTTGTCACTTGCAGCTGCTGCAAACTATGCGGCCAGCAAGCACCCCCCCGCACATAGTACTCAATCTGCCAAATGAAAATTTAAGTGTATGGAAATGCGCACATTTAACTGTTTCATAGGATCATGCAATGAACACAACCGAAACAAGCAACTGCAAGCCATGCCAATAGACACAATCACGCAGCACAAAACTCTCAACTGCCCACACAACAAAGGGTCCAAGCAGGTTCTACCGGCAAAAATACAATTTGGCGTACTCTGATTCAGGTTGGCATTGGCACAAGCGGCCGCCCCCAAACCAGCCTCTTGCAGCGCATCACCACGGCTGCAGCTGAACAACACGTGGTGCAGCCAGCACGGGCGAGACGACGCCCCGGGCCACAGCTCTGAGGAGAAGGAAGCCCACTGGGGCGCGTGGCGAGGTGCACTCTGTGCCGCAATCCTGCCACTGGGCTTGCTGTCCCACGAGAGGGCTAGCTCCTCAAGACCACTCAAAGCTTCCCAAGCAAGACTCGCAGACCAGAGAGAAATCTGAGCGTGGCTTCTGAACAGCTCCAAAAGTTGCCAGATGCCAAACCACCCAGTTTTTTTTCAAGTTTTCGAAAAGCTGCTGCCACTGCTGCTATCACTGGCTCCAGCACTGGCAAAGCAAGGAGACTTTGCTACTGTGAATGGTGGGAAAGAAAAAATTCCCATCATAACTAGACACCAAGTAGATTCAATTTGAAACCAATGGCAACTAACAATTTACTTTAGTTGAACCACATTGTACCTGATAAACTTCTTCAGAGAAGGTAAAAATTTGGTTGAACTTGGTGTCAGAAAACAGCTATCTGCTGCAGGTAGCCATTTCCTCAAGGCATGAGTCTTTGGTTATAACCACACCCTACCACAACAGCTGCAGAAAAAAAAGAAAAAAAAGTTTCCTACGCTGAAGCGATAGCCACTATGTGAGGGTGGCAGGAGATTGTAAAACACAATAAAGCCACCCTGTGCAGCCAAATGCCTCAAACAAAGACAGTTTTATATGCCGCTACTTTCGTAGAGCGCAACAGCGAGTGCGTTTCACAAAATGCACACACATCAGAAGGGACCCTGCGCTACAGAAACAAAAATAATCTCGTTCGAGCAAAGCATTTTCTTTAGCACAGCTCACGACAACACCGGTGTTATAAGCAGCAGGACCGGTGACCTGCACGTTCCACCGTCACACACTCCGTGGCACCAGTGGAGGACGCGACAGAGGCGTCGAGTTCGCTCGGCCCAGCAACGGCCGCCGGGTCGTCCCCGTCCGAGGCAGCGCAGCAGCGGGCGTCGTCCGGCCGGCCGGGGCAATCGTGGCAGCTGCCCCGCTCACAGTCCTGCTTGTCGGGGCAGCTGCATATGTCCGCCTGAGCCGTCGAGATGCACAGGATGTCGACATCGCACGGCGTCGCTGTGGGGCCCGCTGACAGGCCGCCCGTCACCGTGGCCTCCGCCGCTTGCTGTTTGGCAACCACGTCGGCGGCCAGCGTTGGAGGCAGCAGCACTTGTGCCACCTTGGCCGACGAGCCACCGTGTGGTCCCGCAGCGCTCAGGATGTCCAGGGGAATCATGGCATATGCTGCACCAGAGGGACAGCATCCGCCCATGTACCACAAGCGTCTCGCACGCAGCCAGACAGCCTGGGTGGCTCGCACGGTGTGGCTAGTATGCGCTCATAAAACAGAACGGTGCCGTCCACTAAAAGTTGCAGAGAGAGCAGGACAAATTCTCGAGAAGCCCAGTGCAATGGCGCACGGGGAGACAGAACCTCTCGGTGATATCGGTGTCGGGGAATTTATTTGCAAAACTCATTGTAACTTCGGATGAGTTGTTTCTCAAATTTGGCATCCCAGAGTTTCCCCCTTTTCGGAGGTCTAATTTACAGTTGTTGTTTTCTTGTTTCTCCTCACTCAAGACGAAGAAATAGTTTTAGACATGTCCTCTAAGACCGACGAGAGAAGAGAGCCCGAAAAAGTAGACACCGCGAACTGTATGTCGGCCTTAAACAAGTGTTGTTATTGGATAGCTTTGTATAAAAAAAGCAAGTAACCTACGTTATTTTACCTTAAAATTACTCTGTAAAAAAACTAGTTACAGTTACTGAAAAAAAAGCAACTAGCTACCGGTAACGCATTACTAGTAACTAGTTACTGCCCAAGACTGGGAGAGAGTGACAGCCCATGTTTGTCATCATCATCAGCAGCAGCCTGTCTACGCGCACTACAGGCCAAAGGCCTCTCCCATTAATCTCCAATTGTCCCGGTCCTGTGCTAACTGTGACCAATTTATCCCCGCAAGCTTCTTGACCTCATCCGCCCAACTAACTTTCTGCCGCCCCCTGCCACGCTTGCCTTCTCTGGGGATCCACTCTGCTACCCTTAAAGGGGCCACGAAGACAAAATGCAAGTTTGGTTCATTCAAAAGATTGCCACGTTAAAGGGGTCCTGAAATACCTTCCGCCGATGCATGGATGTACATGCACCCAAATAAAGCAATGTATTTGCAATCTCCTCCCGCAAGAATTTTGTTAAAGCGATGAGTATTAGCTGAAAAATCGTAAATCAAAAACCGCGCATTATCGTCGCTCCGAGTTTCCTCCTCCTTTCGACTTACTCTCCGCTGTTGACGGCGCGCGAGCCTTGCCTCCCATGATGCTGCGCTCCGCAGCGGTGACGTACTTCCGCTGTTGCGCTGCTCAGACTGTCGTCTGCTACGGGCAAGCTTTGTTGACACCATGAATCCCGCACGCACTCCGCTCAAGGCTGGAAAAGCGAACGAAAAATCTGGCCGCAAGTATGCGGCGGCCTGGCCTTGCCCTTTCGCGGTGTACGTTGCTGGCGGCACACGACTTTTTATCGGCGGCGAGCTCGCAGCCGCACGGGGTGGGTCGTGCGCTCGTTCCCTTGATGCACCGCGCACTGTTTATCCAAAAAGCGCCGTATCAGATGTGGCCCCGCTGGTGCCGGGTCTTATTTTGCGGCGGTGGTAATTCCTGCCGGCGGCATGTGAAAAAGACATTTTAAACCGATACAGAACCCGTGCACAAAACGCTTCAATCATGTGACCAGTTCAGCTTGGGGCGACGCGTGGTGGAGAGCGGCAACGTTGGCAAAACATTCTCCGCCGCGGCTCTGAGCTTTCTAGCGCTGGAGCGAGCGCCATTTCTTTGACAATCTCAAACATCGGTTCCCTTGGCAACAAGGCACAAACCGCTCCAAAAGTCAGTTACGGTTCCGTGATCCTGGTTCAGCTTGGGGCCCCACCTCACGACATGTGGGCACTGCAGGCGTACCACCCACTCCTATTGGGAAGTGCGAGATGCGTTGGGCATTACAGGAGGCGATGGTGTGTGTGTTGTGGACGCCTTTGTTTCACGATGAAATGCGACGTTGTGCTTCTGCGGGTGGATAGTTCTTCCCATGGTCTGGATAATCTTTCTCGAGCGACGTGCAACTCAACCTCGCATGGGGTATGTGCAGTGTGCGTGGCTAAAAGCCATCGGCTTGTGCGCCAGAGTTAAGTGACTTGCTGTTCGTCCCCGCAAACCGCGCACGAGGTGAGTACCGAATTTACGACGGGCAGGAGGCAACCCATCCTCTGTCAATCGTGGTTCAGACTTTCAACGCATGTTGAGACGTTGTGTTCGTTAGAAACGCATCTCTGGATTGTTTTGAAGTTGAATAAAATGCATGCGTCAAACCCGGGCATTCGGCTCAGGGCGTTCTCTGCGATTGCACGAAAGAAGTGCCACGGGGCTTCAACGCTTTCTTTATGGAACGTACTCAGGTAAGAGAATATCCATGTCATGTTATGGCCGTGTTGCATTCAATACAAACGGTTAAGCGTTTGTTTTACACTTGTTTCGTTTGTCGTAAAATGCCCAAGCACTCCGGCACTCCGCTGGCAGATCAGCCGGCGCGCCGACGCTGAGCAGACGACTCATCTCTTTGCCGGAAGTGCGTGAAAAAGCCGCCCAATAGCGAGATGTCTAGCTCATGACGAACATCTGGGAATCGATGATGTAGACATGTGAAGATGGCGGCGTCCAAAAACACGAAGGAAAGGGTGAGAAAAAAACGACAAACTTTGCAACAAAAGTGTGAGCTTTCCGCTGCGCGTAAAAGAGTAATACTTGGCACAGAGGACGTTGACGACCCAATCTAACGGTTGCACTAGTTCATTTAGTGTGCTCAAAATGCCTTTCAGGGCCCCTTTAAGTCTTGCCAGCACCACTTTTATATAATGTCCAAGCTATATAATTAGGAAAAAAGGGAGTGGCCATGCGACCCACTAGCTCATTTCCCACAACAGAACCTATGATGTCATACCAGCCAGCACTGCGATTGGTGGAGGCCAGCGAAAGCAAATGCAAATTAGGCAGAGCTTATAAGTTTGCCTAACGAGCTATTTGCGCTTAAATTTAGGGCACATTCTTTTATATCAGTAAGAATGGTGAGACAAATGAGCTATTCGCGCTTAAATTTAGGGCACATTCTTTTTATATCAGTAAGAATGGTGGGACAAACAGCAGAAGCTATGAGATCACACGTAAACATAGAAGTACCAATGCGTACTGCTGTTGGTACTTGGTTTAGCTGCACAGGACTGCGGGGCTTTGGGGTTGTTTCAGATGACACTGGCCGATTGACGCAAGCGACGGTGTCCTACGTGACGATATTTGTCAAGCGAGCACCATGTTTCACGAAACGTTTATTTTCTCCATGAACAAAAACAAGCCAGGTTTACATACAGTCACAAACAAACCAAAAGCAGAAAACGGCTAGCCACGGTGTGGTGGCGCCATTGAGGTTGACTAACAGTAAACAAGTCTCCATTCCACACCAAGTTTAGCCGGAAGACCTGTTCTTATGATGTCACTGCAAACGTCATTCAAACACGTTTTGGTGCGAGAAACAAAATTTCAGCTTAAATTGATTAATTTAGCAGTGAATAAAGCATCGTTTGCTTCCAAACAAAAGCTGGGGCACTACGAAATCTTCCGAATAAAACAAACTTGTACTTTGTCTTCTTGGCCCCTTTAATGACCAATGGTTATCTTGCCTTCGCATTACATGCCCTGCCCACGCCCATTTCTTCTTCCTAATTTCTACTAATATGGCCTTAACAAGCGTTTGTTCCCTGACCCACTTCGCTATTTTCTTGTCCCTCAACGTTACACCTATCATCTTCCGTTCCATTGCTCGCTGAGCCGTCCTCATTTTAAGTTGAACCATTTTAGTGAGCCTCCAAAATTCCGTAGATGAGTACTGGTAAGATGCTGCTGTTATACACTTTCCTCTTCAGGGACAACCGTAGGCTGCCATTCATTATCTGAGAATGCCTGCCGTATGCACTCCACCCCATTCTGATCCTTCTAATTATCTCTGCCTCATGGTTGGGATCCGGGTCACAACTTGGCCTAAGTAGATATACTGTATTCGCTTACCACTTCCACCGCTTCGCCAGCCATCTCAAGCCGCTGTGTTCTCCCGAGGCCATTGAGCATTACTTTAGCTTTCTGCCTATTAACTTTCAGGCCCATGATCTCTTCTTGTCCAGTGCGGTAAGCATGCTTTGCAATTCGTCCCCCACGTTACTTAGCAAGGCAACGTCACCAGCAAATGTGAGGTTACCGAGGTATTCTCCATTGGCCCTTACCCACTTATCCTGTTCCCAATCCAACGTTCTGAATACCTCCTGTAAACATTCTGGGAATAACATTGGAGAGATGGTGTCTCCTCGCCCGACGCCCTTCCTTACAGGTATTTTACCGCTCTCCTCAGGGAGGAATGAGGTAGCTGTGGTTCGCTTGTAGATATCCTCTGGTATTCTTACGCAATGCTCGTCTACACCCTGATTCCGCAATGCCTGCTTGACTGCTGAGGTTCCGACCATATTAAATGCTTTCTCATAATCTCTGAAGGCTATACAGGGTGTCCCAGCCACGGAGCAAGAATTATTCAGGAGGCGCAACAGGGCTTGCTCCGGCGCCGCGATAAAGTCACTGCGCTAGGCACGGCACCGACGCGCCCTCTGTCGCGAGGCGCCAAAGGGAAAATCCGCGCAGCGCGCTTTCCGAAGAGCTTCGCCGGTTCAAGGTCAGTCGGCGCATAGGCGGCTGCCGCAATGGGCAGACGCCCGCCAGAGGCGAGAGCGGCGAGAGTGAACATCTCGTGGCGAGGAGGCGGTGTCGGCAGTCGTCGTCTGCTCCGGGATTCCTTCTAGTACTTCGTTTCGAGCGCGGCACGGCATGTAAATAGGGCAGTATTTGTTAATAACTGCTGCTAAAATGTCCAGCACTTGTAATTATTTATTTTACAGAAAGAAATCTGGCAATCTTTACAATATATTCTGTGACACTACAATTTTTGTTCGTCGCGTCCATAGAAGAGCGTGCAAAATATGGCAACGCGGTTGACGCGCCATCTGTTGCGCTGCTCCGCAAGCTGCATTTGCTCCTCGCCGCACAGTGACATTTGGTCTCTTTTTTTTGCCTGCTCAAAGCAGCTTTCAGCAGCTCCAAGCAGCTCCGTATTTTATTTGCCCATAGAACATCTATGGCGGGAGCAGCTTTGGGCTGCTTGGAACTGCTCAGAGCTGCTCGGAGCAGGCAAAAAAAAGAGACCTATTAACGCACCACCCGCCCGCGCTGTCCCGGCGCAGCAGTTTCTCCTCCTGAAATACTTCTTTCTCCGTGGTCCCAGCTATCATGCACCAAGAATTAATTAAAATAAGAGCAATGGCGTAACTCGAACAAAACCTAGTGCATAATGTTTGCAGTACTGTGGAGGAGAGGACAGTAAGTTTTCGTTAATGAGGCTTAATTCTAATTAATTATCTAACACGAGAACTACTCTCCTAATCAATAAAGCGTCAATGAGACACTTGTAGGTACCCAGCAGAGGAATCTAACGGCGGTATTTTCCGCGACGAACTAATTGCACACTCAGTTATTCTGACTGATAAAGAAACCCTGCGAAAAAGAAAAACACCACGTGATGGTGCTCCTGCACACATCATAAACCAGCGCCCTCAATAAGGCGATTGAAAGCAACTGCTTTGGCCGTCCCACGTCCGAAGAGACAGCGCATCACCTTGATCTGGGTATGCATGCCAGGAGCAGCAACTGCGGGTTTCGCAGGGTGCGTGTGGGAGATGAGGCACGCACTGGGTCACAATTTCTTCTTTCCCGCTTTATTTCATTCTGGCTAATTCAGACACAGCCTGTTTTGGGGGGGCGGGCGGGAGTGCCGTCACATGGTATTTTTCCTATTTCGAGGGTTTCTTTATCAGTCATAATAACCAAGTGTGCAATTAGTTCGTCGCTGAAAATACCGCAGTTAGATTCCTCCCCTGGGTACCTACAAGTGTCTCATTGACACATCAATAATTAGGGTAGTACTTCTCAAATTAGATAATTAGAAGTACTTAAATTTCATTAACAAAAAAATTACTGGCCGCTACTCCACTGTACTGAAAAATTACGCCCATCTTCTCGCGAGGGAACCGTGGTGTGATGCGACGCATCGGGGGTTCAACGAAGTAGTCAAAGCAAGGTCACGTCAGTGCGAGAGCGAGCGCTTGACTGAACCGCCGCGGCGCGATACCCGCTTTATATTCACAGCGATTGAAGGAGAGGAGACAACAGAGGAGAGTCGCGCATGCGCAGCGAAGCGCGCGCCAAACAAGCGCACCAGCTGTGGTATGCTAATGAGCCGTAGTGAGAGTGTTGCACACAGCTGTTGAGTGTGTTGCACACAGCCGTAGTGAGAGTGTTGCACATAGTGAGAGTGTTGCACACACAGGGATGCGGACGGATGCCGCAACGACGACGCAGGAGGGACAAGCCCGAGAGCAAGAGATGCGCCGCATCTAAAAATTGTGCACTAGGTTTCCTTAGAGTGACGTCATTGTTCTTATTTAAAATCCTGGTGCATGATAGCTGGGACACCCTGTATACATACAGGGGTTGAGTATACTCTGTGCATTTCTCTACCACCTGACTGAACGTGTGAATATGGTCTATTGTTGAATAGCCTTTACGAAACCCTGCTTGTTTATTAGATTGACTGAAACCTAAGGCGGCAAAAATTCTGTTGCCGATTACCTGAGTAAGTACCTTGTAGTTGACTGACAGTAAGCTGATTGGCCTCTAATTTCTCAAGTCCTTCGCGTCACCTTTCTTATGGATTAGAATGATGTTCGCGTTCTTCCAAGATTCCACTCCACTTGCGGTCATTAAGCACTGCGTATACAGGTTTGCCAGTTTTTGTCGCACAACTCGCCCACCATCCTTCGAGTGGGCTGCTGCTGTTATCCGAGCCTCACCACGTGCAAAGCCTCGTGTACTACTTCCGTCGTTACTGGTGGGATGTCTATCTCCTCTGAACTGCTCCCTGGCCAGTGCCAGTTTGTACCAGTGCCCACTTGCCACCGTGACGGGTGCGAGGAGGAGGCAGGACCCACCTCGCAAGGGTGTCCCGCCGGTGCCGTCCACCGCCTGGATGGGCACGCCGATCACGGGGGCGGTGGTGCCCCCGCCTTCGCGGTGGCTGCTGCCGGCCACCATGGTGTTCAACAGCACGTGCGCGGGGGGGCCCTCCTCGGTCTCGCAGTCCAGGCCGCCGTCCTCCCCCTGGTCCACGTCCAGGCCGTCCAGGTGGAACGTCACCACCTGTGGAACGCCAGGCACGCATCTCACACTCCCGCCCAGGGCAGCGCTCGGGGAGAAACGGCCAGACCAAGGGGGAACCCGCCCGTTGCAATGCTCACCGATGGTGGGGTTGAACCTGGCCAAGCTACGGCTATGCGTGGGATGTGAGGCACGCCCCAGTGGACGGCCCCGGATCGATTCTGACCTCCTGGGGATCTGTAGGGCGCACCGAAATCTCAATGCATGGGCATTTTTGCCTCTCGCTTCCACCCGAAAAGCAGCCACAGCGGCCGGCATTGGACCCGCAATGTTCTCGGGCTCAGCAGCACAGTGCCTCAGCCACTGCGTCCCTGTGGCAGGTGCACGCTGTGATTATATCCGCCTACATGCACAATATGCGCTTGCATGGTCACGTGTAGTTCTTGTGTAACGTTATGGAAGTGCGTGTGCCAAGTGTCTCATGCACTTGCCCATCTCTCCAAAATAGTGACCCAAATAGCAAGCTTGGATCACCTGGCCCAAACTTCCTGTTTGCGGCATCACCTGACTGCAACATCAAAATCAGGAATGAAAACACCACCTGTGAGATGGACAGTGCAAACCAGACAGAAAATTCAGACGTCTCAAATTCATTACAGCTTCATTACACGGCAGTACTTTTACAGCTCCACTAGTGATGCAATGTGGAAAGAACGCACCGCGGAAGGCAGTCACCGATATCAACCGCGACGCCTGCTACTTATGGCTGCACGCAAATGTGGCTGCCAAGAGTACGCCTCACTACCAGCACACAACAAGAGCAGGAAGAAATAAACGTGCTTGAGTTGCAGGCTTCTCCAGTTGGCAGTAGTAAGGCTGTCTGGAGCGCGCATGGGGGCCTCGAGCAGGGCTCAGGTGCACTGATGAGACACGGAGCGGGGCCGCAAGGGGGCCACAAAGATTACACGAGGAGGCAGTGAGGAAAACGGGCGCTATCTGCGAATCTTTGTACAGGCAAGTACGCGTTCAAAGGTACAAAATACATTGCCTGGCTTCGTCAAAGAACAACCATACTGGAGCTGGGCTTAGGACACAAAACAAAAATATCCGGGAGGAAACTCTGCACTAATTTTTTCATGCACACTAGGCGTCAATTGCACAAACACTGTTGCCGATTCACCGAGAGAAACGTGGCCTCCGTAAGGGGGCAGAAAATTGAACCACTCCCCGCCTGCAGGTGTGCAGAGGGAGGGGGGAAAGCAGTACCTCCTCTTCGCCCCCGCACGGCCTGTCGTGCCTGGCCACGTGGGTCTTGAGGCTGTACTGTGTCGTGAACGTCTTCTGGCAGCCGTCCTGTGTGCACAGGTAGGGCTTCTCCCCTGCACAAACGCGACGGATGAAAAGAAAGTCGAGTGCGACGAGCAGGCACCCGCAGCGACATGAGAAACCACCTCACCCGTGTGAGTTCTGATGTGGGTCTTCAGGTGATGACTAGCAGCAAACGACTTTCCACACCCGTCCGTGTCACATCTGGGGGGGGGGGGGGAGAGAGGACCACTTCAGAGATGCCCAACCACTCCTTCGGGACCAAGCAATTTGGCCCCATCTCAATAGAAATTTTGGCCAGAAGCAGCAGCGTCATGAGGCTTGTTTTCAGCACACCGAAATTGTGGGTAGGCAAAAATCAAGCACTTCACAGTGTCTGCGTACACCACTAAGGCTGAAATAATGGACACTTCCATGAAACCCCAGTGTTCAATTTGTCAGCCAGCCACTCCACCGATTTCTTCACCCCGGTCAGATGTTCACCGTGCTCCTTGGCAATGGATAGCTTTCCCCCAACCACAGCATCGCCCCCTAGGCTGATCCCCCACGCTGCCCACAAAAGGACACGATCTTGCTAAGACAGGCTCTCATTTGATGACGTCAAAGTACGTACTGCCAAGAATGCAGATACGAGGACAGTGAGGAAACATGGCCCTTGCGGACGTCTGCGTGCATGACAAGGCTGTCCCCCCACCGCATCTGCTTGCACACTGACAAAGGCACAAAGGCAGCTGCTGGTGCCCGCCCCTCCACCCACCGATAGGGCCTCTCGCCCGTGTGTGTGCGCGTGTGCTTCTTGAGGTCGCTCAGGGTGGTGAAGATCTTGACGCAGCCGTCCCGGCCACAGTTGAAGGTCTCCCCCGTGTGGATGCGCTGGTGGGCCTTCAGCCTGGGAACAGGGGGGCAAGGAACACCGGTGGCAAGGCCTCCTTTTCCTTCTTCCCCTTCAACTAATCAGCGGCACTTGTACATACCGCGAAAAAGCACATTCGCGCTATCGACATGTCTGCCTGGGAGCACACATAGGCCAGTGCGAGTGAAACTGCACTGGACGCCTCAAGAGACTCATTTTTAGCCTAAAAAAGAAAAGATGTGTGCAGGAAGGCTGATCGACGGGGTCAACACTTCTCCTCACATATGCAGTGATCAGCAAACAGTAACTGGCACGTCATGTGTAACAGACGGCCCTGCCTTTACAAGTGCATTGTTCTGCCAACTGTTTCCGAGACTTATGAGTTAAAACAGTCATTCACAACGATCCACAGAAACGAATCTGCTTTGGTTCCATGTCATGCAAACTGAAAGCTAGTCAGTCAGGCATGGCACCACTGAAGAGGGAACCATTGCAAACCCAACCCAATCGGCTTCACAAAGAAGAAAGAAAATGGAAACGAGTGCACTGACCACGAGTCAGCCAGCAGCAGCTGGACAGCCCGCTACTCCTCGGGGTCTGCGCTGGCGAAACCAGCATCCGCAGAGCGTGCGCCCTCACCTGTACAGGGTGTTGAAGGTCTTTGCGCAGCCGTTGACGTGGCACTCGTAGGGCCGCTCGTTGGTGTGCACCCGGAAGTGGATCTTGAGGCTGTACGAGGTCAGGAAGGCCTTGCCGCAGCCCTCCTGCGTGCACAGGAACGTGTACTCCCCTGGAAACGAGGGGACGCAGCAGCCGCTGTGAGCAGGGCCTAGGGAATTGGCCCAGGGGCGCCCAGCTCGGGACAACAACAACCCAACCTAGCCGAATGCTCACTCGCAGGCAGCACAAGCTAACAAAACACTTGCTTTTCAGATGAAGAGGCGATAAACTTGGCAATGTTTACTTGCAGGTGTTCCTTTTGTGGCTTACGGCAGCCGCTGCAAGCACTTGGGCCCCCCAACTTCCTGGCAGGCTAGTCAATCGACTTGCCCCCAGCGCTGGGGGCCAACTGGTTTTTGAGACGTGGCGCCTACGCAGAGTGTCGCAACTGGTGCACACCGAGCAACTCTGCCTCCCAGCCCGTGGCTCTGACGGAAGGGCGGCGTACCGGTGTGCGTCTTCTGGTGCGTCTTCAGGTTGCCGGCCGTGCTGTAGGTGCGCTTGCAGCCCTCGTAGTTGCAGCGGAAGCGCTTGATCTCCCGCTTGCGCGTCTCCTGGTTCACGCTCTGGATGGTGAGCGTGGCATGCGTCGGGTTCTTGGGCATCGGGCTGTTGCCCGGGTTGATCTGCATGCAGATCTGGTCGGCCGAGATCGTGTGCTGGATGTACCTGCGCCAGGGGGCCCACCACACACGGCCGCTTAACCACAAGTCTCTGAGGGGGGCTCCACATTGATTTTGATCACCTGCGGAGAGTCTCAACAACGCTTCACTTCTCACTTCCACCTGAAAAGCAGCCACCGTGGCCGGGAATCTAACCCACGTCCCTCGGCTCCACAACACAATGCCTTAGCGGAGGCCTGGATATCTATCAGCATATATCAAAAAAGGAATGAGTCAGCTGTCACAAAACTTGAGACATACAGTGCATCAAAAACAAAAAATGTAAGTACGCCCTGCACTATGGGTTGTGACCTACATCTCCCATGCCCCCCTTGTATTTATTCGCCAATTCCTGATAACCTTGGCCGAACAAATACTTGCATCCAGACAAGCCTGTCAGCATAGAGAGGCAACACATGAGCCCAACACGACACACTTGACATGCAAGTTCCCGAGGAGTTGGACGACAGCAAGATAACCCTGGGCACTGCTGTCGAATGAACACCAGTATGAAACAGGTAGATGCACCTGATATACAACTACGCTTTGCTGTTTTCACATGTGACAGTGTTTACAGAGCCACTCTCCATGGAGCCAAGCCACTAGCTAACCCCCGTGACTCATGCCAGGTCACCACAACATGACAGCAGCCGTGTAGGAGGGGCTCCCCCAGTCTTTTTACGAGCAACATTCCTCTTCCCCAGCTACAACAGCTCGTCTCCTGGCAGGAGGCGAGGATACTGGCAAGAATTAACCCACCTTCCTTCTGGGTACTGCAACCGTTCTCATGGAAGGGAAAATGCGACAACCCCCACGTGTCGGAATTTTGGCACATGTTGGGACAGCTGGTGTCAACCAATCCCTCCACAGCAGTGCACAAAGCCCCGAAAATGTGGCTCCCCCGCACATCGCCTCTCGGCACTTCAGCGCTGAGGGGAACTGCTCAAGTAGTTGCCACCGCACCTCCTCTTCCCTGGTGGCCGCAACTCTCAGGTGGCTGCAACCAATGCCTACTCGAACTGTAAACCAGGAATGTTGGCAAAGGCTACTGGCGGAGGAGGATACTGTCACCACCCATTTATGCACAGTCAGAGGGTAGAACCAGCGCACATTTTTAACCAAAACGTGAGAATTCACATGCAACAATTTTGCCACGTCAAAATGAAGTAATGCAAGACCAAACATGACTAACCTCAACTGCCACTGGTGACTGCAAGGAGCCACTAAGCAGTTTGGCACCCACCACTCTTTTTGGCCCACGTTCCTGGCATCTAGCCACAGCAGGCAATGTTCGCAGTCAGCCTCTCTTACGGCAGTGCAGACGATGCTGTTTCAGTGTCAATCACCAAAAGCAGAACATGCACTCCCTGCCGTGTCCCCAACTCCCGCAGCAGGTTCAAGGGTATGTCCTAGCAGGCGGCACAACCTTTTGAGCACGCTCGCTCTAACCGGATAATGTAAATTTCAATTCTGGAAGCAGACTTCAAGATAAATAGAATATTAAACACCACTCCTTCCCATTTAACCCTGCTCAAACTAATCTGCTAGCTTCGTCATACTTTTTGGTTCAGTCTTGTCGCCAACTTTGTGGCATGGCAATGACAATAAACTTTTTGCCCCATTATGCCAATAGTGCACAAAACAATTCACTTAACACGCAGATATGCCAACCAATCTTTTTCCTTTGTATTGGGGTGCATATTTCGCTAAGGATCCTAAACATCTTGACACTACCGTAGCTCGCTCATGCAGACAGCCACGCATTCATTGATCATTTGGTCCCTAGGGCAAGGGGATTAGACGGCCCGACGTGTGAGAGTACGCAGGCCAGCAGGCGGCGCCTTTCTGGCTCCTGGTTCGTGGGGCACTGGCACGCGTGCCAAAGGCCATACGGTTGATGCCCTCAGCGAAATCATTGCTCTTTCTAGCTTTTTTTTGGTTTTTGTTTTGTTCGGCGGACTTGGGAACCGATAACTTCTTAGAATTGCTCACCTCTCTCCCTCCCCCTTCTCTCTTTTTTATTTTCTTCTTTTTAAGGTTGTAAACTGCACTGATCTTATACACAAAAACTTTTTCATGCCTGTACGTCTTTACTTTCTCTACACGAATGTATGTTGGAATTGTTCCTGTATTACTGCCTGTATTCTCGTGTGTACTATTGTTTTGCCCCCCCCCCCATTATGTAATACCACGCAAGGGGCCTTTAAGGGTGCAATAAATGGTGACGATGACATGGTGTATTTTACCAGGACTTTAGGTGTTGCAGTAATTGTTGACATTTCAAATGAGTTTCTTTGGAAGTGACGCTTTCTATGCCTCACTGATGGCGCCATTCATCCGAGTGAAGTGAAACGCGCTGCAGGAAAGCCAATTTACACTATAGATGTCATGAAACGACGATGATAAGTAAAGGCACATCAAGGGCCTCAAAAGAAAGAAGAAAAGCTTCCCGTGGTCAGAACTGAGCCTGGGCCTCCCGCGTTGTGAGGCAGACGTCGGCTGTGCCATTCTGACACAGTCCAAGCAGTCTGGATTTTGCACTTTGACTCGGGCTGCATGGGAGACAGCTTCTCGTTTTAACCATCTTTTTCTTAAGGAAGGGGCCTCCATCCTTATCAGAAACCTGGACACACGAGTGACGTCAGCATATAAAAAATCGTCAGGCTTTCTTTATGTGCAAACCATCTGTGCAGAGGTTTAAGAAGACAGTTCTCTTCGCACATTTAACGTCTCATTCTTGCATTAGCAATCACGCAGAGCACACCATTGCAGGACTCGCAACGTACAACTTTACACTGCAACTAAGCAGAGTACATGACTTAGAGATGACGACTGGTCAGCACAGGAGCCGCATCAAAGGTTATGGGTTGGCACTGGGAATCGCACGACCAGAGGCGATTTCTTTCTGCCCCCAAGAACTGCGATACAAACACAGAGGATTTGACACAGTGCACTTTAATTACCTCAAAATCGGCAACAGCAAGTTTGGTCTTACTGCTTCTTATATTATTTGCTGCAGACATTGCACCAACAAGGTGAATGTGACAGACGACAGCAGTTTCTCTGTTGTAGTTCACGTAGCTCTGCCATCACAATCAAACTGCAGGTACGACAAAACTAGCCAGCGGTGTGCATTTGCTGTTTCTAAATGTTTGCGAAACGTTTTTGTGTATACGTTTATCTCCATTCATTTTTCTCCCCTAGGCTTATTTTTTTCCTTTTTTTTTGCGTGTGTGAAGATTCACCCACAGGCGCCTCTTACGTAACCAGGGACGTGTGCCAGGTATTTTAATCGAGGAGGTGGCGTCGACCACACTCCGAGACACCCTAGTTAACAAAGGAACAAAAATTTACTCGAACTGGACAAGTTTGACAACCAATACGGATTGCACCCCAGACCACTCAATGTTACGACGTACTCGCATCTCGCTTCGGAAGCGGTATCGGCTTTCTACTCGCACGACCGGATCTCGAGTCAGAGGTCACGTTCGTTCAGAAGGCTTTCGACGGCAACGCCGGAGGTTTTTCATAACGAGCAGAATGTTTACGACTAACGGGGTGTATTGGTAGGGATCAAATGGACGACACCGGGGCTCTTTCGAAGAACGATCGAACAGCACCGCAGGGAAGTTCTGCACTTATTCGTCTCCCATGCAGTCATCCCTCGATCGAGCACGATGACGCCGCAAAGAAAGAAAGCCGAGCAAAAGATGCCTCAAGAGAGCCCAACTCGAAGTGCCAGAGGCAAAGATAACCATGTTAGGGTAAAACCGCCTACCGCTCCTGCCACAAGAGGAAAGTTACCGCAAAAAATAGCGCTGCTTCGACAATTTGCCGGGGTGTCGCGCGCCCTTTAATATCGCCGCGTCAAAAGGTTACGCGTTTGACCCGAGGAGACTCACCCGGCATTCTCGTTTTCGTGGTCTTCAATGAAGATGCCCAAAGCCTCGGCGGTGTTCTGACCGTCGGCCGAGTCGTCGAAAATGCCGTCTTTCGCCGAGAAAATCTGCTGTCCGAACGTCGTGTTGTCCAGGCTGTCGTACAAGTACTCGTTGAAGGCCACAGTCCTCGCTGCCGGACCCGAAGACGACGTATCATCTTCCATTTTTGCGGCAGAAACCCCCTGCGCGAACACCACTGTGCATCGGCGGACATGGAGATTTTTTCAGCTCCGCTAAAAATACCACTTTCGCGATCGGCGCGGCCTCTGTTGACCTCCATGCCTGTTTAGTTTCAGTTTCGCTTCTACACAAGTAAACACACAAAGCTAAACTTTGACTAATTATTAATTATTTTTACTTATTGTAAGCAGATTCTGTATGCAATTATGTAGTTGCCGTTACACTTAAACTAGCTAAACTCTAAATTAGGACGCTGATCACGTAGGCTTGGCTTAGCTTGGCTTGGCCTTTTTGTAGGCTTTTTTTTTTTTTCCTGTTTCGATTTATTTTGGTTTAGGAAAGGTGGAGGCAGAGGAGACCAAGGAGACCACGAGAGACGAGAGTCGCACGTTGTGGCGGTTGTGGTGCCAAGAAGGCGCTTATCTATCATCGTCACTAAGATCAGTCAAGTCAGAGTCGCATTTTCTCAGCTCTTCAGTCAGGCGGCTTGTTGAAACAGGCGCGTTTGAACGACGACGTGATCGCACTGGTCCTCGCGAGACATGATCGGGCGATTGGGGGCTCGAATAGCGGGCCGCTACGGGCGCGCGGCCAAGGTGTGTCCCACGTCGGCAGTCCGCTGCTACGCGACGAGGCCCCGTCCAGGGACCATTCGCTTCTTGAACTGCTACGCGCCGCTGGAGACCACGTCCCACGCGAACAGAGTATTCATGCCGGCAGAGGAGTTCCAACGGGACAAGGAGCGGGCGGCAGAGGCGAACAAGTGAGTGCCATTTTGTACGCTCATAAAGTGCTGCTGATTTAAATCTCCAAAGAAAATATAATTGGTTGCAAGCGAGCTTCTCTGCAGGCAAGCTTCTCTGCTTGCAAGCTGTGTCCTCTAGTATACGTCTCGCGTGCCACGATCGATTTCATTATAAGGCTAGGGTACGTGGGGGGAAATTGTCTGGAGATAATCAACCGACAAGCCGTGCGTGTCTTTGCTCTTGCCTGCCGCCAGTGTGCCCCTCGGAGACCAGCTCCGTCGACTCTCGTTGAACTTTGCGGTTTACGGTACTCTACTGTGTTACTGTCCAGAGCACCTCAATAGAGAGTTTTAGCTGATCGTTTTCGACGCTCCGCTCCGGTATCGGCGGCCCGCTCAGCGCAACCGGAGCCAATGCCGTTCGCGGCCAAGCGCGCCACGCATGCGCAATGGCGCTTCCGCTTGCTATCGGAGCGGAGCGGACCGTGAAAGACGGTCAGCTAAAACTCCCTAATGTGGCGTCATTTTTGTAGGTCCGGTGAATATCCTCAGAGGATGCTACACCAATCAGCCAGTTGTCGCAAGCCACAGCACTTGGCTGCCCTATGTGGGCCGAGCCATGCATCAGCTTCTCGCCAGGATGATGCGCTTGCTTCCCCCGAGGGGGAAATTCACATTTGGGGCTGTCACACGCCGCCTCTACGCCTGGGCTATGATACAGCGCACGGAAGGCGTTTCAATATTTTTCCTTAATCAGAAAAAGGCTCCCTTGTGGAATCACCAATTGAGAACGCCTGTGTGTCAATATTTTGGTGCACGTAAGGATCTGCAGGGAGCCTAGATTGATCACTGTGGCGTGCCTGTGTAACCTCCCCACTACTGCCTCCCTCATTGAGAGAAAGAAAAAATGCTAACTGCTTGTTGGATGAACCCTACAGCGGGACGACTGTCGTTCTTTCAGGACTGAGAATGTACCTGTGAATGTTGAAGACCTGCTGTTTGATATGTTCAAGGACGCCGATGACACTGTCTGCGTGGGAAAATTTCTGAACGTGAGCATCAGTGTCTCTTCTTTTCTTCTTGTGCGCGGAACTGCTGCGTAGCCATCCTGCCCCAGGACTATACTAGTAACGGCACTCTTTTGCACGAGGGGACTCTTCTTTCTTTTTGTCAATCTGTGCAGGAACTGTTCACCACAGGTCTGTGGAAGAACGACCCACGTCTCAAGGAACTGATGCAGAACCTGAGGAGTGTTCACAAGGAGAAGTCCCCTGTGCGATCCCTCGAATCACTCGCCCTGAACCGGGAGACGTTTGCACAGTACGTATGCCGGGCACGCGGAATGAGGACGCGCCACAGGAGCCTTTCTTCGCTGATGTCTCTCGTGAAATCATGTTTACAGCGAGAAATGAGGGCACGTCGGAAGTACCTGCTGTGCTTATCAACACTTTGGCTAACCGGTTAACATATCTTGCTAGGGAAGTGCTGAATGGCATGAGAGACAGAAAAAGAAGATACATAGTATGCTGTTAGCATCTTTTTTCAAAGGCAATCATTTTTTTTATTTTCTATGTGCCTAAATGTGAAAGCTTCTGTCGCTTGCTTCATCTGCTCAGCCAAAAGTTGATAGAACGCTTGAACGAGAAGTATATATAGGCAAAGCTTTTCCAACCACTAAAACTGGTGGCATGCGTCATTCATGTCAACATTCTTCAGCACAAGAAAAACCTCGTTCATGTTTGAGGCAAAGCATGAGTGCATGAGCAAGATTGCCATTGTTCTTTTAATTAGGAATAAGCTTGAGCTTTATTTTCACGGGATCCAATAAAAAAGGGTTATATAAATGGTGCTGAAAAGCGGCAAGATGAAACTAAAACTGTACTGTAAAGCCAACACTAACACTTTGGTCCCAGCCGATGGCACAGGAGCAATGCCTGAAAATTGAATTGGATTGGCTTTTCTGCTTATCATAGGAGGGGAGGGTGGCACGAGGCATTTGCAGCGAAGCAAGCTGGGGCACGGGCATTTTTCCTTCTTTCTGTGTCAATTCGCTTTGGCCTAAACCAAAAAGGCAGAGGTGTGGTTTCAGCCTATACACGCTAATGCGAGTGACTTCTGCTTGTGATGCTTGCAAGAAATTTAGCATAGTTGCAGAATGTTTTGTAATTGCACAATGAACCCTTTATTAACAAAATCGTCAACTTCTGCATGTAGCTGCATGTTATATTTAGAGCAAGTAAATTAGTCCCTGTCGCTAGTATCTTCTTTACTGTGCCCTGTAAACGTCTGTTTTTTTTCCTCCCCTCAAAAAGCTTTGTGGCAAATTCGAGCCCAGCTGCGTCACAGATAATGATTCACTTATTCATCATTCATTCAGATGCTTGGGCAATGTCACACATTGAGCTGCGGAAAGCAAGACATCACACTTTTTCTTTAATGCTTGTGTGGGCATTTCACGTAACCTAATCTGCTTAGGCCAGATTGCCATCTGCAACTCAGGGTCCATGTTCACAAGAGCGAGACATTCATGGCAAACGACTGCCGTGGTCGGTATAGCAAAGCATTTGTGTGCGACTCGCTGGATCTTTCGTCCAGCCAACAAGCTCCGCTGGTCTGCATGGAAATGGTTTGCACCACTGGGCCGCTTTCTGGTGCAGGGTGATCCGGGACAACATAGTGCTCATCACACGAGCCCTCCGGCACCAGTTCGTGATTCCAGACTTTCAAGACTTTGTCCAGTACGTGGAAGACTTTTACTGGCGCTGCAAGGTGAACACTGGTGGCAAGGTGCGTGAGTGCCTCGTTTGCACCCTCCGGGCCCTGTCATTGCAGTCTCGGCTCTCTTGCCTGGTGTGGGGCCCGGAAATCTAGTAAATTAGCGCACTCTTCTCTCGGCAGGTGGCCACCTACATTCCACAGCTGGCCAAGTACAATCCAGACTACTGGGGAGTCAGCATCTGCACTGTGGACGGCCAGAGGTGGGAATGGCTTTTACTTCTCAGCGTCCCTCTAGTAGTGCTGGGATTGAATGGCGGGCACCACTCTAAGTGAAGGCGGCAGAGGCGAGACCGTGCACTAGGCACAGCCTGCGCCATGGCTGCTTCAACCGTGCCTTTCTCGTGGCTTCCCTCGGGTTGTCCGTGGTTCTGTCGTAGTCCTGTGTAGTCACTGAACTCTTATCTCCCTTTCTCTCCAGTTAGTTCTCTGGTGATGCTCCCCTAGTTTGGTGGGCATTGCGCCTAGAGGGAGTTGACATTCTCGCTGTGGACAGCCCGTGATGCGTAACCCTGCTCTCTTGCGAGCCCTGTGCACCAACCCTTTCCTGTTTTTCTCCATTAGCTGTTATACTATATTGTATAGTAGTATGCGTGTAAAACCACGGCAGTAGTAGTAGTAGTGCCACTTTATTTAACATTGGGCTGGGGGTAGGGCAGTGGCAACATCCAGGGCTCTGGTGGCCATGATGGTTTCTTGGGTTGTCTGTTCCCAGTGAGAGGGTGAGCGGAATGGGGGGAAGGGCGCTCACAGAGGGAGTGTGTTCAGCGCACCACACGAGGGGCAGTGTGGGTGGGTGTGCACCGGGAGAGTGCTCCGTGGGAGAGTGGAGTGAGGGAAGAGTGCGGGTCCCTGCACATGAGAGAATGTGGACGTGCTCGGAAGGGTGAGGTGCAGTGACCGCAGGATGGTGAGATCTGGAATTAGGCTAGACTTGAGGAGGGACCGCCACAAGCTAGTACGAAAGAAGCCGATCAATGAGCTAACTGTGAGATGAAAAGTTGGAGACTCAGATATTCAGCTCATAACCGGGGAAGTAGAGCTTGCAACACGAGAAGCGAGCGACAATCTTGCACGCATTGTCACGGAGTGTGCAATAGAAGTCGGAAGTAAGATCGCTAGACAGGATACTGGTAAACTTTCCCAGGAGACAAAAGATTTAATTGGAAAATGGCAAAGCATGGCAGTCTCCACCCCAGCTGGCAGAATAGGACTAGAGCAGCATTCAAAGATATAATCAATAAGCGTAAGAAAGCTGACATACGGTACTACAATATGGTGAGGATTGAGCATGCTGTAAATGGCGAAGGCAGCCTGAAAGCAGTGAAGAAATGTTGAGGCATAGGGAGAAATCAGACAAGCAAGGCAATGTCATCACAAATAGGGATAAAATAGTTATAGTAACTGCGGAGTTCTATAGAGATCTGTACAGTAGCCACAACATTTAGGATAATACCAAACGAGGAAATAGTTCAGCAGAGGTAGACAGCCCACCAGTAATGGCAGAAGTAAAGAAGGCTTTGAAAGAAATGCAAGGGGGCAAAGCACCTGGTGAGGCTTAGATAACAGCAGACCTCTTGAAGGATCGCGGTAAATTGTACTAGAAAAACTGGCAAACCTGCATCATCATCATCAGCCTATCTACGCCCACTGCAGGGCAAAGGCCTCTCCCATATGTCTTCAATTATCCCGGTCTTGTGCTAACTGCGACCAATTTATCACCACAAACTTCTTGATCTCATCTGCCCATCTAACCTTCTGCCGCCCCCTGCCGCACTTGCCTTCTCTAGGGGTCCACTCTTTTAACCTTTGTCCTTGCAGTTATCTTGCCTTCACATTGCATGCCCAGCCCACACCCATATGGGTCTTCTTCTTAATTTCTGCTAGTATGTCCTTAACACACATTTGTTCCCTGACCCACTCCACTCTCTTCTTGTGTTTTATGTTACAACTGTCATCTTCCAAACCTGTATACGCAATGCCTAATGACCGCAAGTGTACCGGAATCTTGGAAGAACGCGAACATCATCCTAATCCATAAGAAAGGTGACACGAAAGGCTTGAAACATTACAGGCCCATCAGCTTTCTGTCAGTCGTCTGCAAGGGTACTTACCAAGATAATCCCTAACAGAATTTTTGCCGCCTTAGGTTTCAGTCAATCTAATGAACAAGCAGGGTTTCGTAGAGGCTATTCAACAATAGACCACATTCACACGATCAATCAGGTGATGAGAGAAATGCGCGGAGTGTGCTCAACCCCTGTGTGTATACAGGGTGTCCCCGCTATCATGCACCAAGATTTTTAAAAAAGAGCAGAAGCGGTAATTGAATAAAACTTAGTTCATGATGTTTGCAGTACTGTGGAGAAGTGGACAGCAATTTTTTCTTTATAAGACTTAATTCTAATTAATTATCTAACACGAGAAGTACTATTCTAATCAATAAAGCATCAATGAGGCACTTGTAGGTACCCAGGAGAGGAATCTAACTGCGGTACTTTGAGCAACGAACTAATTGCGTACTCACTTATTCTGACTGATAAAAAACCCCTCGAAATAGGAAAAATACCATGTGACGGCACTCCGAGCCCGCCTCATAAAGCAGCCAAATAAGCTGACTGAAAGCAACTGCTTTGCCCGTCATCAAGTAAGGAGCAGCAACAGCAAGTTTCGCGGGGCGCGTGTGGCAGATAAGGCACACACGCAGCCACAATTTCTTCTTCCTTTCTTTTCTTTACTTCATTGAGGCTGACTCAGGGGCAGCCTGTTTGAGGGCATTGCTATACAATTTGGGCGGGAGTGTTGCCCCGTGGTATTTTTCATATTTCCTGGGGTTTCTTTATCAGTCAGAGTAAATGAGTACGCAGTTACTTCGTCACTGAAAATACCACACTTAGAATCCTCTCCTGGGTACGCTTTATTGATTAGGATAGTACTTCTCATGTTAGATAATGAATTAGAATTAATTATTTAAGTCTGGTTAACGAAAACTTACTGTCCTCTTCTCCACATTACTGCGAACATTATGCACTAGGTTTTCTTAGAGTAATGCCATTGCTGTGTTTTATAATCTTGGTGCATGATAGCAGGGACACCCTGTATAGCCTTCAGATATTATGAGAAAGCATTTGATATGGGCGGAACCTCAGCAGTCAAGCAGGCATTGCGGAATCAGGGTGTAGACGAGCATTGTGTAAGAATACCAGAGGATATCTACAAGCGAACCACAGCTACCATATTCCTCCCTGAGGAGAGCGGTAAAATACCTGTAAGGAAGGGCGTCAGGCAAGGAGACGCAATCTCTCCAATGTTATTCCCAGAATGTTTACAGGAGGTATTCAGTCTGTTGGATTGGGAACAGGATAAGTGGGTAAGGGCCAATGGAGAATACCTCGGTAACCTCACATTTGCTGGTGACGTTGCCTTGCTAAGTAACGTGGGGGACGAATTGCAAAGCATGCTTACCGCACTGGACGAGAAGAGATCATGGGCCTGAAAGTTTATAGGCAGAAAACTAAAGTAAGGCTCAATAGCCTCAGGAGAGCACAGCGGTATGAGATAGGTGGCGAGGTAGTGAAAGTGGTAAGCTAATATATCTACTCAGGAGGGCAGGTAGCGACCCTGCATCCCAACCATGAGGCAGGGAGAATTAAAAGGATGAGAATGGGGTGGAGTGCATTTGGCAGGCATTCTCAGATAATGAATGGCAGCCTACGGTTGTCCCTGAAGAGGAAAGTGTATAACAGCAGCATCTTACCAGTACTCATCTACGGAATTTTGGAGGCTCACTAAAATGGTTCAACTTAAAATGGGGACGGCTCAGCGAGCAGTGGAACGGAAGATGATAGGTGTAACGTTGAGGGACAAGAAAATAGCGAAGTGGGTCAGGGAACAAACGCTTGTTAAAGGAGTCATGAAGACAAAACACAAGTTTGGTTCATTCAAAAGATTACGTCGTTATACAAAAGATTACCTCGTTATAATCATACTGACACCACTTTTAACGTAAACTTGGCTCAAATAACAGCTAATTCGGAAAACAGGGAATGGCTATGTGACCCACTATACTCGGTGACAACTTAAGAATGGCACCGGAAGTTGTCGCTGTGCCTTATCACCGTAGCCGGATGTTTTTCCGCGCGGCGCAAGTAGGGCGTTACTGGGAATATTTTGAACACGGCGTGAGCCGTTCCCATGATTGTTTGGACTTAATATGCTTATAAGCGACTCCGGTGACGACAAACAAACTGCGTGAGACAAGGCAGACGATATCACGCATTCATAGCAAACCCCTTTCAAAACGCACGCGCGCGCGCACTGACGTCACGGGTCCGGCGCTTTGGCGGAGTGATACACTACAGGCACATTCCCACTGGCGATGCGCCTCGTCGCGCGACGAAAAGCGACGTCGCAAAGCGACGAGCCGGCCGTCGCTTTTCGGCGTTTTGGGACGGCGGAGCCGATCGCTCTCGGTCCGAATTCCCTCGTCGCGCGACGGCCCCGCAAAACCGGTAAGCCAATCATGGCCGCGGAGTACGCTGACGTAGCCGGAAACGAAACGTTTCTTTACATCCGGTATGCAAACGCTACGGGCGGGCGGGCGAGGACGAGCCGCCGCCGCCGCCGCCGCCGCCGCCTCTGCCGCCTCCACCGCCGCTGGCTCGCTCGGCCAGGCCATGGCCCGCTATCGCTGTACCCGCCCGGTCGGGCCGGCAAGCAACTTCCCGTGTGCATCGGTTCTTTGGTCAGTGGCTTCAGTGTACGCGTGCACTAATCAACGAATAGCGTGGAACTCATCAGTGTGGAGAAGCGTGTATGGATTGTAAAAGCAAGTAATCATCGTATAGAGCTAGGTGGACAGCGAGACGGTAGGTTGACTTGCAGCCGCATCGTTCTATCGGCGACTGGTAAACACGCGTAGAGTTCGGTGGCGTCAGAACTTTGCGCCTGTGAAAAGAAGCGACATTTGTGGGCCGTGATGCGGGTGTTGTGGCGTGAAAGCAAGCGTGTGCATTTCTTCGTGCAATAATATGTTGAAAAGAGCCTTCTTGAGTTTGTTATTTTCTGCTCCTCCCGCAACCCGCAAATGTTTTCGGCATTGCTCCAGGTTAGTAGCATGTGTTTTAGTTTGATTTCTACCTGCTTTTGTCGCGTAACATCATTTTCTTTGACTGCGAATGGTTGACGCACCAACGAGGTCGTACAAGTCGGGAAGCAGCTGCGCTGAACGCAGTCGCATCATCGCTCATCGCAAGTGCGAACACCACCTCAACGCCTCATCGCGCGACGCGCGCCGTCGCGCGACGAGACAAATCGCCAGTGGGAATGTGCCTTACATGAGGTGGTGCCGTTCTTGAGTTGTAACCGAGTACAGCTCGTTTCCACCAACAGAACCTATAATGTCATACCAGCCAGCTCTGCGACTGGCGGAGGACGCCAAAAGCAAACGCAAATTAGGCAGAACCTATAAGCTTGCCAAACGAGCTACATATTTTCACTTAAATTTAGGGCACATTCTTTTTATATCAGTAAGAATGGTGGGAAAAACAACGGAAGTTACGTACCGATGCGCTCTGCTGTTGGTACTGTGCGCACTATGCTTGGTGTAGCTGCATTGGGCTGTGGGGATTTGGGATAGTTTTAGGCAACATTGGCCGATTGACGCAAGCGACAGTGTCATACGTGACCATATTTGTCGAGCGAGCACTCTGTTTCACGAAACGATTATTTTCTCCCTGAACAAAAACACGCCAGGTTCAAATACGGTCAAAAACAAACCAGAGGCTGAAAACGGCTTGCTACGGTATGGTGGCGCCATCTAGGTTGACTAGCAGTAAACAAGGCTTTCCAATCCACGGCCGGACTGGAGGAGCGGCGAGCGCGCACTTTCATACGGCCTGCGCACCCAACAAGGAAACGATACAGCAGATACTTGACAGAGTGAGGGCGCTTCGAACCAACCCTCTACCCTCCCAACCCTCTTTTTTCTTAGTGGACGCATCGCCTCTGGCCGAGCGAGCCGACAACGTTTGCCGCACGTGTTTTGTATCTGCCACGAAATATCACCGGTACCAATGAATGCCTTCGCTGCTATATCTCACCAAAAATAAGACTCGTTGTGCACTTCAGTTGCATGATTAAAAGAGTTTTAGCTGTATGTTTTTGACAGTGCGCTCGCCGCAAGCGGTCCGCTCAGCCCAACCGGAGCATGAGCAGCAGAAACATGTTTAGCTAAGCGATAACCGTATCCCCCTCGGCGGGAAATCATTCGCGTCACTGGTCGTGCCCTGTGCGTGTGCAAACCGAGGCATCATCCGAAAGTAAAAATAAGAACTGATATTTCAATCACGGAAAATGCCGCGTTTATTGACTGCCTCACCATTTTCATATAATACAGTCGCTGAGAAGATATGAAGGCCTCGCATATTTTTTTTCATGTGCCCCGAGTTAAAATGTTTCTTTCAATTTTTTTATTAGGTGCTTCCGAGTGATAATGTTAGGCTGTTTGACCCTATTAGACCGATAATTCAGAAGGGGGAAGGAGTCGCCTATTTTGATGACGCACATGTAAATTTACACGGACAGGTATCACCTGTAGCCACGGCAGGGCTAGGGCAGTGGCAAATGCGCACGCGCCGCTGCTCTACCCCGCCCGTGCTGTAGGTCAACCGGCGGGGGTTGGTCCGCAGCGCCACAAACTAGTGGCGGTGAAAGGTGGGAACTATACCCGAAGTGCAGGCCGTAAAAAAGTGCGTGCCCTCCACTCCTCCAGCCCGGCTGTGTCCAATCGGATGCAGAGCGGTCAGTTTCTGTGATGTCATTGCAGACCACGAAAGCACACGGTTTAGCAGAAAAATCAAAATTTTATCGTAAATTGATTAATTTCTCAGTGAATAAACCATCGTTTGCATTCGGACAAGCGCGGGGGCACTATAAAACACGAAATCTATCGAATAAACCAAACTTGTATTTTGTCTTCATGGCTCCTTTAAGGCCATTATGGTATAAATTAAGAAGAAATGGGCATGGGCAAGGCATGTAACGCAAAAGCAAGATAACCGTTGGTCATTAAGGGTAACAGGGTTGATCTTTAGAGAAGGCAAGCGTGGCAGGGGGCGGCAGAATGTTAGGGGGGCAGATGAGATCAAGAAGTTTTGCGGGGATAAATTGTTCGCAGTTAACACAGGACCGGGATATTGGAGATTAATGGGAGAGGCCTTTGCCCTGCAGTGGGCGTACACAGGGTGATGGTGGTGGTGGTGGTCATGATGATCATGACGATGATGATAATGTGAGAGGGATCAAGTGGGACATTTCGGGGATCCCATGTGTGGGTGCACAAGAAACGGGAGCCCGGGGTGTGACAGGTCAGGCGTGTCGATGTGCTGTCCCATTAGAACCTATGCCGGTGCGGGCCAGAGTCCACAACAGCCAGCATCACGGGGATGGGCAGGGGGATTCTGAAAAATTTTGAGGGCAGCAACAGAAATGGCGCCCATTTTGTAATTTTGTATGGCAGCTTGGGAGTCAACGAATAATGGTGTCGGGGGTAAGGCCAAGGGCAATGGCTGCTTCCTCCGCAGTTACTGAAGAGGGCGTGGTGATTGTAGCTCAGACCTGACGGGATGTTGGAGAAGTGCAGCAAGTGGGGTCTGCTCAGAAGGAGGGAAGCAGGAAAGGTGCACCTGGGCGTGGTGGTTGGTAGGGTGAATATTTCGCGGGAGAGGCTTAATGTGGACACGTGTGGAGAGGATGGGGCATGGAGTGTCTAGGGGCTGCGGCGGGGTTGGCACGGACTCGCTCAAGGGTCTGCCGACCAACTAGGATGTGGGAGTGGCACGCGAGCTGGGAAAGCACGGCAGACAGCCTTGGGTCTTGGGGGGCCCCCAAGCGTAACGTAGCACGGCCAGGCCAGCAGGGAGGCTCAGCTGGGGACGCTGTGCAGGTTCTCCATCGGCGACACGGAGATCCCGTTCACGATCCAGTCGTCTGGCAAGCCCATCAACTACGCCATCGCGCTCACCGAGCTGGGCTCGGATGCAGTCCACCAGTACGTCGGGCAGGAGCCCAGCGGCCGCATGTTCAACGAGCTCGTGCTGGACTACAACCGTAGGTGCCCCCGCAAGGGTGGGCCTCCCGGCTGCCACTTCCTGGGTTCCCACACCTGCTCCTTCCCTCTGCCTCCACCCACCGTTTCTTGCAACGCAAACGTCCAGCTGTGCTGCAAAGCGTGCAGTACGGCTTTCTGCCCACTGCTTGCTTTGGTCGCGCCATTGCGTTTCTCTTTACAAATGACCCTACACGAGCAGCAGTGAGGGAGGCACGCTGTCATTATCTGCATTGTGGTACGTTGAAGGACCGTGGGAAAAGTGGCCGCACGATGAGGCCGAGTGGAAGAGGTGCCCGCTGACCTTCGCTGCGTTCCTTCCAGGGAAGCCACACAATCCGATGGTGAATGCGGGGGCCATTGTGGTCGCTTCACTTCTGCTCTACCTCATCGAGGTGAGATCTCGCGTCTCATTGCGAGTGTGCATGCAAGGCTGCTGCTGGAAGGGGTGTGGAGACAAAATGCGGCCCTGTTCAGTGTGAAGGAACTGGCCTGCGGTCGCTGAGCAGCGAGAGGCATATTTCTTTAGCCAGCACACCGCAACGAATATCGACGACATTTCGTGTCTTCACGCTGCACAATGTCACCAGTGGCACAGCAGAGGAAGCAGTGACGCAACGCAGGAAAGCACTGAGAATGGTGGGCAGTGTATCAACTGCATGTCAACAATGGAGTGATGAGATGAAACGGAAACCACAATCGCAGAAGGATATTTTGTTGGGCCACAGCGCTCTTCCCAGGTCTTTGTCAACCTTCACACTCTACTGTGCCCCATGGTTCACGGCAGTGACCTTGGTTGTCAGCTGCCAGTCACACAAACGATGCTGCAACAGCAGAGAGCTCAGGGGTGGGGAGTCGCCACTGCGTCATTGGTTTTCTCTAATATTTCAAATATTTGTTTGAAGTCTGCGGTAAAATTACGTCATCGTTATTGGGACAAATCAGCGTTCTTGATGAACCAATCTTGTACTTTGTCTTCATGGCATCAAGCTTTGAAGTACAGTTCAACCCCTTTATAAGAGACGTATTGGGGAGCAGTTTCTGTCTCTTGTATGAGAGGTCTGGTATAAGCAGGGAACCATGTTTCCACTAACCAGTCAACCCCTACTTCAGTGTGGGTATCCTAAAACCAAAATAAGCTCAAAAGAACACCGCAGCATTTTGCAAAAAGTTTATTCTAATTCATTTTAAAAATAGCTACAGCGCAAATATAAACAAGGACACAGAAAGACGATGGGACGAGCGCTGAATTGAAGCATTTGAGGCACTAGGATAATTGGAGCACACGAAATTCAAAGGCAGGGTAGTGAATGTGTGAGCCGGGCGTCAATCAACTTGTCCCAAAAAGAGATAGATTTCCTATCCAACGCGTGCTGTGTACATCGGGTACCTTTTAACATGGTGTCTGCGTAGCTTGTGCCAAGTGCGTGAGCACGTGTTGATGTGGGGGTGTGCTTTCAGAGATTATACGTCTGTTTTCTTGTTGTTCTTTTTCTTCTTGCTCTTGTTGTAATTTGTTTATTTACTATTTTTTTTTTACTGTTGTTAACATGAAGTGTGAATATAAAAGGGCAAGATTTATCTTAATAAATTCTATTGTGACCTTGTTTATATTCGTGCCGTAGCTATTTTTAAAATGAATGACCAACTCGCCTAACAGTACACCTTGTTATATTCTAATTTATGTTTGGCCCCTAGAATTTATGAAATAGTTCTGAATCTTTGTTTGCGTCATGACTGTATTTACACTGTTTTGTCAATAGCTTCTACAAGCTTTCTCTTCTTTCACGGTTTGCAGAAGATGAATCGTAGATGTCGAGTTCACAAGCGTGATGAACAGAGCGCACAGCTTCTTCCGCTGTGTGCTCTGGCTATTCGTCACACTTGCAGGACTCATCATGCTTGTTGACTGGGAGCTATGCGAGTGGGAGAGCCCACTGCGCACTTTTGGTATTCTTGGCTTGTGCAGAAGCCCGCATGTGTGCTCGCGCCCGTATGCATGGCACTAAGCTTTAACCACTTCTGTGCGTCTCATTTCTATTTCTCATCATCGTTTCACAGCTGACTGAGCCACTGTGTGTTTGCTGGTATTATAATAATTATCTTCTGTGGGTGTCTGTTGTCCCCTTTGATTCCACAATGGACGCAACAGCAGTTAGCGAGTGGTGGCACCGCATCTAATGTTAAATTGCCTGTTACAAGTGAGATTGCTGACTAAAATCTAAGGATAGCTTGACCTTTATAAACAACTACCTTCTTCATCTGATGCCTGTTATAGAAGAGGTGAATTTAATGGGAAAGACAGGGTGGCCATCCATGTGGTTACATAGTGTCCCTCATACCCGATTGCCTCTTATAACGAGGCTCAACTGTAGTGCAGGGGTAGGCACCAGTTGTCACCCCTTTTACTGTGGCTCTGTCTTTGTGCCAGCATCAGCGAATACACTGGCAGGCAAGTGTTTGAAGTGTGGGTGATGTTTGGAGAAAGCAGCGCTTTTCACGACAAGCACTTGTGTTCTGCCCACGTGTCGGATGACATTTCCTCTGTGTCTCGTTGCAGCCAGAGATGCGGACGTCGGAAAAGTTTGACTGGGTATGTGCACGTGCCGAGGCGTGCGTGCAGCTTCCCTGACTGCCGTGCCCCTTCCCCCCAGATGCTGCAGTACTACCGGGCCATAGCAGGGGGCGAATACCTGGGCTTCAACAACGCCATGTGAGCAGTGCGGTCCCTTGGTGGTGCTTGTGCGAGGGCCCTTGATCTCAACCTGCGCCCTTTCCCTTCCCCGTTCCAAGATTCCTCTCCGAACGGGAAGCAGCCGACAGGAACTACGCCATCGGGTTTTACATGAAGGAGAACAAGTGCTTTCCAGAGAGGGTCAACCTCAAGGAGACCATGGACTTCTACTTTCAGGTGCCTGCTCCTGCCTCGCCCTCCTCGTGGTTTTTTGTTCTTAGGCAGACGCTTCAGATCTTCACGTTTCAAGCAGGCACATTGCGGGGCTCAGAAAATGGGTGCGCTGGGAAAGGGAAGCAGCGGTGCAGGGGAAGGCCGCAAGAGGGCTGCTGCTCCGAGAACATGCAAGGGAAATGAGCTTTGTCCAGGGGCTGGTCAAGTGTGGCCACTACAGACAGGGTTCAACAGCAGATCTGCAGGAGGTCCAAGTGGGCCTTTGCCTTTGCATTCGTGGAAAGTCGTAAGCATTTTGCGTGGTGAAGTTATAGTGTTTACCAGGTAGTTCAATCTAGCCTAGCCTAGCCTAACAAGCTTAGGTTCGCTTTAAGCTAGGCTGGGTTAAAACCTAAGCTAAGCTAACCTAAAATGACCAGTGGCGACCGGTTACACCTGTAGAGCCTGGTAAATTCATCACTGGCATTTTTGTGGCTGACATTCCTTGGCTGTTAAAGTATTGCTGCCAGACAAGCACTCGTGATGATTACAATTGAGCCAATTATTGCTTAACCGTTTGGCAGCGGCATGCACAGCTGATTGACCTACAAAGGCCCGCAAACTGGCCTCGAGGGTTCTTGGCCATGTCAGTTGCTCGCGGTGTGCACCAGCTCGTGTGGTGGTTGAGTGCTGGCACCCTCCTTCCTTGCCCCCCCCCCTGTGGCAGCTGTGCTCGCTGGAGGTGAACTGCCAGTCGGTGAGCGTGATGGCCGCGACCCTGGCCAACGGCGGCATCTGCCCCGCCACGGGCCACCAGGTCATGAACGGGGTGTCGTGCCGCGACGTCCTCTCACTCATGCACTCGTGTGGAATGTACGACTACTCAGGACAGTACGCCTTCAAGGTAGGCCTTCATGGAGGGGGTAGGGGGGCACAATGGGCGCTGCGTTCCAACTGTGGCAAAGCAGGATCCTTGTCAAACGCTGCTTCTTTGCTGTGTTGTCCTTTCCTGATTAGGCTGAGGGCTCAGTGCTTGTGCCTCATACTACGTGCAGTCTCTGCTAATTGGGCGGCAAGGTTGTGTGCAGGTGTCAGCATGGAGGGGGGGAGGCAAGCCTCGGCAGCGGCCACCGGCTGGCTCGCTCTGTCCCCACTCTGTCGCTGATTCAGGGGCCAGCCAGGAGGTGCTGACACTTTCCAGCCCCACTCTGCAAATCTTTTCTGCTTTGATCAAATGGAAAAGATTTGTAGAGTGGGGCCGGAATGTGTCAGCACCCCCTCCCTCGCGCTTTGTGATGTACGGCGGCTGCTTTTGCCCATCGGCCGTGCAACACCACATCACAGTGTTGCGCTGCTTCTCGTAGCGTGCAGTTTTGACCTTCACTTCTTTCGCACCCTTGTCATTTGCGGTGTTGGCCACAGGCATGCCGAAATACACCGGGGTCTGATTGGTGTCACCGGTCTGGCCCAGTCAATGCTCCTTTTCCACCCGCTTCTTGATGACAAAGCGCTGGACTGCGACCAGCTTCTCCTCGAAGTCAGGGGGCAGCTTTTGGCACACAGATGTCCGCCGTTGCAGGCTGAACCCGAACTGCTTCATAAAGCGAGTGACCCTGCCTCTGCTGGCCTTGAAATGAGTCTGTGCAACTACGTTTGCGATCTCCCTCGCCTTTGCCTGTATCATCTCCGTCAAGCAAGAGACAAGCAAAATAGCGCCTGCAAACCTGCAAGCTGCAAGCCTATGGCCGCGAGACGGCATTGGGGGCTAGGGGTGACAGGAAAGCCACATCCTCGAATCTAAGCCGACCCCCGACTTTCGTAAACGACTTTTTGAAAAAAACAATTGGCCTACATTCGAGTACGTGCGGCATGCAGTGGCTTTGGGAAAAGAAGTCGGGCTCGGGCGTGCTGGCTGATTGCAGCCTTGAATTGAGGGGAGCTTTGAGCGAGCATTTTGTGTGGCCCTCTGTTGTTTTGCCCACCCTGGTGCCTTGGCTGCCTGCAGGTGGGCCTGCCGGCCAAGTCGGGCGTCTCGGGCTGCACCATGGTGGTGGTTCCCAACGTGATGGGCCTCTGCCTGTGGTCGCCCCCGCTGGACATCTACGGCAACTCCGTGCGGGGGGTCCAGTTTTGCGAGGTACCGTGTCTGCTGTGGCTGGTCCGCCCAGGCTGCCCGCTTAGTCCCAACCTCGGGCCTAGTTGCGCAGCCAGGCTGCCCAGCTCTCTTGTTACAGTGCCAGGCAGTGATGTGGCACTCCTTTGGGCAGGGAAGGGAGTTGAAATGAAGCCAAGTTGAGGCGTAGCCGAGTCGTGCAACATTGGTCTCGGTTCACTTCATCGCTCTGTTGTCAATTTTTCCCTTGGTGGGAACATGGACGCAGTGCTGTGGTGCCTGTTTGGGCACGTGTGCGGCTCCATTTGGCGAGCTCCGATGGCCTGAGAGGAGGCTTCTTCCCTGGCTGGCGCAGGAGCTGACGCGGGTGTTCAGCTTCCACCACTACGACAACCTGCGCCACATGACCCAGAAGAAGGACCCCCGTCGGCAGAAGTACGAGACCAAGGGCCTCAAGGTGGTCAACCTGCTCTTCAGTGCCGCCAGCGGGGACGTCACCGCCATGCGCCGGTATGCGGCACAAGCAGCTCGCCTGCTGTCGGTCTTGCTTGTCAAACTTCTGCTCAGGCACAAAAAGGGATGCCGGGGCCTTTAGCTTGTAAAATTGAAGTGCCACCTTCCTTCTTGTCTGATCCAACTACAAAATATGAGGTGGTAGTGCAGTTAGAAGAAGTGTGAAGGCCAATTTGGGGATATCTACTGCTTCTGCTGGGAGTTTAGTAGTAATCAAAGCAAAAATGCCGCTGAGTTGAGCTTAAAAATATGTGAATCGTACAAACACACATTTTTCCTAAACTTTGGTGCAGAGTGATCTCAAAAGTAGCTCATCAACTGTGCTTGATGGCAGAGATGATGCGTTTAACCTTGTGGGGCAAACCTGATCCCCGAGCATGTTTTGTTTCATACTGACCTCCAGGGTGGCAGGTGCTTATGCCAAAAGCTGCCTCCGTCAAAGTGAAGACTGCCAAAGCACAGGCATTGTGCCCCATCTATGTGTTTTTCTCAATTATCTAGCCCACTTAGGTGCACTTTGTGTTGGACTGGGTGCGTTTCAGTCTGGCGCAGTAGTCGTTTGGTTGGAGCAATGTTGCAGGTTGCCTTCATGGTCGCTTTATTGCTGTGGGTTCGAAGAGTGCCATAGGTGTTTTTTTTTTTTCCCATGGCCTCGAGTTGTTTGGGTTGAGACAGGCTTGGCACTGTGTAGGAACTTCACGGGCTGGCCTAGTAGCCAAGCAACAAAATCGAAAACTGTGATGACAGCTTTGCCCGTTTTGCTCCAGAAGGAGAAACCGTGCGCGTACACTGTTGGCTTCGTTTATGTTCTCCAACAGGCGGCTTTTTTCATTGTCCCAGTGTACTATAGCACCCTGCACGGAAGAAGTGTGGCTTCACATCAGCAAAGCTTTGAGCGGTATCCTTCTTCTTGGTTGGCTGCATTCTCCTTAAGTGGCGTGACATTGTTGGTGGGGGAGCCGCTTTATTTCACTCACAAGTATAAAGACTGAGGGAATGAAGGAGACTTACAAAATGTGCGTCGGACAGTGGTGGGTTGCTTTAACTACCGTGGAGAGAAGTTATTTGCTCAATGGTTCTTTACTACAATCTGCTGTGGCCAAAGGGCCAAATTCACAATAGTTTCACTCCCAAATTTCTCTCGAGGTTCATTTTATGCATTTATTTGCACAACTGCACGCCTGAAACCAGCCAAACTTTCGCAAAATGCAAACAGGCAGTGCAGCCGTCCTCAAATGAGCACTATGTTGGAAACAATTAGAGGGCTAATTTGCATGTCAGTGAAGGTTCCTGCTTTGGCCTTCTGTGTGTGAACGGCACGATGGGCTTTCAAAGCGGGCACTTGGACGGGGTGTGGAAGTGCCATCGTTCCCTGCGCAGCCACTACCTGTCTGGCATGGACATGGGGCTGAGCGACTATGACGGCCGAACCGCCCTGCACCTGGCGGCGGCCGAGGGCCACCTGGAGTGCGTCGAGTTCCTGCTCAAGATCTGCGGGGTGGACGCCATGGTCAGGGACAGGTACGCTGCTTGCCACCGCCCACTGTTGCTGCTGCGGCGGCGGCCGAGGCTTGGCCAGTGTCTTCTCGAGAGCCTGTTTGTTGCTGCTGCCGCCGGTCGCTCTCGCACTGGGGCCGATCCCATTGGGCAGTTAACTGCCCCGACATAACAGAGTAGCAAAGAAGTGACGCTTTACTTTGTTATGCTGAAATTTTGTTGCCTTGAAATTGTGCACCTGGCATGCAGAAACGTTACCGGTGTACTTGCCAGTTGTGAGGACCCATGTAGAGGACCTCTTGTTTTCTCTGAGAGCAATCTGTGAGCTTATCCATGTGCCTGTTTCGTTGTCATAGATGCGCTCACTGCTAACCCGTCTTGCTGTCTTGAGAGCACACGCACCTGATGCTGTTTGAGGGCTTTGCCTCTGGTCTCCCTGTCAGTTGCTGGTTTCCCTGGCGAGTTCCCAAGCGCAGGCTGCGCAGTGAGGTCGTCCATCACTTCCTCGGCAGCGGTGGGCGTACAAAAAGTCCTCCAGAGGGACACCACCGTCGGGGACCACCCCGTCCTTTCCTTCCAGGCACTTTCTCCTCACCATGGCCAAGGTCGTGTGTCGCCCCTGTCCCGTTCCTCGGGGGCACCCACTGTTGCAGCCACACAGTTCTCAAACCCTGCAAGTGCAGGGCATTCGCAGAAGCCCCATCCTCCATGGCCGGTCTACAGAGAGAACTAATCGACCAGATTTAGGGGAAATCCCCTAGGGGGGGTCAGTTTCTGCGAAGGAAAGTTTGACATCCACCTCAATGCAGCCGTGTGGCTACAGAGGAAAGCTATGGGCATCGTGCACTGCAGTTTCGAGTAAACATGTGGCGCCACCTGGGAGCGGCGTCGGAATTTTTTTCTGAAGAACAGGACAAACCTATACAGCAGTTCGCTACGTGGCTCGATTTGAACAACAACCGGAAAATTAGTATACAACAATTACCGCCTTTTATTACGTTCACAGTTGTTGTATTGAGAGAAATATTCCGCTGACGAGTTGTGCGGGAATACAAGCTGGCATATTTTAGAAAGCGCCCCTTCTCCAATAAAAGCAGACGACAGTACAGGGATCAGCTGCCTGCAACACCGACGTGCACAAAGCACATAGTACCCTAAAAGAAATAAAAATAACAGATTCATAGGCGCATTTATGTATCTGCACGCTACTTGGCATAAGACTGCCGCAAAAAAATGTCACGTATCCAACGAAACGGAACGAGTGCTCATTTTTGTAGCTCCTCAAAAAGCCTCTGGTGTCAGTATATCTGTGCAAGCAGCAGAAAATACATGGAACATCCCACGGTTATGCATGCTGCCAATGTACGCAGTCATACCAGCAAAATATATAAAAAAAAAAGCTTTAAAATGAAAAATTAGAAACGTAAATGTTTACGCTACACAGCGACACAACAGCAAACAGATGGACACACACCAGCCACAATTCGGAGGCTCGCATCTACACTTTTATTGAAATGACTCTCAAATATCTCAGACATATATTCATGTACAACTTTTAGTTTGCGTTTCTGCCACATTAGGTGAAAGAAAACGAGTTCAAGTGGGGCTTGTCGCACAAAATATTTTAAAGACGACAGTCTTTCTTGGGCTGCTTAAACCCAGAAATTTTGGTCTGTCTGTATGTTTGTTTGTCTGTCTGTGACTCGATTCAGCCTCCCGGCCAAAGCAAAGTAGATATTGCGCAATAGTCTTATACACTCGCAGCCAAAGGTAAATGTCTATACTTATATGTTCATACTTGTCAACTTTGTTCAACAAAAACAAGACATTATGCAAATACAAGACAGGAAATTAGTACACAAGGGATATTTAATGTTCCTTTATTAAAAAATTCATGAATGCTTGTTTTTTTGATAGAAAATGACATTCTACATCTATTGCAGAATATGAAAAATCACGCGACAACAGCAACGAAAAATGATGATGATGATGATGTACTCAAAGTTCTTGGCAGGCACCACAATGTGGGATTGGCCAGGGCTAAATCGGTTGTTCCACTAGCTAGGTTCCACGTTCTGCTTGGAACGCACGTGGAGCACGGCCACGCGGTTCTATAAACCTTGAAGTCGGCCGCCTCGACTCACGCGCGTCACCGCCGCACTGCAGCGCTGGCATCGAGGAACCCGGCCTGTAGCAGTGGAATGCGGTAAATTCAAAACGCCTTGAGCAAACCCTTGTTGTGTTTACTTTGGGATGAGCGCCACGGTACAGGAACAGCATGATAGGTGCGCGGGAAAGCAAAAGGGGGCATTTCCTTGGCAAATGTCTACAAAGACTATCGTCTTGTGACGACATTTGCAACTAAAGGAGCAGATACGCGGCCAATTTTTTTGCTGACTAAGATAACATGCACGAGGACAGCTATTCACGCTGGCATGTAGTTACACGAACATCGCGTACAACTCTGTAAGCTTTGAAACAATCTCTGCTATTCCAAACGGCATTTTTTTTTTCATCAGCACTCAGAATGCGAGAGGAACCATTTGTGCACAGCTCCTGTTGTGCGCTCTACCATATCTGTACCTGCGTCTATGTCGAGCGATAAACAACAAGGTAAATAAACGTTTAGAGGCTTTCATGAAAGCTCCCTCACGTGCATCTTAGTCCAAAAGTATTCGCATATTAAGTATGCGTTTACAAATTTATGCGAGCACTTAAAAAGGCATCGCGATATTTTTCTGAGCCCATCCAACGAACTCGTAGTTAAACTCTTTCGGCACCGCCGGAAAAAGTGATGAAATAGGGAGGTCTCGGTACAAATTTTTTATTGCATAAAGTAAAGGCACCATCCTGCTTTAGCATATACCAAAATGCAGCTAATTGTATGTTCTTTGACATACAATACCATGTTTTACTTCAACACTGACGATAGCACAATGAAAAAAATCTGAAAGTAAGAACTTCGTAAAAAAACTACAGAAAAAGGTAGAAAAAACCGTAAATATAAAAAATATTCAAAAAGAATAAAATTATTTCAGGATATGCAAAATCTAACACAATGCTTTGTTTCTTCATCACGAAAGTTTAATGCGGTTAGGCGTGACTGGTTTTTTGTTTTGTGTGTGATCTCTTTGGCACTAGGGCCATGGCTACGTCGTCGCCCAGGTACACGCCGGGCTTTGTCTCGGTGAAAACTCGATCCATTTCTGTGCTGGTGGCAGGAGATCATCACCATAGGTAGTTAACACTCTAGCAAACAGATATACCCAGCCAGAACATATTTCGAGCGCACATACCTACTCCAGAGCCAATTGAAACCGAAACCAACACCCACCTTTGAGCGTGATTTGATGTTCCAGGCTGATCGACACCCGAATCCTCACTCAAGCTGAAATCCAATCTCTGAAGTCGCATCCCGACTCTTTACTGCCGCTCTCATCGTTAAAATCCGCAGTAGAAGGCAAAGATATGCGAGGCGAGACGACGTGGATTTCTTGTCACGCTCGCGCGTGAGTATGACGCCATGTTTGTTTACATTCGAAACCACTGTCCGTCAGAATAAAATATCTGATGCATTGCCGCCTGGCGATAAAAAAGAAACTTCACAAAAGAGAAAACTCCAGTTTTCAAACCTATCTCCTAGATGTCGCTAGGTGTTCCATCGAGTGAAAATTTGTATTCTGCAGGCACGCGAAACCATCGATCATATGTGATCGATGGCCTATGGGAGCGGTCCCGAAAGAGTTAAGCAGTTTGAGGTAGAGTTTAGCCGAGCAGTTGAATTTCCAGATACCTACTTCTACAAACCTGAATCTTCGGGCTCTTGAAGCTGCATATCCTTGGTGTCGCAATATCCACACGAACCTTTCGCCGCGATTTCACACACACGACGGACATCAAACCACATCCTGACACGTACAAGGCCCAGTGGAGTTTACACAGGAAAAATTCGCTTCTGCAAGCACCATAAAGTCGCGTCGTCGGTCTTGTCATCACAATAAGCTGCCCGCCAACTGCTGGGTAATGCCAGATGCCCTGATCTAAAGCTGAATGAATCAAATCTACCGAAGCGACCAAAGCAACCAAGGTGTTGCCGGTGGCGGTTGGGATGTTTTGCAGTTATTTCATGCTCCTCGGAGGCCGGCGGCCCCACTAAATTTTTTTCATTGGTGGAGCGATCACGCCTTCCCTTAGACACACATTATCGCTTTCGGGAGGCGATGCACGCACACAAACACACTCCTGCACTCCTCTCGTTCTCTTCGTAAGATCGTGGGTTTTCGTCTTTTTATTTCTATCTTTTACTTGGGCGGCGCTGCTGGTGTTCAGTTGAAGCCATTGCGAAATGACAGTGTGTCCGCACACAGCGCGAAGATAATCCCACGCTTGTATACAACTGGTTTTTGTGTGATGAATCGCTTTCCTGTAGCCCTTGCGAACCATATTCTGTTTATTAAAGTACTGTCTGGCTGTTCGTATCGCATTGCAACAGAATAGCGGTCATTTGTTCTTTCTCTTGCTGCACTGAATACTATGCTCCGTGATGTCGTCTGCTCACGGACTTCAGAAGTTATGCCTTCATTGTCCGCATGATGGCGCTGAACACAGCACGTCAGTGGCGCGCCACCATACTAGCGCACGAGGCCCATACAGCTTCCTCAGAAACTTTGCAGTTGAAGAAAAATTCGTCCTGGTCCGGGATTCGAATCCGGGACCACCGCTTAACCGGCGCAGGATGAATTTTTCTTCAGCTGCAAAGTTTCTGAGGAAGCTGTATAGCTTTCCTTTGTAGCCGTATGGCTGCATTGAGGTGGATGTCAAACTTTCCTTCGCCGTACACTTAGAACTCTGGGCTTAGCATCACACCAGATACAGGCTGTCGCATCGGTGATTGAGTGTCCTTAAAATTTTTTCCTGGGTGCTGCTTCTCCGTTCGGCTTAGCTTAATTTTTACATGAAGGTCGCATTTTGGGGTCTGTTTTGTTTGACACCAAGAACAAGGATGGCATCTACGTGCTTACTCAGAGAAAGAGCCAGAAATAAACGTTAATTTCCTGAAAAGACTAGCTATAGGACTTGGTCCTTGCCAGGCCGAGGTTGCAGGTCACCTCAGTCCAGGAAACCCCTGGCAGTGGCTCCGTCTTTGCCCGGTTCACCAGATTCTTCTGGCTCTCCGGATGCTCGTCTACGAGCAGTGCCTCCCACTTTTCAGCAAATTCACCGGTTGTACGAACACCTGACAGCCACTCTTCCTCTGAGGTGGGGGCACTGTCTTGTGGTGCGGCAGTCAGCGTTGGTGAGGGGGCTCGGTCGTCGACAAGTGGTGCTGGGTGGCAATCCTCGCAAGGGCACTCCAGGATCACGGTGTCGGGTACGGGGGGGTGGGCAGTAAGGGCAGAGGTACGGAAACTGCGTGGGGCAGATGCAGTTTGTAGGCGACGACAGATGAAGCTTTCGACCTTAGCAAGGCTGGGGTGTGGCGGGGGACATCTACTCCGCTCAAGTTGGCAGTGCTGCAGTATGGCCATGTAGGGGATAAGTATGTCTTTAAGGCTGGGTGTGGGGTGCCGTACGTGATCGTGCTGTTACTAATGCTTGAATGATCTGTGCCTGTTGGGTGGTAGAAAGGCCCGGCTCATACCTACTCGGGCTGCAGCATGTGCTGCCTTGTCACCCACCGTCCCTTCATGCCCCTGGATCCAGGTGACGTAGGTGTCAGGAAGTCAGGGCTGCATCTTCAGGATTTTAAGAGCTGTCGTGGACATGCGTCCTTTTTTAAAGTTACGGCGTGCCACTTCGGAGTCGTGGATACGAGTGCTCTGTTGCAGCAGGGGTCATTTCCAATGCAATGGCTGCTGCTTCTTTTATTTCAGGGTTACGAGCCGGTACTATTGCCAATCGTGGTTCTCTGCTTCATTTGTCTATGACACTTATTGCAAAAGTATGGTGGTTTGTCTTTCTTGTGTTGGGATCTTATGCATACGTATTTTCGTAGGATTTCCTTCGATCTTGCCAGCTTCTTTCTGTGTGGTAAGTGACATGTTACGTGGTATGCGTGCTATGGAGATTGTTTCTGAGAGTTCCGGTGATAGTCTGGCTTTTCTGTCGGTGTCCACGATTTGGGTTTCGCTATAATTGAGATAGCAGAGTGCTGCTCTGCCTGTAGGAGCGAGCTAGAGGCGGTTGAGTTCGCTGGCTTTGGGGGCTTCGGCCATCTTCTCCGACGTGCCATGTATGCCTAATTTAAGCAGCTTCTCGGCGGACGCCATGAAAGGGTGACCCAGAGTGGTCTTGGTTGCTTTCCTAATCATTACATTCAATTTTTTCATTTCGGCGTTTTTTAAGGCTGGGTGCCAGACGGGATCCTGCTGGTTATTAATTGATGCTTGGATGGTCCGTAAGGTGTCCTGTTCTTTGGGCCCCCTTCATTGGTTAACGCTTCTTTGGACCAGGGGGGCGACTTGTGTCACTGTTTGCCCCAGCTTGGGAAGGTTGGCTGAGGATTGGCTGCACCCGACCCGTCTTTGTGTATGGTAAGGCCGAGTACACGAAGGGAGTTGACCATGAGAATTTGCACTCTGTAAAGAGTGGCACTGGGATCCGGATCAAAAACGTTGAGTGGTCATCCCCAATTTCGAGCCTTCAGCACGGCAAGTTTGGACTCCTCTGGAGCGCACTGGAGGCCGCAGGAGTGCAGGTATTTTATTTACTATCACGTCGATAGCCTCCTGCAGAGCATCCTGTTGTTGTCCAGTTGTAAGTTCTCTTGCTTACAGCGTGAGGTCGTCTGCATAAAGAGCACGCTTTGTCCTTCGATCGTCCAAAGTCTTTTGGGCCGGGGTAACGAGGCAATGTTGAAAAGCAACGGCAAGACTACCGAACCTTGCCGTGCGCCGTTGTCGGGTAGGTGGAATTTTTAGCCTCTAAGGTTGCCAATGCCCACCGTTGCCGCGCGATTTGCAAGGAAGCTAAGGACATGGTTGTAAGCTTTGGGGCCACAGTTGGTACTGTGCAGATTTTTGAGTATCTTTTCATTCTTGACATTGTCGAAGGTGAGAATTCGGTATTTGGGATGGCGGTCTAGGTGGCCCATTATGTCCTTCTTCAGAAGCAGTGGATGTCTTGGGTAGACAGATGTTAAGCATCGTGTCTGGTATGCACCCGTTGTCCTCTAGGGAAGGCATCAGACATTCTAGCACCGTGCAGGGCAAAGATTTTCCATGCGTAGAGGCTTGTTTGTCTTGGGAATCATTGTCGCATCCGAATGCTTCCACGAAGCTGGTAGGCTGCCTGTTTCCCAGCAGACGCTAAAATACTTCTGTTGTGCTTGAAGGTGGCTTACGGAGGAGCTCATTGGTCTTTGCCAGGCCAAGTGTTCCTTGGGAGTCTGTCCAGGGCTGCCTTCACTTCAGCTGCTGTGGAGGGCCGATCGAGGTCGGGATTAGGTTGGCCATGGTACAGCTCAGTACTTGTCAGACTCGAGGGGATGCCACCGGTAAACTTGCATTTCATCTCAACTAGTAGTCTGTCTTCTTGTGTGCTTGTGTATGTGTACCTATATGATTTTTCAGAGGTCTTGCTTTTGCTTCATTTTTGTCCATGTAGTCACCAGGAGGCCCTTTTCATGCTGAAGGCGCCCTGCAGTTGGTCACATGCTCTGTCCCGGTGTGTGTGGCGCCGTTAGTTTGGATGGCCGTCTTGGAAGGATTCCACGTTGGAGTGCTCCCCTTGTCGACCGAAGGAGCGAGAACGCAAAGTGTCGTGGCGACCCTTTCGTGCCTTTCAGTGCCGTAGCTCTCCGTGGTGTATGCGACAAATTTGTCAAAGTGTGCAGTGTTTTAGGATGCTGCTCAAGAGGCGCTATGGCTTTCTCGAGTGCTGTTATTCCACCATCAGGTAGTTGAATTACTTGCTCCTGTGTGAGTAGCATTTGTTGTGGAGGGCATTTAGCAGCTTTTTGTTCTTGACATTGTCGGAGCATGTTATAAATGAGAGTTATTTGGCTCTGAATCTTCATCTTAAGGGCTTTGATGGCACCTTCATCTTTGGAGATTCTTCCATATTTGCTTCGTCATTGGCGTAGCTTACTCTCCTCTGGGATTAAGCTCACGAGCTGGATCGAGATTGCGAACAGAATCTCGATCTGTCTCTGCTGCTCTCTGAGGGGTTGCCGCCTGCTGCTTATAGATTCGGGAAGTTTTCTGGGCGAGGCTGTAGTTCTTGGCTCCTCACTTTCCGCTGCTGTTGCACTTTGTCGGGGGCAGTTCCTGGTTTCAGCTTCTGCCTATAGGCTGCCCTCTGCATGCGGTGGTTTGCAGCATAGCCGAGCTGATTGGCCTGATGGCATTGGTGGCAGGAGCTTTGAGCTGTATGCAGGCACAGGTCTTGGCGGTGGGTGGCCCAGAAAACTGCAGGTGTGGCAGTACTGCGCTGTCTTACGATGGAGCCGGCACTCACCACTGAGATATACCACCTTGAACGGCACATGAGGGCCGTGTAAGTAGCTCCCAGCATTTGTACTGCAACCTCAGTATATCTCTCTGGCACCTAGAGTCCGTGCACGAGTTCTCAGGGACTGGTACTCGGTGGACACGCCATTGATGACGCCTTTGCTGATCCAGTCTGGTGTTTCCACATGGGCGCACACTGTGAATGTGTCTCAGCCTAGTTGTACGCTGCTGGTTTCTGCCAGAACAACTTAAGCCAGACGTTTCCTTGGTGTACTTGCAACAACGAGGTTTTCGATGTGCTGCAGTTGCATACGAACATTGTTGTGGAATTCCTTGGGTGTGGGATTTTGCTTGGTCTTCCGATGGCGTGACTAATTTGGAGAGTTGAAGGCTGGCTTACGGGCGATAAGTGGCTTTCGTGCCACCTGCTGGCAATGGTGGCATCCGGGAACGTTTCTGTTGCGCTGTCTCCAGGGCTGAGGGCTGGGAGGTGGGCTGTGCGGCTGGTGGGGCTTCTTGCGTGGCGGCAGCCTTGGTTCTTCTTTTCCTCTCCGCTCTCTCTTTGTGGGTGCATCACTTCGTCCGATGCTTGGCTCACGCGCCGAGGGGGGCCCGTTTCTCGCTGGATGCTTGGCGTGCTGTGCTGCTTTGGAAACGGCCTGATATCTTGGCGCAAAATGCACTCGCTCTGGGGAGCATGGCAGCAGCGGGAGATTACCGCTGACTTTCCGCTGTTCTTGATGCACGAGTGGCCTTTTTCCACATGAAAACACGCAAAAACGAGAGCTCATGTGGCAACCATAATGACTGCATATCACCTACTGGCCAGTGCCTATTCAGGAAATAAATAAAAACAATTTTCGCCCATGGGGAAAGGGCAGCCATGTTAGACGTTCATGCCCAAATTGGAACAGCGGCGCGGCCTGGCCGTATGCAGAACAACACGTGGAGCCAGATGCAGTGAAACCTTCCTTCGTCACTAGTTTCACGAATAGTTTCAAAACTGCTGGTATTGATCGTCATAACATATCCCCATGGTTCATCGTTCTCAGTGCCAATAAACGCTGGAATTTTTTTTTTCATATGCTTTTAAATTGTCTGTCGTCTGCTGTGCCAGATCAGCAGCCAGCTTTCTGAAATCATGCTCACGATTGTTTGTTCACATTTGTTGCTTCGCTCTCGTTTTACATTTCTGTGGCTGTGTGTCTGAACTTGTGACATGCCAAGACTGCCTTTTTGTCCGCACTGAAAGATCTCATAATGGCACACCACGAGCACAGACATGCAAGTACACAATTAAAGTAGTAGAACGAGAGCAAACTAAAGAAAAAGTCGCAAGTCTGATTTGGAAAAGCTGGCACAGCAGACAACGTTAGGTCGGAAAGCATAGGAGAAGAAAATTCCAGCGTTTATTACAAGATATTTATTTTCAATGTCAAATGATGCGAGGGATACGATCAAAAAGCCAATGACTGGCTTGATGGAGAATGCACCCCTTACAAGGGTGCCTTCGCTGTATTGGCATGTGTAACGATGAACTGTAAGAATGTTTTATTTTCGTTCGTATGAACTCTTTTGCAACCATTTGTGATTGCCCCAAACTAGTGACGAAGGCAATTTTCTGACTTTGAGCCGCCTCATTTGGCTCCTTCCTACTGGAAACGGCCATTGCACATTTCATTCTCCACATGGCAGGTGGCCCCGCCATTCTAAGGAGGGCATAAACTTCCAAGGTGGCCGCTGCTCTCTCATTTTTATTTGTTTTTTAAATAAGCAGGTAATGGCTGTCGCCGTTGTTGGTGTCAAACAAAATAGGTAGACCACAAAATACGACACGTGGGTGCAGACGGAGTAGTTCACTCTGGGAAATTTTTTGGCGATGCTCACTTATCCCTGCATCCTATGGCTGCTCTCACCAGCAGCACGGATGACAATCCCCAGTGCAGTTCCCCTCCACGCGACCACTTCCTTTCTTGTGTGTGCTGACGAGCGTCATGACGCTGCCGTGTCGCCTGGCCACTGTGCATTACCTACGTTGATGAGTGCCCTTCAAATGCTGGAGCTCGTCTAGCAAAATCTGCCGGCACTGTGGGGTCAGAGCAGCAGCCACAAGTGCGCCGACGTCTGTGCTGCAGGTGGGGCCACACACCGCTGGATGACGCCCGCCAGTTTGGCCACGCCGCCGTGGCCGATTACCTGGCCAAGTGGGAGACGCCCACTGCCCAGCCGTGTGCCCCGGCACACACCCCGCCGCAGCCAGGGGTGCCAGAGGAGGAGGAGGAGGGCCCAGGGGACGGGGGCGTGCCGCCTCCCAAGGCAGCCGACGGCACCAGCCGGCCCGTAAATATCCCCATTCTGCGCAAATGAGCCGCCCGCGCGCTTTCCCAGAGCCTCCTGTGCTGCACAGACGTCCACCGCATTCGGTCGCCTGCCGCTTTGGGAAAGCTGGCACCGTGTGGGGCCGTGGGTACTCGACAGCTTGGTTGGGACGTGGCCAAGGACGACGCAGGCCTCTTCTTCCATCAAACACGGTTTAGGGAAGCAAACCTGTGCTCCGCACAGAACTTGAGAAGTGCACAAGCGTCGAAGAAGCGGGCATGCACAGATGATTGTCAGCAAGGCGAAGACCTTGGCGTTTTCCCTGCGAGCATTTATCGCTCTACGTTATTCTTTCCAAGACCACTGAGTTAGATCGAAAGCTCTGGTGATTAGAGGGGAACATTCTAGTCTACTGATGACAATGCAAAACACTCTCCACTTCACTCTGAACACAGATAAGACGGCCGGGCGTGGCCAGATGCTGGCAACAGAACGCATAAATAACGGTATACGCAGGGTGGCACAATGCCATGTGCCTGGGGCTCTTCCCAGACTCTGTGCAAAGCATAGGAGGCTCTGTACTTTTCATTTCCCACCATTTCTTGCATCGACAGCACCGCTAAGACTGAATCTCCGTTGTGATGTGGGATCATATCTGTTCTCTCCTTTTCATTGTTTCGTACACATTTCATTAATCTAGGAACAATCATTGATCCTTGTGATACACTGTGGACCTTACGGAATATTGCCGTGTTTTTCTCACCCTGTCGGCCAGTTTCTGTGTGTGTGTGTCGTGACTAGCGTTGTACTTCCCATGCACATCTCATGGTCCCATACACCTCACGTATTAATTTATTAATTCATTTTTCACCACCTCTATAGTCAAGCTCATTTCGCGCTACAATTTTTGGCCTCAAGCTTTTAATTGTTCGAACAGCGTCTTCAGTGGTGCAGATTAGGTAGTACTTCATGACAAGGTACGCTATTGCACTTGCACGTTTTGCGTCAAGTGTTTGTATCAAGTGATAGTCAGGGGCAGGATAGGTAGATGCATCCAGCCCGCTAACTTACCTGGTACCGAACTGTCCGACATACTGGTTGGCACTGTGATTGTGCCTCAAGGTGTCTTACGCAGCAGGGTACTTGCAAGGGCTTTCAGGGTGGTTGTGCTGTCCATGAATGAGAGCTTGTGAATGCCTGAATGGGTGTAAGGCACCGTACTTTAACAGGTGTTGTGGCTGAACTTGTGATGCTTTGCGATTACAGGACGTTTGTTTTACCCGCACGTAATTTGAACAGAGTCAAAACTCTATTTTACCAAATCCCAGATTGAAGAAATTCAAATTCCTCATAGGGAACACTTGGTGTTCATGTATGCTGCAGTTTAATGAAATAATTTGGGGTGTTCATATGCTTCTAGCTTCCCGTAAACTATGTCGCATAGAGTTTCAACTGTACTGTTTAATTGGGCATTTCTTTCTTACTCTTTGTGTGTTCTTGCACGTTTTTTAACTTATACTCTGTTTGCCATAGTCTGCAAGCTGGATCCATTGAGTAGTGAGTAGTACAAAGCTTATGGCACACGATTCATCACCTGTAGAGTTGTTTTTGTGCTAAGTTCTGCGAAATTGTTAATAAGTTGTTTTGCTGTGGTTACTTTATGCGTTTTTTTCTTGCTTTCTTAATGATTCAAAGGATGTGCGACACAGAGGGACACCAAACTGGCCTATATCGGCAGAATAGCATTTCGTGAATAGGAATGCAACCCTTCACAGCAATAGCAGTGAAGTTGCCTGTTAACGTAGAAAATGCCAACAGCATGATTGATTGTACGGTTTGATGCACCGACGCAACGCAGGCGATGAGGTGCGCCGTAGTGGAGGGCTCAGGATTAATCTTGACCACCAAAATCTCGTACACATGGTGGAAAACAACAGGTGCGATTTCGCCCACACATTGTCGCGCACTGCAGTTTGTGACGTCACCAATCACGAATGCATAGTGCAGCAGGATTATCTCAAACGCTGGAGCAGGGACATGCAATTAAGAAAGGCAAACCACCTCGGCCAGCAGACACCATAAAATAATGATGGCTCAGCCCAGGTGGGAGGCTGGGTTCGGGTTCCAGTGCCGTAGGAATGTTTTGCCGCCATGCTAGCAAGCGCTGTCCCAAGGTGCATGCTTGTGAGCGAGTGCGGGGGCCTGCCACACCTGCTGACCACGAGCGCGTGCGGATGGGAAGCCGCCAGTGGCAAAAGCAGATGCTACCACTGGTGCAGTCGGCGTGAAATGAGACACGGTCAGCGTCCCTGATCAATGGCGTGTGTGGGGTAGCACCAATAAAGAGCACGGGTTTGGTGGCCAAATTTTGCTGTATGCCAGTGCACCAAGATGGCTGTCAAAAGACCATTTCTTATTGACCGTCAAAAAAGTGAAAGCCAATGGGCCTCTTCGATTTACAGTCTCGGGCTCACCGCGGACTCCCCGAGAAGCAGTCCAACATTCGGTTTTCCCGTGTATCCCTATGGCTTCGGGGAATCCTCGGACTACCCGCGGGCAGCCCGCGGGGAGCCAGAAGTGGAAAATCGAAAGGCCCAATGAGGGCAGGCTTTCAGGAAGATGGCGACGGTCGAGTAAAGTCGGGCTCTCTCTGGGCAAGAAAATGGTGGAGAGGAAAGTGAGCTCTATTTGTTTCTCAGCAAACAAGGCATTGTTGGCCGTCGAAAAAAAGCCCAGAAAGCTTCTGAATGCGTGATGTTTCAGTTAAAACAAAAGATTACAGCCTTTAGTGTCCCTTTAAATCGCTGCTGCAAGCTAGAGTGTTTCTGTATTTATTTATCGCTGTTAGGAACTGTGACTACTTAATGCTTTTATTCCATGCGCTGCCTGTGTTCATTGCAGCCTTCAGTGTACGTTCATTTCATTTGCAGAGATCTGTTATTTACAACGTCAACGCCACTTTTGTTTTGCCATTTTATTGAAGCTTGAGTGACGAACTGTGCCCTTTAACCAGAAATGTGCCCATCCAACAGCCATACTTACTGCGCCATCCTTCTCGACCACACTTCGAATTACTATGCTTCACACCGAGGAGCACTGTCCACCATGGTGTGCACTGTGCTCTTTCCGCGAGATTGCAGTGCGCAGAAAAGCGGGCATTCCCGTGCACCCCGCTCGTGGGCATTGTGCTCGACAGCCTGTGGGCATTGCTGGAGGGATATTCCCGAGGTTCTGCGTGCCAGGAGGAGTGAACTGAAGCCTGGCCGCCTTTCTTGCTCTCTCTCCCCCCACTAGGACCTCACCAGCTTTAAGGGCAAACGGTGAATGGCGGGGCCAGTCTGCACCTCAAGCGGGCCGTAGTATTCGTTGTGGGCTGCGTAAGTGAGGCCGTGTGCTCTTTCCCTCCAAGCACTAACTGGGATGACGCTTCCGTGGCGCCTGTCGCTTGCTGCTGGCGCCGCCATGCACGCCCCCCCATTCTAACCAGGCCCTTCCCACGAGTGCACATGCTGCCTGGTCTGTTAGGTCAAGCCTGAGCAGCCGCACTGGCAAGTGCCAGGAGGCAGGCACAGCTGTGAGTGGTGTCTGCCAGCTTGACTCTTCTGCGCCGAGAGTGGGCTGAAGCGGAGCGTAGCAGCTCAGGCCTCAGTCGTCCTTTGTTAACTGTGTGTGTGCGAATGAACATGGGGCGAGGCAATCATAGTCCAGCTGTCAGATTTCTAGATGCTACAAGACTTGCCAGTTGTGACATATTTTTACTGTACCAGGCTGTGATGTGCGTGCCGTTTACAAAGTTCTGAAAAAATGTTGTGACAGCTTGGCGTGCATTTGAAATGTTTGGTATAGCATCCTGCACTCCTGACACAGCTGACTTGGTTTACCTCGATTGTTCCGCTTACCACGCCGTTTGTAGCCCTTGATTGTGTCGTGGTTGTGCCCTGCGTGAAATCGCACACTTCGCAATTCTAGTGCACTGCCCTTCATTGTTGCTAGTCTGCCCTTTTGGCATCCGCACTTAAAATTCTATTTGATTTATGTTCACAAAGTGTTCATTGTAGTTTATTACTTTGCAGCTTTATGCTGCTGCAGTGTTTCTTGTGTCTGGTCAGGTGATCTTGTACAGACACCAAGAAAAACGGTGCGCTAACTTGTTGCACTTTGCAGCAAAGCCGAACGCTGTCCAGAATACCTGCGTGGCCACCAGTGAAATGCCACCCGTACCAGCTTGCCTGAGACAGCCATTAATGCCTTTTTGCAGCAGCTTTTCTTCACTTGTGACTTAGCTGTCTTGTCTTTCTTGCTGTCTTTTTACCGACATCGTGTGCTGGACGTGTTCAATTGTTCTTGGGAAACAGCTGGCCCTGAATAAAGAGAACACCTGTCTACGAGGCACGCCAAGGGTTCACATTTATTGCACTCGAGCGTTGTTTTTGTACTTTGCCTCCATGCGAACTGCCACAGCGTGCGTGCAGGCAGCCTTGAAACTCTGGCCATCAAAACAGGAGCCGCCTCTGTGGCAGCAGGCAGTTCCGTGCTCACATGTGGAGAGCGGACTGCCTTTTCAGCATCTCTTTCTGCTCTGGAGTGGATGTTGGGCTGGGGAGAGAGCAGAGTGGCGTGCTGATGGCACGCTGCGTTTCGTAGGTTGCTTGATGAAGTAGTTGCGCTTGGAGGTGAATATTTGGTGCAATGCGCGCTCACACTGCTCCGTTTCTTGTTGATTTGCGAAACATGAAGACGCTGCAACCTGAATAACAGGACAGCCTTAGGCAAGTGTTGCCGGTCAGGGGAACACACAATTGGGTGCGTGGAAATGATCCTTTACTCAGGGCGGTGTTGGCCAAGCGTTGCGTCTGCACAAGTGCTAGCTGTGCCTGAAATGTGCTTGGAGCAGGACAAAACTATTGGGCTGCTCTCGTTATGCACGTGCTGAAATGTTTTATTTTTGCCAGCTTTCCAGTTGCCTGTGCACAGCACTTGAAATGCTGTTTGGTGCTCAGGGAGAAATAAACGAGCATGTCCCTATGGCCTGCCCCCGCGTCTTTTATGCTGGGCGAACAGCTCAGCAGTATCGTTGGGGGCAGTCTTCCAGTTGCACTGTATAAACCGTGTTTCTGGGCCCTGCTGCTGCTGCTGCATGCTCTCGGGTACCTTTGTGGTAACACAACCAGTGCAGTCAAATGTCCACAGGCCGTGACGCAACATTTGTATTGGGAACTTTCAAAACTGGGCAACCATGTTCGTAGCGAGGCCTTGGCACAGATGAGCAAGGATCCCTTCCTCGGAGCAAATGGCCTCCACTTGATAACGGAGGGCTTGTTGTGGCTGATAACATTATCTCTTAAGAGGGCAAGCCGCGGGCAGTGAAGTTGCCACAGAATGACGCAAATTGCAGCAGTTGTTTGCAAGCATCCAGTGCCTGCAGGCCTGGATTTGCATGCAAGCAGAAAAAAGTGAATAGTTTTGAAGCAGATTTATTTAACCAGATCTGAACACACTTCCTGACATCCCTAATGCATCCATTAAAATGTTGCTGGCCACTTTAAATGATCACAGCAAAGAACACTTCTTCAACGCAATAAAGTACTACTGCAACGATGACGACAAACGAATGGGTCTATATAGCGTGGTGCGACTCCAATGCCGTTAAAAAACAATGCTCGACCAACGCGGCAATCGGGGGCCAGCCGGGAACAATGACCACACACGTGTAGGCCCTCCCTGCGTTCAAGTTCAAGCAGGGCTGCAGCCTACGTGGGTGGCGCCGAAGGCAGCCCCGTTCACTTGGTGACCTGGTGCATGGCGTGCGCGAGGTAGTCGACGTTGTTGGACGAGATGCCGGCCACCGAGATGCGTCCGTCCTTGGTGAGGTATACGCTGAACTCCTTGATGAGCCGCGCCACCTGGTCCTGCGTCATGCCCGTGAAGCAGAACATGCCGATCTGGTCGGTGATGTGCTGCCAGTTGCGCGTGGAGCCCTCCCGCTTGAGGCCGTCGCGAAGGCGGCTGCGCATGCCCATGATGCGCTCGGCCATGCCCTTGACGTCGCGCAGCCACTGCTGGCGGAGCTCGCCGTCGGTGAGGATGAGGTGCGCGATGCGGGCGCCGTGGATGGGCGGGTTCGAGTAGGTGGGTCGCACGATGATCTTGACCTGCGACATAACGCGCTCGGCCTCCTCCCTGGAGCTGCACACCATGGTGAAGGCGCCGACGCGTTCGCCGTACAGGCCCATGTTCTTGGCGAAAGACTGGGACACGGCGAAGCCGTGGCCGTCCTCGGCGAAGAGGCGCACCGCCGCCGCGTCGCGGTCGATGTCCCCGGTGGCGAAGCCCTGGTAGGCCATGTCCAGGAAGGGGAACAGGCGGCGGCTCTTGATCACCTTGGACATCTCCTTCCACTGGTCCGGCTTGGGGTCCACGCCGGTCGGGTTGTGCGCGCACGCGTGCAGCAGGATGACCGACTCTTCGGGTATCTTGGCGATGTCCTGTAGGGCGCCGCTGAAGTCGAAGCCGCACGTCTTGGGGTCGTAGTAGCGGTACTGCTTGACGCTCAGCCCGGCGCGCTTGAACAGCGGGATGTGGTTGCCCCAGGTCGGAGTCGGCATGTAGATCTCGCGGTTGCCCTTGAAGAACTGGCCCAGGAAGAAGGCCCCGACGGTGAGCGAGCCCGTGCCCGAGATGCCCTGCACCGTCGTGTTGCGCTTGCTTTGGATCACGTCGCTCTCGTCGCCGAAGGCCAGTCGGGCGGCGGCGTTGCAGAAATCCGACATGCCGCCGATGGGAAGGTACTCCTTGTCGAGATTCCGAGACATGATCATCTCCTCAGCTTTGCGCACACTGGGCAGCACGTACGGCTTTCCGGCATCATCGCGGTACGCGCCGACGCCCAGGTTCATCTTCTTCGGGTTGGTGTCCTTCTTGAAGGCTTCCGTGACGCCGAGAATGGGATCCGGAGGGCCCATCTCGACGTGCGACCACCAGGAGCACGCGCGGACGCCTGCCACGCCGTAAGCGCTCTTCGGCAGCGATCCGAGCAGTGTGTTCTTGAGGGCACTTGCCATGTCGGAGAGTGGTCGGCAGCGGTGGGCTGTCAAACACGCCAAAGGTCAAAAGGACGACTGTTTTTACTGGCGCCGCTTGATGCCTCCGCCGAAAGAGCGACGCGTGTAAAATAACCACACGGAACGGAGCACCCGGCACCTCGCAAACTTCGTCGCTGCTAGTCGCTGCGGTAGATGTGGAAAGGGGGACATTGTCACTGAAACTCCCTTTGTATTGAGGGGTACGTGCTGCCCCCTGCATTCGAGAGAATTTATTGGAGAAGCCGTAAATAACCATTAATGCAATTAAGAAACTAGCTTTAAAAATTATGAGTGAGGCAATATTGTGAGAAACCGTAAAATTGTGAAAGGAAACCGAAATCAATCTGTTTGATCGGATGTGGTGCCTCAAAAGTCCTCTCAAATTGTCGTCTGCTAGGTAGAGTTCGAAGCAAGAAAAAGCAGAAATGCATACTCGCCCAATGAGTCTATGTGGTCTATGTCATAGAGTTAATACTACTGAGTCTATGTGATAGTGGGGCTTTTAGATTATCGCCCCAGGATCACCACGGTAATGGGTAATAACGTTTTGTTTTAAAAGATTACGCGTTTTGAAGCGCTCTCGGCTTTTGTTTCATGCCCAAAGATGCATGCTTTGTTTGCTGATAAATAAACAATAAAAGCTGGCGTTTCCCCCTGTCGTTTTCCTTTCATTTCTTCGTGACAAGCTCCGAGTATAATAGTACTGGCTCGCTCACTTTTTTACTCGATCGTGAGTCTTCTTTAAAAGCTTGTTATCATTGGCTTTCACCAGTCAGAAAGGGTATTCTTAACTGGCCGTCGACTAGCGGACTGTAGTAAATTTCTATACAGCTTTGGATAAATGAAATTTTTACCACCGCCACCCCCACGCCCTCTTGGTGTGGCGGCGTATAAAAATGAAGAGACTGAAAACATAGAGTTAATACTACTGAAACGGGTTCATTCGATTCAGCCTGCACCTCTTGAACCAGTTCACAGCGGTGCAAAGCGGGTTCCGCCATCCTGAATAATCGGTGGAACGAGCCATGAACTCGTCCTGCACCCGTCAGCACCAACTTCGTTGGTCGGCACCACCGGTGAATCGGACGGCGCGGTTGGCACGAGCGGCACCACTGAAATGAACGGCGAAGAGCTGCACCACCTGAACTGGTTCACGTGGCGCAGATGAAATGAATGGACCCCTGACTGCAACGGGGGCGGTTAAGGCAGCGACTGGGCGGCGGCAGTCGTTACGACACACGACCGACTGATCGTCACAGCGTCGACGAAGACGAGAGATCCCGTGACGGCAGAAGAAGTGGCTGTGGGTCTGGCGCTCGTTCAACCGGACGTCGAGGCCGTGGTCACGGACTCCAAGACTGCGTACGGCAATTACCGAAGGGGATGCGTTTCCTCCGCGGCATTTGCGATTTTGAACAAGAAGGTGACACCGGGACGAGCCGTTGAACTCGTGTGGGTCCCAGCTCACTCGGGGGTAGCAGGCAACACCATCGCCGACTACCACGCCCGCGAAATGACGCTCCGGGCAGCCACCGAGTCGCGCGATGATGCGGACACCCCGAGCCCAATGACAAGCTACAGAGAGATTACTCGAGCGTACAGGGAAGAACGGCGCGCTTTACCCGAACCGCACCGCTCTCTAACTAGGCAACAGCAAACGATCCTGCGCAGAGTGCAGGCGGGGTCACTCGCGCACCCAACCCTGCTCCATCGAATGTATCCCGAGTTACACGACGCCACCTGTCCTTTCTGCAAGCAGACCGAAGGCACCCTGTCGCACGTCATGGCGGAATGCACGTTCCTCAAGAGTCCAGTTCCCCCCACTTCCTCTCCTACACCCCCCTATCCTACCTCCACTACCCCACCCCTACTCCTTGAGCGATGGGAGACCTTGCTGTCCAGCCCCGCCCTGCCGACCCAGCTAGCCCTGGTGGCCAGAGGCCAGGAGTTGTTGGCGACATATGGGTCCCGTGAATAGGGAACCACCCCCGTCTGGTGCCTGTGGGCACCACCAAATCTTTTGGGCTCAATAAATGTTGTTTCATCATCACCAGTTTTTCGCGCTTGATCTCATTCTCACCCCCACTGCGGCCGCTAGGAGGCCGCGCGGAACAGTAACACCTCGCACTGGCTCCGCTTTTTTTCCGTCCTAGCGACAAATACTTCCGTAACTCGACCTCGTAAACCAAGTAATCACCTTCCCAACGTGACAAGGAACTCGGGGAGACCAGTAACATATCTGGACAGCATCAAACCTTACCGGCCGCACAAGGTGGGTTCCATACCGCCGCTTCGCTGAGCCTAAGCGAGGCGGTGCCGATGCCGGCTTCGGCATGCCGGAGCAAGCACGTGCGCCAGCAGCTGCAGCAGGGGACCATGACGGCGTGGAAGCCACATCGGCAGTGGTGGCCAGCACGCCGAGCGATGCCTCCACGTCGCAGCAAGCCATCGGCGCAGCTCTACAGCTGGTAACGACGGTCACCGGTGGATCCATCTCACAAGAAGAATATTAAAGGGACACTGAAGTGATATGTAAACATTGCGGGATTACTAGCGCAAATTGTAGTCCGGAGTCCCCAGGCCATGTTTCGACCACTCTAGGCGCGTTTACGCGATTTTATTTAGTAGAAAAACTAATTCGAAAACGCTGTCCTCCTCTCTTTACGCTCGCCCATTTTCTGTGGCGTTTTCGTGTGACGTCAGGAGGGGATGAGCTGGCAATTGGCTGCGCCACGGCTTCGCTACTGCACGGCTCCCCGGCCGACAGAGTCAGTCGGCCCAGCGTTTCGTCCGCCGGCCGCCGGCGGGTCGTCGCAATCAAGGAGGTTAAAAAAAAATTGCTTGGTCGCAATTCGTTCGCTTAGTTGAAACGAAGCCAGGACACGTTTGTGAATGGAAGAATGTGCCTTTCTTTACTTGGTTTGTTTGTACACTGTATCTAGCTCCAAGTCAAGGTCGCTTCACACAAGCGCTGCACATGCGACGCTTCGCTGACTGGTTCGCCAGTAGGAAAATATAAGGCCTCTTGAAGGCGGGAGAAGAGTCAGCGAAGTCAATATAGGTACTAAGCAAATAAAATCAACTGATATTTTTACCGTACAGCGTAAAACTAGGGCGCGGGAAGCACTTTTTTGCGCTGGGCGAACAAGCACAGCGGTCAGCAGCACGACTACGCATCTGCGAACGCTTTTCCGTCTACGAAATGCAATTGCTAGACGTGAGCTACTGTGGAAACTCGGGCGACGCTTACTGCACGATCGCAGTACAACAAATAGTCACCTAAGCGGCTTGAAATGCCAAAACTAAATAAAAGTGTAAACCGGTTGTACAATATATACACTATATTAGCAAGGTCTTCCCGTCCCGCTCCGTAGCCTAGCAGTTTGAGGCGCTAGGAAGAAATTGCAAATGTTTTGCGCGTCACGAGTTCGAATCCCCGCGGGTACGTGCTTTTTTTTTTTTTTTGTAAGTTAACTTTTTTGTTTTCCGCCGATGTTTTCTATATTGAGTTCACCTTTTTTGGGGCCGCAACGTTCATGACTACACGAACTAGTTCACAAAACGCGCGCAGGCTGGCACTGGCGCGTTAGCGAGTTCTCGTTGGCGTGCTGTTGCCATAAGCACCGACTGCTTGCAGGCAGTGGGCACAGGCCAGAATGAACAGACCCTTGGCCTGGTGCGAACACGCTTTTTACGATACAGGCATGAGGGAGGCAAGCTCCAAATATGGGGGAAAAGCGCATGACATTTGGGCGTGTGCGGGTACGCGGAGGGCGTTCATGCACTGCGTAGGTCTCGGCTAGTGAATGCTACGACTACAAGCCGTCCTGGGAGGCTTATCTTGTGCATTTTACAGCCGACAACATGGCAGAAGCGCGGTACGATGATTACTGAGATATTGAGAATGCCCATCCAACAAATCCATTGGTTATGTTTTACAGAACCGAAACCGAAACCGAAACTTGTGTGATTGCTAACCTTGGGCATCGTCCAATCACGGCGCCCCTCCTCTCAACGTCACAGCCTTAGTTGGTGCGACCGCCGCAAACCGCGCATGGTAGTTTTTCTTCTTTCGCGCTTTGTAAAATAATTACCGATTTGTCAACCGGATAAACGATGAAAAGTGTGCTAATTTGAGCCAGTCTACGCAGTGCAAGCAAAAACGGGAGCTTGACAAATTTACTTCAGTGTCCCTTTAAGACACCACGGGCTGGCTCCAATGTTACGGGCGCAAGCATGGCCGCACCTCACCACGTCATTCCATGGGTGCATCAGACGCGCCGTCCACCGATCAAAGAAGCGCACTCTCCGCTACGCAACCAAGCCACGAGGCGAAGACACAGCACCAGAATCGCCCCATTCAACGCCCGCGATTCCCACCCCTACCCAAAGACGACATCAAAGTCGTGATTCGGCCGCGGGACGGTGTCAATGTTGCGCGCATCAGCGAAGCTACCGAGACAGCATCCTACCGCGGGCTTCCGGCCTAGAGCAAGAACTGGCTTCAACGGGCATTTTCCGAGCGAACCAGACTCAAAACATTGGGGTTATCAGCACAGCGCTTCTCGAAAGAGCGGTGAGATACACTCGCATTGAACAAATCAAAATCGGCGAAACAACTTAGGCTACCCGAGCCTACGTGACTCCTCCAGAATATTCCGTAAGGGGGGTCATCCACAACATTCCCCCTTAGACTCACCTGAAGACATAGCAAGAAGTGTTGTGTATTCCCGAAACCCCACAGCCCTCCACGCCAGAAGGATGGGACAGACAAACTCGGCCATTATAGCCTTCTCTGGCAGCAAGGTGCCCTAGTTCGTATATTACCGCGGAGCGGAGTACCGCTGCTACATCCATAGGAAAAAGCATGAGGTGTGCTCTGCCTGCGGTAAGTTGGGGCATGGGAAGGACGTGTGCCCTTGGCCAGAACACGCACTTTGCAGCGTGTGTGGCGTCGCTAACCCCGTGGAGGAAGAGCACGAATGCGTGGTAAAATGCGCCCTGTGCGGAAAGGACCACCCTACCGGAGACAAGCAGTGCAAAAAGCGCTATCGCACCCCCTTCGTCCTCAAGCAGCGACAGTGGTGCCGCCAACGATCCGCAGCCAGAAACTAGACTCTTCCAGACAGCGGAGGGACCTTTCGGTTTCATTCCCACGGCTACCTCCGGTGGATTCGTCGTCTCAGAAGAATAACCACGAGAAGTCCAGCAAACCTCAACGACACTCCCGCTCCAAGTCCAAGAACCGGGACCCTGATTCAGCCGAGACAGCCCCACTACGACAGCCCTGCAGCCTCGGAACACCAGACTGCACCGCGCAGGTGAGCTGGGCAGCAAAGGCCTCCCAAACTGCTAGAGCAAAGGCACAAAGACAAGGCATCCACATCCGTGCAAAACAGGATAACGAACAGGAAGAGTTGCAGAGCATTAGGGCTATACTGGACCAGGTTCTAGCCGAGAATAGGCAACTCAAAGCCGAGCTCGCGCAGATCAAACGTAGCTGTACGCCGGCAACGTCGTCAGAAGGAAAACCAGCCTCACACTCTTTTGAAGAAAACCCTCCTCGTAGCAAAAAAGACGGGCTGAGGAGGCGGCTGATCGCCCATCGCAAGAAAGCCATCAGATGGAACAACTGGAGCAGCGCTTCAAGCAGGGATTTGAGGAGCTTCAAGGCGCAGCCACTGCATTGGCCATTTCATTGGCGAATTTCAGGGAGACTATTGACCTCAAGGTCACCACTCTCAAATTTAAGGTAGCTCAACTCCCTTCGGCGTGCACATCGTCGCCAACACCACCCCCGCAAGCCGGACGTATTCTCCCCTCTCTTTTCCCAAGGGGACACGGTTGTTGTGAGGTAGGCCAGACTGCGGACCGGTGACGATGAAAGGACGTTTATTCCGGGCTACATCCTAACGAAGGAGGCCCCTGGCCTTTTGTCGTTCGGACGAGCGTTCCGTGGCAGCCGTTCTCTACCGCTGCCTAAAGACGACTCTCCCGTTGCTCTCCCCTCCGGAGGTCCCTAGTCGCTGGCACCGCCCTGGCCCCGCGGTTCCGAGAAGCCGGCCTTCGGTCTCCTCTGAAGCCGCGACCCGCTGTCCCCCCGATGCCGCCGGAGCGCACACGTGTTCCTTTTTTACGACCGGCCACCCAGCCGACGGTCTAAACACTTGCTTCTGTTCGGCCTTAGGGAGCCGGGCTCCCCTCCCAGAGTCCCGCACGCGACAGACTCCTCTCCGCAATAAAGTCCTTCGCCGAGGCTGCGTCCCCCTATGCAGGATCGTGCGAAGAATGTTAACGGGTCGCACCAAACACTCTCGGGCCCGCACCGCACGCACACACGCACTTTCATTGGCGAATTTCAGGGAGTCTATTGACATCAAGGTCACCACTCTCAAATTTAAGGTAGCTCAACTCCCTTCGGCGTGCACATCGTCGCCAACACCACCCCCGCAAGCCGGACGTATTCTCCCCTCTCTTTTCCCAAGGGGACACGGTTGTTGTGAGGTAGGCCAGACTGCGGACCGGTGACGATGAAAGGACGTTTATTCCGGGCTACATCCTAACGAAGGAGGCCCCTGGCCTTTTGTCGTTCGGACGAGCGTTCCGTGGCAGCCGTTCTCTACCGCTGCCTAAAGACGACTCTCCCGTTGCTCTCCCCTCCGGAGGTCCCTAGTCGCTGGCACCGCCCTGGCCCCGCGGTTCCGAGAAGCCGGCCTTCGGTCTCCTCTGAAGCCGCGACCCGCTGTCCCCCCGATGCCGCCGGAGCGCACACGTGTTCCTTTTTTACGACCGGCCACCCAGCCGACGGTCTAAACACTTGCTTCTGTTCGGCCTTAGGGAGCCGGGCTCCCCTCCCAGAGTCCCGCACGCGACAGACTCCTCTCCCCAATAAAGTCCTTCGCCGAGGCTGCGTCCCCCTATGCAGGATCATGCGAAGAATGTTAACGGGTCGCACCAAACACTCTCGGGCCCGCACCGCACGCACACACGCACAAAAACAACGCCAGCCAGCAGTGCCCGAGCGACGACAATTCATAGAAGCACAGACAATTCATAGAAGCACTTCCTTGCCTATCCCCTTTTGTATTCAGCTCTCGCCAAGCAGGGCAGCGTGGACACAAAGTAAAAAGTCACTACTGAAAAAAATACTACCTAAAGTACACAAACACTCGTAAAACAGTCCCTTTTCTTAGAAGCCTCTACTCAGGCCATCCGCATTCTTGTTTTCGGCACCTTTCCTGTATTGAACTTCAAATGTATACTCTTGAAGAATGAGGCTCCATCGAAAGAGCCCACCATTCTTATCAGACATTTGCTTCAGCCACAAAAGGGGACAATGGTCGGTGTCTACGGTGAATTTGGTTCCCTGAATATAACAGGCTAGCTTTTGGACGCCCCAGACGATACACAAACACTCCTTCTCGGAGGTGCTGTAGGCTTCCTCACGGGGCGTCAATTTTCGACTGAGGTACAGCACGAGGTGTTCTTCACCATTTTGACCAATCTGTGACAGAACGACACCTAGCCCACGGTTGCTCGCGTCACACTGAACTACAAATTCACGGTCGAAATCCGGTGAAGCCAACACTGGTCTCGAAGCCAAAGCTTCCTTCAGATATTGAAACGCTGCTTCTTTGGCCGCCGTCCAAGTTACAACCTCAGGTTCTTGCTTACGCAAACTATCAGTTAAGGGACTGGCCACGTCCGAGTAGTTCGGGATGTAGTGCTGATAATAGCCTGCCATTCTCAGAAAAGACCTCACACCCTTCTTTGTCAACGGCTTGGGAAATTCACGGATGGCAGCAACCTTCGTTGCCATAGGCTCACGCTTTCCCCGGCCTACCGTGTGTCCCAGATAGCTAGTGACACACGCCCTTCCCAACTGACATTTTTCCGCCTTCACAGTTAGGCCCGCAGTTCGGAATCGTTCCAGTACCTGTCGTATATGCTCCAAATGCGTCGGCCAGTCAGCCGAGAAAACTGCCACGTCATCGAGATAGGGCAGTGCAAATTCACTCAGCCCTTCGCGGACCCGATCCCTCAGCCTTGAAAAACAAAAGGGCGCATTTTTCAGGCCAAAGCTCATGGTGGCGGGCTGAAACATTCCGAACGGCGTGATGAACGCGGCGTACCGGCTAGCTCGTTCTGTTAGAGGCACCTTCCAGTACCCGCGCACCAAGTGAAAGGTGGAGATGAACCTTGCTCCACTAACGAGCTGTACCCTCTCCTCAATATTAGGCAAGGGGTAAACTTGATCTTTGGTTATGGCGTTTAGTCTCCTCGACTCAAGGTCGGAGCTCTTTCCCAGGCACTTCGACCCAGGGGTTTATGCAAAATTTCGATTTTGGGGGATGTCGGTGGGATGTTTGGGGGGGCTGTTGTATAAATCCCTAGGCAGGGTGCTTGTGGTTGAGGAGTCTTTTTTTTTGGGGGGGGGGTGTCGAAGTTCTTCTGGAGGGGTGTTAGGGGGGTGTGTATAAATCCCTGCTTCGACCAACATCAAAGGAGAGCAATATTCGCTGTATCCGTCCCTTATCACACCCATCTCCAACATCTTGTTGATCTCCGCTTTCATAATCTCCGACTGCTTGGGAGACACCCTATACGCTTTTGACCGGAAAGGCGCTTCGGAGGCGAGCTCGATGTCATGCATGATCAAATGGGTTTCCCCTGGCTGTGCCGCAAAACATTCTGTTGTGTTGCTCGGCGCTGACGCAAGTACCGTCAGTGCGCATGCGCCGCGAGCAGCGAGTATAAGAGCTGCAGGGCGCTCGTTGCAATAAATGTTCTTTCCTTCCCCGGCACTTGGCGTGACTGTCATTTGCTATATCAACTGGCGACGAGGATGGCGGCAAACTGATAGCGTTACCGGCGTGTTCGGGACTGCTGCTGAAGGGGCGTCGACGGAAGCATGTCAAAGTTCTGGGAGTTTGACGCTTACGTCGAAGGCGGCGATGAAGACTTCAGTTCGTACGTCGAGCGGTTCAACCACTACTGGAAGGTTACCCAAATTGATGACGACAGCTTGAAGAAGTCCGCTTTCATCACAGCCCTCGGGAAGCACCCGTACAAGACCCTCAAGGATCTGCTGTTGCCCTCAAGCCCGGAGGAGAAGTCATTCGAGGACCTCGTGAAAGTCCTGAAAGAGATTGATTGATTGATTGATTAATTGTGGGGTTTAACGCGCCGACGCAACGCAGGCGATGAGGCGCGCCGTAGTGGAGGGCTCCGGATTAATTTTGACCACCTGGGGATCTTTATCGTGCGCCGAAATCTCGTACACACGGGCGTTTTTGCTTTTCGCCTCCATCAGAAAAGCGGCCGCCTCCTGAAAGAGCACTACGCACCGGGGAGTCAAGTCATAGCGGAAAGGTTCAAGTTCAACCGCCGATACCAGCTAGAAACGGAAACAGTTTCAACGTTTGCCGTGCAACTACGACACCTTGCTGCCAAGTGCGCAGTCGGGAATTTTCTGGACGACGCATTGCGCGACCGGTTCGTCGCGGGGCTTCGGAACCCTGCAATCCAAGCGGCGCTGCTCAAGAAGAAAGAACTTAACTTCGAGACAGCCTGCGAGTTGGCGAGAACCACAGAGTTGGCCGAAAAGGAGTCGAGAAGTTTCAGGCCGGCGGAAGCCTGCGCGTCGACAGAAGGGAGCGTGAACTCTATTGGGAAAAAGCGTCGTCCGCAGCACAAACCGATGGTGAGCCCGCAGTCAAACTTTTTCACTGCTGGTACTTGTCACAGATGCGGTGAGAAGCACGACGCTAGCGAATGCCGGTATCGGAAGTCGAGATGTCACTGGTGCAAAAATTTGGGACACTTGGCGAAGGTATGCATGAAAAAGAGAGGCAAAGCGGTCAACGTTCTTGAAGCAGATAGCGAGCATGACCAGTTGCAACTTTTTCACGTGCACGGAAGCCAACAGACTCAGCGTCCCTATCAAGTTGAAGTTAAAATTTTTGACCAGCCAGTGAGCATGCACATTGATACCGGGGCAGCTGTTTCTATTATCAACGACCAAGTCTTTGCGAAGCTGCCGCGACAAGTATAGCTGGAAAAATGCCCGCTCGAACTGAAGACGTACGGGGGCACTTTACTGGAAACGAAGGGCAGGCGAGTGTTGTCGTGGAATACGAAGGGCAAAGAAAAACTTTGCCTGTCGTCGTCGTTCCCGGACTACAACCGTGTTTGCTGGGACTAGATTGGCTCGCGAAGCTGAAACTAAACTGGGCTCACATTTTCAGCGTAGAAACGGAACAAAAAGTGAACTACTTGCTTCAGAAGTTCGGACGTGTTTTCCACGGAAATAGGCTTGATCAAAGGCCATCAAGCGCACGTGGTGTTGAAAGATGGAGTTCAGCCAGTGTTTTGCAGAGCCCGAGCTGTTCCCTACGCACTGAAAGACCCCGTCGAACTGGAGCTCCGCACGTTGCAAGAACGAGGAGTCTTGGAGCCAGTTCTGCAGAGCGACTGGGCCACACCGCTGGTGACAGTGCAGAAGGCTGACAACATGGTGAAACTTTGTGGAGACTACAAAATCACGCTCAACCCAGTTATAAAGACTGAGCACTATCCTCTTCCTTTAGTGCAGGACATTTTCGCTGTGCTTGGGGGTGGCAAGTTTTTCACAGTGCTTGACTTGTCAACGGCGTACCAACAAATTCAGGTGCATGAAGACTCTCAGAAATTGCTCACAATTAACACGCACCTGGGACTGTTTAAATGCCTGCGCATGCCGTACGGAATTTCAAACGCACCGGCCATTTTCAGTCTGTCATGGACGAGATGCTCAAGGGGCTCAATGGAGTTGCCTGTCACCTGGACGACGTCCTGATTGCGGGAGCCTCATTTGACGAATGCCTGAACCGTGTCGAGAGAGAGAGAGATGGAACTTTATTCAGGCATCCGGCGTGCAAAGGACACGATTCCCGGCCACGCAGGGCTCGGTCGCGTCCCCTCTATCTAACCACCCTAAGTCGCAAAAGTCCTAGGGCGTCGGGCTTAGACCCCGAGGCGGTTGGTCTCGGCGTCCGCTCGAGCTACTCGGAGCGCTCCCGGCCGCCACCGTCGGCCCCCGACCCCCACCTCCCGCATGGGAGGGCGGAGTGCCGGGAGGGACGGGCGGGCGCGGGGCCCCCTTTCGCCTTTGCAGAGCCAGAGCCGCCTCGAGCCGCTGGATGGCCCTCCTCTGTTGTTGGGGCTCCGCAGAGCCCACGCATTCGCGCACGTCCGGTGGGTACGGGTCCTGTGGGTCCTGTCTATCCCCCCCACCGTCGCGCACTGCACAGTCACAGCCCCACATGATATGGGTCAGGGTCGCAGTTTCGCGTTCACACACACTGCACCGAGCACTCTCGTAGAGGTCCGGACACACGTGCCGCGCGAGCGCCGGCGTCAGAACAGTCTCTGTCTGTAATTGCCTGAGCTTCACCGCCTCCGCCCGAGACAGGTCCCGGTGCGGGAGCGGAAAAGCACGCCTCTGGTCCCGATGCCAACGAAGCACCCCGCCGTAGTCGGTGAGGGGCTCCGCTTCTTCGTCGTCGTCGATGTCAGTTGTTTCACCGCAGTCCTCGAGGGATGACGACAGCGGACGGGATGTCGCGACCCGGCACGTGGCGAGACCACGGGCCGCAGCGTCCGCCTCCTCGTTGCGGTTGCATAGTCCGGGTGCCAGCTCCCGGCCCGCGTGGGCCGGGAACCACTTGATGATCGTAGTCTTCGTGACCCCCTGCGCTGCAGCCCCCGTCGTCCGCCAGGACTCCAGGAGCCGCGCAGTGCCACCACACACCACGCCGCGAGCAAAGTTGCGGATGGCTGTCTTTGAGTCACTGAGCACCGTGCGCACACCGGGCAGGCCCAGGGCCAAGGCGATCGCCGCCTCCTCTGCCTGGCTCGCCGACCGGGCGCACACGCTGCCCGCCGTCAGTAGTTCACCGGTGGAGGCCCGCGCGGCCACCGCCACGAACGTGCACGGTCGCCCACGGCACTTGGCCGCGTCCACAAACACCGCACCGTCGTCCTCGCTGTACTGGTGAGCAAGCGCGCGCGCGCGCGCGGCCCGTCTGCCGGCATTCCTCTCTGGGTCCACGTTCCTCGGGAGCGGGTACACGATCAAACTTCTGGCGATCTCGTCCCGAAGAGGGACCAGCTCGTCCGCCTCCGAAACGCCGCCGGCAGCCGATGATGCCGTGGGCCCTCCGCAGCCACCCGTGTCAGGAGGCTGTAGGCCCGCTCGTGCCAGGATACGGCGTCCCACGGCAGTGCTGCCCAGGCGCGCCAGTTGCGATGCTCGTTGCGCCTCGCTAATCTCCGACAGGGTGTTGTGCACCCCCAGAGACAGCAAGGCCGACGTCTTCGTGCCGTTCAGGAGCCCCAAGGCCCCCGTGTAGGCCTTGCGGATGGCCGCGTCGATGCGCTGCCGCTCCCCCTTGGTCCAGCGGTGAAAGGCCCCCGCGTACGCCGCGTGGCTGACCACGAAGGCCTGCAGCAGCCGCAGGAGACTCGCCTCCCGCATGCCTCGCGAGCGGGAAGACACCCGCTTCACCAGGCGCGTCGCGATGCCCATCTTCGTCACGATGTGCTTGACCGCCGTGCCGTTGGTCCGGTGCGCGTCCACGAACATGCCCAGGACCCGAAGGCCCGAGACGTGCGGGATTGGCGCCCCGTCGCCGGCACGAACCACGATGGTGCGTTCCGCCTCCTCGGCGGCCCGCTTCCTCCACCGACCGGGCGGGGGCAGGATCAGGAGCTGCGACTTCTGCGGCGAACACCGAAGTCCCGTGCCCGAGAGCGCGGCCTCCACGGCGTCCACCGCCTACTGCAGCCCGGCCTCGACGTCGCCGTCGCTGCCGCCCGTTGCCCAGATAGTCACGTCGTCCGCGTAGATGCAGTACTTGATGGCCGGCCCGAGCTCCTCCAGTCGCCGCGCCACCTCGATCATGACTAGATTGAAGAGGAGCGGCGAGATCACCGAGCCTTGCGGGGTCCCCACGCTGCCCAGCTCGCGCTCCTCCAGCTTCGCTCCGCCGACCTCCAGCCGCGCCGTGCGCCGGGACAGGAACGAACGGATGTACTCGTAGGAACGGCGCCCCAGACCGAGGCGCGACGCCTGAGCCAGGATCGCAGAGTGCCGCACCTTGTCGAAGGCGCTCTGCAGGTCCAGGCCCAGAATCGCACGATTGTCCTTCTTCGGGAGTCCCCCGGGGGGATCCAGGACCTCCCGCTGTAGCAGTAACATGGCGTCCTGGGTGCCAAGCTTCGCGCGGAAGCCCAGCATCGCGTCCGGGTACAACTCCTCTTGCTCCAGGTACCTCTGCCACCGGGTGTTCAGGACGTGCTCCAACACCTTGCCCACGCACGACGTGAGCGAGATGGGGCGCAGGTTCTCGATGCCCGGCGGCTTGTTCGGCTTCGGTAGCAGGATGGTCGTGGCCGTCTTCCACTGGCGCGGGAGACGGCCGCTGCGCCAGCACTCGTTGAAGTACCGGGTCAGCGACGAGATGGCCGCATCACTTAGGTTCCGGAGCGCCTTGTTGGTCGCCCTGTCGGGGCCGGCGGCCGATCGACAGTTCAGGGACTGCGTCGCCTGCCTCACTTCCCACTCCTCGATGTCTCGGTCGAGGGCGGGGTTCGGCGGGCCCGCGTATTCCGGGTGGTCTTTGTGCGGGGTCGAAGGGAGGTAGCGCTCGTTCAGGCGCTTGTGCATCTCTTCTTCGCCCAGCTGCTTGGTCGCCGTGTGTAAGATCTGCGCCATGCGGTTGCGCTGATATTCCTTGCTCTTGCTCTCGTCCATTAAATGGCGCAACAGCTTCCACGTGCCTCCGCGGTGGAGCTGTCCGTCGGCCTCGCTGCACAGCGCGAACCACTGCTGCGCGCTCAGTTGACGGCTGTAACGCTCGATCTCGCGACCGAGAGCCGCCACCCGCTTGCGCAGCGTGCGGTTGTGGCGCTGGAGCTTCCAGCGGCGCTGCAACGAACGCCTGGCCTCCAGCAGGTGCGCGAGGCGAGGGTCCACGCTCTCCGTGTCGTTCGACGTCTCGATCTCGGTCGTCGCGCCCTCAGTCGCGGCCACCAAGTCAGCCGTCCACTTCTCCACGTCTTCGACTTCACCCAGCTCCGCGTCCCGGAACTTGTGCCAGTCGGTCAGTCGATGCTTGATGTTCGTGCCGGCGCCACCGCCGTAGCCACTGCCCTCGCGGGGATGGCTCAGCGGCACCGTCACCTCCACGATGTAGTGGTCGCTGCCCAGGTTGTGGCCCGTGTTCCGCCACCGCGCCACGCCGCCGTCAGGCAGGAGCGCGAAGGCGAGGTCCGGGTTGGTGTCCCGAGCAGTCGACGTTCCTATGCGCGTCGGGTGCGCCGGGTTCGTCAGTAACGTGAAGTCGGCCTCGCTCGCGTCGTCCAGCAGGCATTTGCCCTTGGCCGTCGTGCGCGTGTAGCCCAACTCCATGTGCTGCGCGTTGAAGTCGCCGCAGACGATCGCCGCGGCGTCTCCTCCTCCCACTCCGTCTCTCCCGGACTGGTGGACCGCGTCTCTGATCTTGTGCAGCAGGGTCTTGAACTTCTGCTTGCCGTGCTGCGGGTTGCTGTAGACGTTCGCGACGAAGACCGTGGTCGTCGTCGTCTTCCTCCCTTTAGCGTTCTTGTCTCGACCTCTGCTGTTCCTGCCGGCTAGCACCAGCTCGGTGACGCAGAGCTCGATGGCGGTGTCCTTGTTGCCCAGGAACTTCTCGTGCTTGATACAGGCGATGCCCTTGCGGACGAACGTGCACACGCCCTGCGCCGCCCCCTTCCCGCATGCGCGGGCGCTCGGCGGGCTGGCGTGCGCACGGTAGCCGGGCAAAGTCATCACCTTCGGGTCTTCGGCGTGCGTTTCCTGCACCGCTATCACGTCGGGAAGCTCCGACGGATCCAGCGAGCGCAGGTGCTGCTGCAGTACTGCCTTCCGACACCGAAAGCCGTTGGCGTTCCAGTGCCAGACGCGTAGCACTCCTTCTCCGCGGCGACCCCCCATTATGGCGATGGCAGTGGAGACTCGGATGCGTTGCAGTAACGTTGCACGGCGGTGTCGACGAGCGCCTGCAACCTCTCGGGGCTAATTTGCTGTTGGATCTGCTGTTGGAATTGCTGGAACTGCTGTTGCATCTGCTGTTGCAGCTGTTGTTGCTGTTGCTGCATGACTTGGGTGATCTTGTTGAGGAGACGGTGCTCGAGGTTCTCGAGATTCTTCCCCCAGTAGTTTGTGATGTTGGTCAGTTGACGGATGCGGTTGTTCAGGCCCGCGTAGCCCAGGGGCTGTTTCGCGGCCGCGGCATCGACCGCAGTCTTCGCCATCGCTGCCGACGACGTCGACGTCCTGGCAGCGGCGTCCCCGCCGTCGCCGTCCTCGCCATCGTCGTCGCTTGCGCTTAACACCTCCTCGTCGTCTTCTTCTTGGTCTTCTACCTTCCTCCTGTCCTCCCGCTCCGTCTCCTTCTTCTTGGAAGACGATACGGTTGCGGTGAATTGGAAGGCCCTTGACGTGGTCGGTTGCGGTGACGGTGCACCCGAGGTAGAATCCCTCGTTACAACCGCCATCGCCGGCTTCTTCTGTTGTTGTTGGACCGCCACAGTCGTTGCGACGGCTGGGCCCGGGCTCTTGCCCGCCTTGAGTTGCGTGATGGTGTTGCGCTGCTGATTGATCGTCAGCTGCATCGTGTTTATCTTCGCTTGTTGGCGCTGCATGGCTGCGCGCATTTCTTTCATGGCTTCCCGCATCTCCTCCATGGCTGCTCTGTGGTCTTCGTCGCTGCTGCTGCCTCCGCCGCTTTTATTGCCAGCGCGGCGCGACGTCGGGCCGGAACTGCTGACGCCTCTTCCCCTCGGGGCGGACCTCTCTCTTTCCCATTGTTCTGCTCTTGTCGCAGCTGCAGCCGTGCCGCCGGAGCTCTTCTTCCCCGCTCCCTGCTGCTGCCGCCGCCGCGATGCGGAGCGCTGCCGTCGCGGCGCTGCGGTCGCAGTCATCGCCGCAGTCGCCGCCCCTCCGGTAGTGACGTCGGCCCACGTGGGGCCGCCTTCTCCTGGTGTCAGTTTGCGCCAATCGCGGCTCTCCGCCCTGCTCCCGTCCCTGTGGTTCCTCTCCAGTTTCCGGAACTCGTCCCTTCTGGAAAGTCTGACCTTCAGGGCCGGTTGCAAGGGCGCCGGCGCCATCTTGGTGGTCGTTCGCTCTTCGGCCTGCTGTCGGGCCCACTGCCGTTTCTTGATCTGCAGCGGCGTCTTAAATTTGTTCTTGCAGCTGCCGGCGCCCGTAACGTGCGCGCCGCCGCACAGTCTGCATCTTGGTCGGCAATATTCGGCGTGGTCCGCGCCCGGATTTCTCCTGCCGCAGGCGAAACACACCTGGGCGTTTGGCGTAGGACACACGTCCTTTCTGTGCCCCACCTGTCCGCAGGTCTTACAGACTTCTCGGTGTTGGCGGTACAGGGTGCATTTGGTAATAAAGCCGCCGTACTTGACGTAATGCGGCACCTTTTGGCCTTCAAACAGAATCACCACCGAGGTGGACCCACCCAGGCGGTGCGCGGCCATGGCCGTGGGGTTGTGAGCATTGACCACGCGGCGCCGGATGTCTTCCTCCGATTCCTCGTGGCCTACGCCGCGTATAACGCCGCGGGACGTGTTCTCGGGGGTGGCCCAGTACGCGTACGTTTCGTACATCACTTCCCCGACTGTGATCGCTCGGGTCGATCCGTACTGGTTAGCCCGCTTCTCACTGGGCGTACTGATGACGATAATATTTTGGGCGGCATTTGGGGACACAGAATCCTCGTCCGCCTCCTCTTCACCGACTCCCGCCGCGGCGAAGATGGCTCCCCGCAACGCAGTCATCGGTGTTTTAGCGATAACCAACCCGCCGCGCGGCCGGACGACCACGCGGATCTCGTCGCGAGACGCGAAGCTCGGCATGCGAGCCGCCCTCGCCATCTCGGCATTCACCTTAGCGGCGAACTGAGCCCGCGTGGGCTGCTGTCTTCCGACCGCGCGCGCGTTGCTATTAGAATTCGAAGCTGAGCCCAAGGTGCTCGGCTTACCTGGTTGCGAGGAGCCCTGCTGCGACGGGGCTCCCGATGCCTTCAAATTCTTCTTTGCGCGGCGGGAAACCACTTGAGTCCACCCGGCACACAACACCACAGAGTCCTCCCCACCTTCCGCGTCGTCGGCGAGTGTCACGGCGGCGGCGGCAACGGAGTCGTCGTCGTCGACGCTGGCGGCACCCCCGGTAGCAGTCCGGCGAGAGGTAGGAGCAGTAATGGCGACCGTCTTCCTCGCCGCGTTGCCGGCGTCGTCGCGGCCGGTCGGGTCGCGGCAACACTTGCGAGTCGGATCCGTCGTCGTCGTGGCAGCGGGCGTAGTGTCCATTTCTTGGAACTCGTTGTCTTCGTTCTCCATGGCTCCGCGAAAATCCGCGGAGCCCGCCGGGGCGAGGCGCGAGGCCTCCCCGGTAGCGGCGGCGACCGTACACGTGGCCGCCGTGGCCGGTGTCGACGTTAGGCTTAGTCGGGCCGGCCTCGCCTCACACACGAAAACACTCGCTAATTCGCCAAAAATGGGCGAAATGGCCCAAACTTGGTGTCCACGGGTTCCGGAGATCAAACGGAACACTCACGTGTCGAAGTGGGCCAGGTGGGGTGAGATGGACCGCCGAAATTTGGCATATTTCACGGAGCCGATGCAAGGCACGAACGCTCGCTCCGGCGACCGCAGCGCCCCCCCCCACCGTGTCGAGGCCGTCCTGGAAAGGTTTCAGCGCCACGGAGTCCGGTTGAAGGAACAAAAATGTCACGGGTTCCGGAGATCAAATGGAACACTCACGTGTCGAAGTGGGCCAGGTGGGGTGAGATGGACCGCCGAAATTTGGCATATTTCACGGAGCCGATGCAAGGCACGAACGCTCGCTCCGGCGACCGCAGCGCCCCCCCCACCGTGTCGAGGCCGTCCTGGAAAGGTTTCAGCGCCACGGAGTCCGGTTGAAGGAACAAAAATGTAAGTTTTTTCAAGACCGTGAGGTATTTGGGCCACGTTGTTGACAGTGCCGGAATCCACCCATGTGAGGAAAAGATTGAGGCGGTGAAAAACGCACCAGCTCCGACAAACCAGACAGAGCTCAAGGCATATCTAGGAATGCTAACATTCTACTCGAAGTTCATTCCCCAGATGTCAGCAAGGCTAAAGCCTTTGTATAATCTTCTACAAAAGAACCAGCCCTGGCATTGGTCCCAAACCGAAGAAAGAGAGATAAAACATTTATTATCATGTCCAGCAGTAGTGGGGTGGGGAAAGAAGGGATGGGGCGGCGAGGTGTGTGGTGGACCTCCCCGCTACGGCCGCCTACTCACTGCGCGTCTGGGTGGAGCGGCGTTTTCGGCCGTTGCCGCGCGAGGATGTCCATCACCTGCCGGACCGTGCCGCGTTGATGGCCGATGTCGTCGCTTCTTATGGCGAGTGCCATGCTTGGTGGCATTGGGTCTTGGGTGTCTTCTGGGGGCCTGCAGTCCCATAAAAGATGTGGTGTTCTAGCCCTGGCTGCGTTGCAGTGTTGACAGTGGTCGGTCGGGTAAACCGTGGGGCAGATGTGCTTGGCGAATACGGGGGTCCATATCGCTTCCGTTTGGAGTTGACGGAGTATCGTCGACTCCGCTCGTGGGAGGTCGGGGTGCGGCGGTGGGTACTTTCGTCTGGTGTCGCGGTACCAGGCTAGAATCTCACCGTATGTGAGGAGCGGCGTAGAGAAATGCTTCCAAGAAAGCAAACGGTGGCTCACTCATGAAAGCGTCCTCACTTTCTACGATCCGTCAAAACTTAGTGTCGGACGCGTCAGCCTACGGTGTGGGGGCAGTGCTTTTTCATGTAGTTGATGGCCATGAAAAACCAATTGCGTATGCCTCCCGAACCCCCGAACCTCGAAAAAGAGGCTCTAGCAGTTGTATTTGGAATCAAGCGATTTCACAAATACATCTTCGGTCGGGAGTTTACAATATACTCGGATCACTTGCCTCTGAAGGGTTTACTAGGTCACGACAAGCCTATTCCTGCATCAGCCGCAGCTCGAATGCAAAGGTGGATGCTTCTACTGGCAGCATACCGCTACACATGGCAGTATCGCAAGGGGCAATCCGTCGCAAATGCGGACGCACTATCGCGCATTCCGTTGAAGAACGCGCGCGATGCAAGTGACTACGTCCAGTTTTTCTCAGCGGCTCAGAATTTGCCCTTATCAGCGGACTCGATTCGAAAGGAAACGCAGAAAGACGCTGCGTTATCGAAGGTTCTGTTGTACACGAGAAGCGGCTGGCCTTCAAAAGTAACCGATGAAATGCTGGCACCGTACTTTAATAGGCGCCACGAACTGTCTATAGAACGTGATTGTGTCACGTGGCAGGCACGTAGGCAGGGGGGGGCCCAGGGGGGCCCGGGCCCCCCCCCGAAATTCGTCCAGTCGGCCTTTAAAGCCAGAGAATAGAGGCACAAGTACAAGTTGTGGTGTGCACATTTAAACAAACGAAAAACAAACAATAGTCAAGGAGCTCACCAAGAACAGCTACCCAAGAACCTTTATTCGGAAAGCACTTCAATTCCGAAAGCACAGCAACGCTCGCCGAGAAATTCAGCGTACGGCCACCCCAATCGGGTGGTGCACGAAAGCCCACGATTTCAAAAGCCCCGCGCCGGAAGCCCCACTCCTTATGCCCCGTTTTGGAAAGCCCCGTACTCATAAGCTCCCAACACATTTGCCCGTGTGCCGATTGCCCCGCGCCGGAAGACCCCCTCTTAAGTCCCTTACTCATGATTTAAGCCCACAGCTGTCTACGTTTTTTTCTTCGTAATTTTAACGCTAAAATGCTATATTTTTGGAAGCTCGCTTCCATTTTTTCAAACGATTTGAGTCGTAGTGACTCATGATATCCTGAAGACGCCTGTCGCAGTCCGCGGGTATTTTTTTTACACTCTCCATAATGCCGTGCAGACCCCTGCTGGTGCGGGCTTCTCTTCCATAAGTGATTGCTTCCATTTTTTGCGCCTGAAGAGGTACAGGTGGTAGAGAACTGCAGATGACGTTGGTCTCGGTTAAGAATAACCAATTTATGACCAGTACGCTTTGCAGCAGAACGCCGAAAATCCCAAATGAGCACTGCTTTCAACAAAATATATGCATGTTGCAGAGAACACTAAAAAGGAGGCTTTCCAACTTTCAAAATAGTTCGGCGGGGTAACGCAGGGGTCACCACACAGCAATGCACATGAACGCAGAACGCCAAAATCTTACAAGTTCTTCGTAATTACTTTAGAAAGCGACAGGTTCCTTTCCCCAAGCAATTGCGGGCAATCACACAGCTGTTTCGCATGCGCAGGAAAATGGAAAAAAATAATGTTACTTTCGCTGATTTTTCAAATAAAGATACTAATGATGCTAATGCAGGGTACCATGAATTGTTTCTGATATATTTATTGCCTGTGTTCCCTTTCGTACTCGTTTGATTCCTATGTTTTGTATAAGCCCCTCCTGCTTGAATCAAAGTTTTGACCTGCAGTATCTGTAAATCAATCAATCAATCAATCAATCAATCAATCAATCAATCAATCAATAAATCAATCAATCAATCAATTAATCAACCAATCAATCAATCAATCAATCAATATTTATTAAAGTGCCCAGGAACAGCCGCAGCCTTCGTTCTGGAGCACTGAGAGGGGAAAAAAAGGCAGCATTGAAATACGTCAGCGGCTGACAAGTAAACAGACAGTAAAAAGGGTGGGTGAGTGAAGAACGATATAAAACTCGAAATACTACGAAGAATAAAATTAAAAGTGGCATCCAACCTACATTGCACGATTAACAGAGACTGTAAATTATGGTACATTGCAAAAACACATCGTACAATAACCGTAGCGATAGGGTGAAGCGTTAATTACACAAAAATATATGAAACAAAGTACAGGAAATATTTGTAACTATTCGCAGAAAGTGATAAGTTACAGAAACATTTGTTACTGTTGCCTGCCGGGGCCCCCTAAAAATGTGCGATGTAAGAAGAGTCGACAACAAAAGTGTGTCATAGTACATACAACAATTACACCCGCAGCATCATCATACACGGACAAATAATAATAATAATAATAATAATAATAATAATAATAATCAATCAATCAATCAACCTTTATTTTTGGTGCCCAGGAACAACCCTAGGGGCTTGGTACTGGTACACCATATACAAGCATTCATAAAAACAAACTAAAATCAAGACAACACAACACAGAAAACCGTATATATGAAAGAAACAATAAGATAAAAATAGTTAATAATAATAATAATAATAATAATATTAATAATAATAATTAATAATAATAATAATAATAATAATAATGATGATCAAAAGTCGTCAGAGATAAAAAGAAATAATCAACCATAGTATTATTTAAAAGCTGCGCTTATGCCGGCTATTATCCCACAACTAAATAGGACTTTATTTTGTGAGGCCGCATAACTTTCCACAGATTTAAAATAACGCGGAATTAAGAGCAAGAGCATGTTGTTGCGACTGCGGGGTATCGTGATCGAAGTGGACGAGATTGGTGTCGTGCCGGGGCAGTCATCAGGACCAAGTCGATCAAGAAAGAAAGCTTTATACTAGTATTTACATGTTCAGGGTCTGAGTGAACAGGCATTGCGTTCCTGGTGGCGCGAGAATAAATAGACTTTGTTTGGTCCATCCCTGTTCTTCCTGTCTCCACGCTGTGGTCGGGAGGCACCAATCAGGAAAAATTCCGAAGAGTTCAAAATGCACGCATGTGCGCGCACACACACTGAGAGGGCATCTTTCCCCTTCTCGTAGCTGAAAGTCTGTCGCCTCCGGTGGCACTTTCTGCCGAAGGTCGACGTCCCTGGGACCACCAATATCGAAGTCCCGGAAAAGCATCTCCTGCATTCCCACGCTCTGGGACTCGTTGAACAACAGCGTCCCGGGCATCGGCCACATGCCGCCATTGAGGGAAACCGTCAGCACGCAGCACGCCGACGAAAGGGAGATGCCGCCCAGGGCTTCTGTCATCACCTACGGTTGTTAGGGCCGCATTCGGCCCGCCCAGCGTATGGGTGCTCGAAGTCGCCGACAAGCGGATTAGCCACCGCAGCACGGATCACCGCCGTGCAGTGGCGGCAACTTGGGGAGTATTCAAGTGCTTTGTTTGACTGATAGCTGCGCGGCGTGGGAACACGCACGCGTACGGCTTTGCTTTGCCGCAGACGCAGAGTTTTTCCGCGACCTGACGGCGGAAGCTAACCGAAAGCTAGGAAAAGGGGACTTCTGTATGGAAAGCGACGTCTTGACGACCCATTAACCCGTTCGACCCCGCTGGCGCCTCTGCGAACCCCACCACATTTTGTCCGCTGCCTGTGTCGTCGGGCAAGCGACCGCGTGGCGGAAGGAGTAAACAGGAATGAGCGGATATGCGGCTCTCCAGTAAGTGTACACGGGCGGCGTCGTCTGCTCTTACTTTGGGCATGCGGCCGCCTCAGCACGGCGGTGACTTCGCGGCTGATTGCATCTTTAGTGGATGCGCAACATGCGAAAGGAAGCAAAGTGTGGAATTAGTTCTCAGCTGGGTGACTCCGTTGAATGCCGCGCCGCTGGGACACGCCTTCGGCGCCCGGAGGTCCGGTTCAGCCGCGAGTCGACGCGAGCAGTTCATATCTATCCAAGTAGGACTCTCCGCTGTCCTCAGTTTGAATTCGACGAACGGACTTGCTGGGGTCCGCCGAAGAGGGAGAAGGGAGGGCGACTCCTCGGCGCTCCTTCCCAGGTCATGTTCGCCGCGGGCTGGCACAGCGAGGCATGATTCAGCCGATTCGGCACCTCTGCTCGGCGCTCCTTCAGACCAAGCAAATTTGTGTCGGGGCGCTCTGGCGCAACAGGACGCAGCCATGGTGCCACGCAGCCAGAAGGTGCCAGCCAGGGTTCAACTTCAGCGGCCAGGACAAACGATAAAATTAACAAGCTTCTTCGCTAAAGTTCCGAAGGTGGGTCCTGTGTTTCTTATTGCCTCTGCTTGTTACGCCCGCTTTAGCGAATCGGCAACTTAGTAATTCCCAGCTTGTGAGCTTCTGAGCAATACTATGATACTGGTTTTGCCATAAATGTCTATTTAGATAGTTCACTCACTTGAAGAGTTCATGGACACCTCCCCTGATAAAGCAACAGTGTCCACCGCTCATTGCCTCCGTCAGCAAATCTGTTCACTCAACTTTCTTTTATGCCTCGCTGTTAGTGAGACATTCCTAGGCCTCACACACCACTTGTCTGTGTATCTGCAGAGCCCAGCTATGGACATGAGCGTCGCCTTCAAACAGGTTGACCTGGTGCTGACTAAACTCGAAGAGATGGGCACTAACGCGGAGGAAGAATTCCACAAAATATTTTCTCTATGTCAAGATAGGGCGGTGGAGTTCGGAGTGAAGTGCGAAATTCCACGGGTGGTAGGAACACAGAGATACCAGGCAAACTACCGTTGTAGTTTTGCGGAAGATTACTACAGGCGAGCCACCTTCATTCCATACGTAGATGACCTGAAAGCTTCCCTCAAACGGCGCTTTGCAAACCATCGGAAAACACTGCAAATTTTGCAATTTGTATTGCCAAAGCACGCCTCCAAGGGCAAATTTGGACCTGTGCAGCCGGCCTTCGATTTTTACCTCAGAGATATGACGCCAAAGCACGCCTCCAAGGGCAAATTTGAACCTGTGCAGCCGGCCTTCGATTTTTACCTCAGAGATATGACAACAACGCATATCCTTACACTAAAAGGTGAATGGGAAATCAGGAAAACTAAATGGCAAGCCATGCAAGAGGAAGAACTTCCCCGCTTTGCGACGGACGCTTTAGCTGAATGCGACAAAGACCTCTTGCCGAACTTTCACGCACTCCTCAAGATATTGGCAATGCTCCCAGTGACTACAGCTGCTGCAGAACGCAGCTTCTCGACACTCAAAAGAGTGAAAACGTATTTGACGAACCGGACGGCGGAAGAGCGGCTTAATGGCCTGGCCCTTATGCCCATTCATCGGATGCAAGTCAGTGTCGACGAAGTTATCGCTGTGTTAATGGAGAAACCACGACGTTAGAAAATTGCAGCGTGAACCGCTCTTTTCGGCCAAGCTACATGTTCGTTTTTTTTTCTTTTGCATTGACTTTTACTATACAGTAAAACAATCGCAATGCCATTCTTTAAAATTGCTTGCTGTAGAAAAAAATGTTAGCATTTTGCATCTTTTGTGATTATGAAAGCATCCATGTTTTGGTTCTTTGTGTTCAATAAAACTGATTTCCAAAATATATGTCTGTTTTTTGTTTAGAATCGCTGTCATAAAATGGCTCACGTTCTTCTCGCCGGCCTGTTGTTGAGACAGAGAGTGATAGCGAAAGCGTCTGACAATTTTTTTTTTATATGCCGCACATCTCCCTGATTGAGCGCCTGATTCATTTGCATCCCCCCTTATTTTGTCACTCCTCTTTTTGTCACTGGCTCTGTACGGCCCTTCTTGGTGGAGATTGGGTGGAAAGTGCACACGCACTAGCTTTACTGCAGTGTCAAAAACGCTTTCCATCTCGGATTAACTCGCCTCTTGCGCTGCATTCCCCTTTGTTGTCGTTCTCTTCTAATAATTAGGTGCCTTCTATATTTCTGGGCAATTATTTTCTTTTTTTTTTGCCATGGAAAGAGTTTGTTTCGAGCAATTAGGCCTGGGCCCCCCCCCCCCCGAAAAAAAATCCTGGCTACGTGCCTGTCACGTGGCGTAACCGTGTTGTTGTGCCGTGTTCGTTGCAAGGTCCGGTCTTGCGGCTGCTCCACGAAGGACACCCGGGAGCCACTCGGATGAAAATGCTGGCACGAAGTCACGTGTGGTGGCCTGGGCAGACCGAAAGCATTGAACAAACGGTGAAAGTGTGAAACTTGCCAGCTGACTCAAAATGCCGCCCCGCGCTTGCCCTAACGTCATGGGAATGGCCCAGGGGTTTCCCCAGGCATCGAATCAAGGGGGGGTGTCTCAATGGCTCTGGGAGGGCGGGGGGGTCATAAACTAGAAAAGCTGTTTTTTTATCCCACTAGTTAAATAATAGACGTCTGTTGACCAAACGCTCATCCCCGTGACGTACGTTTTTCATTTTCTATATATATATATATATATATATATATATATATACACCTGATATATATATATACACCTTCTATTCAATCTAAAAAAAAACAAATTTACAGAAATTCATTTTTTACCATGAAAGGTCCGTATTCAGTTTTTTTTTTTAATTTCTCGCCATTTTTCAGCGTATAAGGACATTTTCGAACTTGTTACCAGGGCCAGTGACGAAATTTGAGTTCTTGAAACAATGTTTAGGTAGTACACAAATTATGCAGCACTTATAAATCAGGCACCGATTGTACGCTCCCGATTTATTAAAACGCCAGGATTAGCTTCCGTAGCGCTTTTCGCTACTCCCTGGCTGGTAGCAATGTGCTCGCAGCGTGGTCAGCCTCAAACCACTTTGCCCCTTTCCTTTGAAAGCCTTTTTTGTGTGCACATACGAACTTGCCACGAGCTGTCGAAAAAAAGGAAATAAATACGTGCAACGCTAACAGCAAGCTCGGGGGGCGCACTTTTGTTTATTTTGCCCGAGGCTACTGCCAAGAATAGCAGACGGGCATCCAGCGCATGCGCAGATGATACTGAAAAAGGTCCATACAAGGACTGACAATAGTGAAATTTGGGGATTCAAGGGGGGAGTGTCCAGAAAAACTAGGGGGGGTCTACACACCCCCTAGGGGGGGTGTAGGGAAATCACTGGAATGGCCGACTCGGCGTTGGCAAAGGATTCACCTGGATTTTGCTTACAGCAACCCGAATTGGTTGTTGGTGCTTGTGGATGCCTACTCTAAGTGGGTTGACGTCGTATGCATGACCGTCACAACGGCCGCAAAAACTGTGGAAAAGCTGCGAACCATTTTTGCAACGTTCGGTCTACCAGAAGAGGTAGTGACAGATAATGGTCCGCAGTTTGTTTCTACCGAGTTCACGACGTTCCTTTCATCCAACGGCATACGCCATAAAAAAGACACCACCTTATCATCCAGCGTCTCACGGCACTGCGGAACGACTTGTACAGACCGTTAAGAAAGATCTCCAAAAGCAACTGCAGGATGAAAAAAAGCGAGGTGTGCAGAAGACTATTCAGCACCGTGTCGACCAGTTTCTTTTCCACTACAGGAACACCCCTTGTGCAGCAACGTCCAAGACTCCAGCGGAGCTGTTCCTGTCATGGACCCCGAGGACACGGCTTACACTGCTACATCCTCAGCTCGGGGATCGCCCGGAGAACGAACGGGTGGGCACGGAACATCCTGCTTCCCGGTGGCGCGAGTTCAACGAAGGTGACAGGGTGCGGCTGAAAGGAACGAGACCAGGTGACCCTGCGTGGCTAGTTGGAACATTATGAGGCGAGTGAGTGCGGTGACATATCCTGTGAACGTCAACAACGAAGAGCGTTATGTGCACGCCGACCACTTGGTAGCAGCTACATTTCCCGTTCCTGAGCCAAGAGTGATTCGTCACCCTGTACCCTTGCCAAGACGTCTGCCCCGTCAATTCTCAGAGCAGTGCCCTGGTGAGACTCAGCCCGAGCCTGAACCAAGCCCGGTGCCAACTTCTTCAGGACCACCAGCTGAGGAACACCACGAGATAATGGGACAACAGAGAGAGGGTTCAGAAACCATTCTTCGGCCATCGACGCCCTCCAATTCCAACGCTGCAAGCTCGAACGTCGGAGGCGAGCAAAGCTTGGAAACTCGAGTGCCAGTCTCCCCCGCACCTCTCCGTAGAAGCACAAGACCCAAGCGAAAGCCAGATCATTGGGGCTACGAATAAGAAAAAAATAAGGGGGGAAAAAGAGTTGATATAGCAAATGGCAGTCACGCCAAGTGCCGAGGAAGGAAAGAACATTTATTGGAACGAGCGCCCTGCAGGTCTTATACTCGCCGCTCGCGGCGCATGCGCACTGACGGTACTTGCGTCAGCGCCGAGCCACAACACATTCCAGGAATTTCCTAATAACACCTTCTAAATCTCGCACCTGGTTATCGTATAAGCCACTTTTGTCGACGGCGCCAAGCACAATTTCCTCTACCGACGGATTAACTTTGCCCCCACAACTGGAAACGTCGACCGAAACTTCCGGTAGGGTGTTCAAAGCGATGCTGACGATTTCCGTTCTTTCAAAGAATGGTTTCATCAAATTCACATGGCAAACTCTCTCTTCACGTCTCCGCCCTGGTAGTCTCACTGAGTAGTTCACGTCAGAGATGCGTCGGATAACTTCCGCTGGCCCATCCCAGTGAACCTCGAGACGATTCTGCCTATTCGGTCGCAGGATCATCACCTTGTCTCTCTCTGCGAACGACCTGCTCTTCGCATTTCGGTCATAATAGCGCTTTGAGACTTTCTGCGCCGCTTCCAAGTTTTCTCTCACCAATCCTTTGCAATAGTTCTACTACATACTCTACCACAGTCCGGTCAACCCTTGATCCTCCCAAAGCTCCCGAATCCCCGAAGATTTCTCCCGTACACTAACTCGGCAGGGGCGAACCCTGTTCCCTCGTGCGGCACCGTTCGCGAGGCAAACGAAGTGCCCGGATGGCAACAGTCCCAGTCCGCTTTCCTTTCGTGACACAAAGCCTTCAACACTTTCTTGAGCACAGCGTGCCATCGTTCCACGCTGTTGCTCTGCGGGTGATAAGCTGAGCTGCGATACATCCGGATTCCACATTTTTCGAGGAAAGTGGTGGTTAGCGCACTCGTAAAAGTCGTACCCTGGTCTGATTGTATTTCCGCAGGAAATCCCAACCACGAAAATATCCCAAGCAAAGCATCGACCGCTTCGACGGAAGTCGCTTCCTTCAACGGTATGGCCTCCGGAAACTTGGTTGCCGGGCACAGTAGCGTCAGTAGGTACCTGTACCCCGACTTAGTCCTTGGAAGTGGCCCCACCACATCAACCACTACTCGGTGGAATGGCTCGGAAATGATAGGAACACTCACCATTGGGGCCTTGCGCCTATATATCATTCGACTTTCCCACCCTTTGGCAGGTCTCGCAAGTTCGCACGAACTGCTGCACGTCTCGAAAACACCCTGGCCAATAAAATTCCTGTAGTAACCTTTGTTTGGTCTTGCTTATTCCCAAATGGCCTGCCCACGCGTGATCGTGGCACAGAGCGAGCAAACCTTTTCGATACCTATCCGGCACCACTATTTGATCTTATTTTCTTCCGCGCTTGTCTTCGTACTTGCGATACAGAAGTCCCTGTCTTTCTTGGAAGGTGATATTTTTAGATGCAACACCTTCCTCTGAGTTAACTGCCAGAACCTGCAGTGACGGATCATTTTTCTGCTCCGCTATAAAAGCTTCGCGGTCAGTATTCAGCAACTGTTCGTAAATGGGCGCAGTGGGTGCTAACACTGTTGTCTGAAGCTCCCCCTCGCTTACCCTTTCTGACGGGCGCCCCCTTCCGGAAAAGGAAAAAAAGGAAAAAAAAATGTTCCCTACAAAAATAAAAGCAACCTAAATAAAAACAGGAACAACCCTGCACCAGCTGTGCTATAGCAGGTTAATGCCGATCAGAAAAATAAAAGAACGGAAAGCCCGGAAGCTCCAAAACCTTTTGGAAAAAAAGCCCCCTTCCGGAGCCTGGGATGCCCCTGAGTCACCGTCGTAAGTTTCTGTTATCTCAGGAACAGAAGCATTAGATTCTGGTTGCGCAACCATCTCGACCAAACTCTCCGACTCGTCTACTTCCACCTCACTTGGCTCACGGCTGTAACATAGCTCGTGCGCAAGTTTCCGCGCCTTAGATCGTGTCAGTGCCATTACTTGCGCGTCTGTGAAGGCGCATCCCCTTTCGTTTAGCAACGCCTCGGAGCTGTTCGAGAACAGGTACGGATAGCTTTCCGGCAGCCCCTTTGAAACAGCGGCAATAGTCTCCAGGACCCCGAACGGTCCTTCGATTTTCACCTTTGCTGTAGGTAAACATACCGAATCCTCACTCACTGCCTGTCTTATCCACGCACACCCTGACACGCAGTCTTCCGCTCTCACGTAACTCGGGTGGACCACGTCCATGGTAGCTGCCGAATCCCTAAGCACCCTACATTTCTGCCCATTTACCATGACTTCCTTAGTGTACGGTTTTAGCAGGTCATGGTTGTTTGGATGGCTGCTCACGCACGCAAAAGCCGGCCTCTCATTTCGGCAATTTCGAGCGAAGTGTCCCGGCTGTTTGCAGTTGTAACACATTACACGTCGCCTGACATCAAAATTTCTCGGCGGGTCTTCGGGCTCTCTGACGGCCGTTTTCGGTATCGCGTCCGGTGCACCATTGCTCCCCTGCTGTCCTTTATAGCCTCCATGAAGCGGTTCTGTGGCGCCGGAAAGAAATTTCCCTTTCTCCACTGGTCCTGGCGCGCATCCTGACTGACTCTACCTTCTTTGATGTTTCGGATAGCCACGTATTCATCCGCCAGCTCGCTGCCTTCTTCACGGATACGCCAACCTGCCGGTCCTTAACCCACAAGCGCATGCTTTCCGGCAAGGTCTCGTAAAACCGCTCTAAACACATGAGGTCTTTCAATTTAGAAAAATCCCCATCGGCGTCAGAGCCTTTGACCCATTCTGTGAAGTTATCGCTCAGTCCGCAAGCAAACTCAACGAAGCTTTCGTTTGGCTTCTTTTTTGTCTTGCCGAAACCTCCTTCGAAACTCCTCTGCCGAAATCTTGTACTTCGCGAGCAGTCTCGACTTCACCAAATTGTAGTCTTGTGCATCGCCAGCACTTCGGCGTGCCACAACCTCCGATGCTTCCCCCGGAAGCACCGACAACAACCTCTGTGGCCAGGTATCGCGGCTGAATGATTGCCTCTCACACAATCTTTCAAAATTTACTAGGTAGAGACCGATGTCATCTCCCGTCTTGAATAGCTGAAGCAAATTTGTCATCTTAACTGCGCCTCCTTGGGCGATTGAGGAATCCCCATTTGCCAGCCTAGCTTGCTGAAGCTTTATTTCCTCAAGCTTAATCTGGGCATCTCTGGCATCTTTCTCGTCCTGCCTCTTCCGTTCCTCATCCTGCCTCTTTCGCTCCTCTTCCTTTTCCTTTTCCACTCGGCAAATTTTGGCCCACGCATCTGAAATTTCGTCCTCAAAATTCACCTCCTGAATGGCGCTGCGAATTTCCGGTTTTCTCATTTTTGCATTCACCTCTAGCCCCAACTCCGCTGCTAGCAGCAGCAACTCGATCATCTTTCGTGCACTTTGATATTCCATGCTTGGCGAGAGCTTTCTGCCCGCAAGCACAAATTAACTACACACCCGGTGGCCGTCAATTTAGCGCCTGATTTGAACCCTGTTCAAAATCGTCTGGCAAAGCGTAGTCGCTCAAGCACTTATCAGCGTGCGGTGCCTGTGTCTCCCGGAGCCACGTTGCGTCGGTCGATCCCGGATCGCCGTTGCCGCACCTTCTCCACACGTCAGGAAGGCCTCGTTGTCTTCCTCCTCGAGTCTTCCGTCCGCTCTTCACTCGCACCTTCTTCGTCGCTCGTGTCTCCCGGAGGACACGATGATGAATCCGCGCTGATCCCGGATCAGGTGGTTCTTCTGCACGAAGTTCTTTCGTCCGCCTTGGCTTATCCCGCCGCTGCCAACAAGTTTGTTGTGAGGTTGGGCAGACTGCGGACCGGTGACGATGGAAGGTCGTTTATTCCGGGCTACATCCTAACGAAGGAGGCCCCAGGCCTTTTGTCTTTCGGACGAGCGTTCCGTGGCAGCCGTTCTCTACCGCTGTTTAAAGACGACTCTCCCGTTGCTCTCCCCTCCGGAGGTCCCGAGTCACTGGCACCGCCCTGGCCCGGCGGCTCCGAGAAGCCGGCCTTCGGTCTCCTCTGAAGCCGCGACCCGCTGTCCCCCCGATTCCGCCGGAGCGCACACGTGTTCCTTTTTTACGACCGGCCACCCAGCCGATGGGGAGGGCTCCCCTCCCAGAGTCCCGCACGCGACACGGTGCACCCCCTACGCCGAAGCCGTACAACTGTCTGCCGTTCAAACCAACGTTTAACGTTGGTTCAAACAGCCTCTGATCACCATTGCGCAAGAACTGGGCAAACGCAACGATAGTCACTCGTACTGTACCTGGCAGTGGAACTGTAGAGGATACAGGTCCAAACGAGGGCTCCTAGAACAGCATATCAACCACACACGGCAAAACCACCAGACTGCACCAGATATATCATAGCATTACAAGAGACAGAGGTCACAGCTAAACTCTCGGGATACACGGGTTACCACTACGTTCCTACAGATGCCGGTGGACCCTCGCCAAGAGGGTCACTACCCTCGTGCATCGAAATATTCCAGCAAAGCAAATATCACTTAAAGGGACCCTGCAACACTTGCAATCGACTACTAGTACTGTATTTTGGGATAAAGTCTATTGTCCCAGAAATCTCCTCCCGCAAGAATTATGAACATCCGTTCACAATTAACGAAACTACGCGCGATGAGAAATCGCGCATAATCGTTCCCTCTCAACTCGAGCGCGGACAAGGCGACGAAAGGTGCGCGCTCTCTCCCGGAGAGGGGGGCGGCTCGCGGCGTTCTCTTCGGCGGCCTTCGATATATCACATGCCGGGTAGTTTTCTCCTTTTCTCCGCAACGCGGAGGGGCCCATTTCTGGTCTGGTGCCACAAAAAAGCAGGCATGGGTGCCTGCTCGCAAGTGCGCGCTCGGGCTGGAAGGGCGTTTTTGAAGCAATAAACGTTTGTAGTCGAGTGGTCCCGTTGAAAGGGAAGTATTGAGCTCATCGCTCAAACTCCGCGCGCACTCAAAACACAAAATAAACGGCACAACTGTGCCTACAGGTTCAGGCATAGAAGAGGTTCGTACACAGCGGTGACGACGACGGAAATGGGAGAATCTAGCCGCGAAGTTGACCAGTGACAGCCGATCGGGCAGCCATGGCCCATGTGACGTCCCTTAGGCCATGCATAATGAGGACAACTGAAGAGAGAGCGGTTTGGTTTTCCGCGTCTTTCACATCGATTTGCGCGCTCACCGCTTCACGTGCACGTGTAATATTTGGCTCAGGTATTCCTGGCAGTGTAATCTAAACGTCGCGCAGGTTTACTTGTACTGCTCAAAGAGTGCTGCAGGGTCCCTTTAAATGTCAGGGGCCGGAATATGTTTTTCTTGAAATCCTGCCCGCTACCGCCAAGAAGAATCAAAAGTTGTAAGTTCTCAATGTATACAGCGCCCCAAGTCTATACCGTAATGTCGGGTCCTTGCTCCAGATGGCTCACCAGGTGTCCCATGGCCATTCTTTGCTTATCGTTGGGGATTTCAATGCGCCCCACCCAGCTTGGGGATATCCCCGACCCACAAAAAAGGGTCAGCACGTATTTGATACCCTGCAACAGCTGAATCTCAGCGTCTTAACGGATCCGGCGCACCCAACCAGACAGGGCAACAGCGTCCAGCGCAATACCACGCCGGATCTGAGTATAGTAAAGAACGTGAACAGCGCACAATGGAGAAACACGCTTATCGACCTAGGCAGCGATCATTATATCGTGGAAACACTCCTCGTGGCCGGGACGACGAAATCAGTGGGGCGCAAGCACACAGTAATTGACTGGGACCTCTCCCGGAAAATCCGACAAACGCAAGGCTGCCCTAATATCGAAGATGTCGAGGAGTGGGTGAAAATCGTACATGAGCACATCGACTTGGCCACTAAAATCGTTCCTGAAGAAGCAAATCTCGAGAAAGTAGTCTCGTGCATGGTTCATATGTGGATGGCGAAGGAAAGCATACAGAACCGCCTTCACAGAAACAGACGCAACCGCCCCCTGCGGCGAAGGTTGGCTCGACTAAACAAGGATATAGAAAAGCATGCCGCCTATTTAAGCAATCAGCACTGGAATGCCGTGTGTGATCTCATGGAGAGAAAAATAAGCACACCATGCACGCACGTGGCACACAATCCGCAGCCTGCTAAATCCCCAAGGAAAGCGCATCGTTCAACGCAACAATATGCTAACCTTGTTGCATTCCCAAAAAGCTGATTCGCAAACACTGCTGGAAAAACTACAGCACCTGTACATACCCCAAAGTTCAGAACAACCCCCACGACCCTAAACGGGGGAACCAAACTCAGCGCTAGACAGTCCCAAAAGTAGAGCTGAGGTGTATGCGGCCATCACCAAACTAAACACACGATCCGCGCCCGGGCCCGATGGCATCACTAATAAGGTCATCGCAAACCTCGATGACTCATCCATAGCCGCGCTCACCGACTACATGAACATGGTGTGGGATAGAGGTAAGCTCCCTTCTGCATGGAAACATGCCTTGGTCACCCTCATCCCGAAGACGGGCAAGGAGCTAAAATTGGAAAATCTCAGGCCCATCTCACCAACATCATGCCTTGGTAAGCTACTTGAGCATGTAGTTCTCAGTCGACTGCACCAGCACATGGAAGAACGACAGTTATTTCCTCACACCATGGTAGAATTTAGGCCCGGCCTATCTACTCAGGATGTGATGCTGCAGCTGCAACATGAGATAACTGACAACCCTGAAGCATCCCCCCTCGACGTGCGGGTCATCATGGGGTTGGATCTTACGAAGGCTTTTGATTGCGTGAGCCATGCGACCATACTTAATGTTGGTGTCAAGACATATACCTACATTGCGGACTTCCTTTCGCAACGTACCACTCAACTCAACATCCAGAGTCTCAAATCGGACTCCATAAGCCTGGGCAGCAGGGTACACCACAAGGCTCCGTGCTCTCCCCCTTCCTTTTAAATGTGGCCATGCTTGGGCTGCCTCCTTTGCTCGGCCAGATCCCCAACATTCGCCATAGCTTGCACGCCGATGATATTACGGTGTGGACAGTAAGTGGTAGTGATGCGGAGATACAGGAACGCCTGCAAGCAGCCACTGATGTTGTACATACATACGTACACGACAGAGGTTTGGCCTGTTCCCCGCAGAAATCAGAGATCCTTCTGTACAACCCCACAAATCCAGGCAGGCGACCATCATCTGCTCCAGACATTCAAGTGTTCCTCCGAGGGAACGCCATCCCCAAAACTGACTGCATTCGCATTCTGGGTCTGTGGATCCACGAGAAAGGCACCAACACAGCAACCATTCAAGCATTGCACAATGCAGCTGCCCAGATTAACAGATTAATAACAAGGGTCGCAAACAAACATCATGACCTCAAGGAGCCCAACCTCCTCCGCCTTGTGCAGACCTTTATCATCAGTAAAATTACGTACGTCGCCCCATATCTCAAGCTCAGGAAAGCAGAAATAGAAAAAATTAATCGAATTATTCAAAAAGCCACCAAGGCAGCAGTCGGCGTCCCTATAAGCGCCGCCACAGACCGGCTGCTAGAGATGGGCATTCATAACACCTTGGACGAGCTCATTGAAGCCCAACGTACGGCCCAATACAATCGCTTAGCAGCTACCATCACCGGGAGAACCATCTTATAATCCTTGCGCATTCCTTACGCCCATCAACACGGACACAAGACCACCTTACATCAGGAAATCCGGGAGCACATCAGTGTGGCACCGATCCCCCGCAGCATGCATCCATCATACCACCAGGAGTGCCGACAAGCAAGGGCCATGGCAATACACAAGCAGTACCACTCCAACCCAGAGGTCTGCTACGCAGACACGGCAAGCTACCCTGGCCGAAGCGCGGTAACGGCAGTGGTGGTTGACAGTGGCGCACCCCGGGGGGGGGGTTGAGGGTTGTAACCCCCCCCCCCCTCCCAGAGGTCCGTCGTCCCAAACCCCCTGCGCACGCCTCTCCCACCGAACCGAAACCGAAATTCACCCAGCGAAGTGTGTATTCTCGAAAGCTATTATTAATGGTCATTCGAAGTTAAATCTCGAAGAAGAATATTGTATGACCGGCATTGAAAAATAAAACTAGAGCACGAGCTTTTATGTTTGTGCTTTTAAGACTGTGCGGACCAACTTGCGTATAACTTGAAGTAGTTTAAGAAAAAGAATGAGAAAAAAATTTTAGTGACACACAAAGTGTCCGTGGGCAGAAAATTTGTGAATGCTTAAGAATCCCTGGGGGTTTTAATGATTCCGTAGCCCCCCCTCCCCCCTACGGCACGCCTCATAGCCCTCGCTAAACCGCAAATGGTAGCACATTTTTTGTAGGGCCTGATTATACCACTTTCTGAACTTCTGTGCGGAACTTCCATTACGAGATTTGTATCATTCGTCGTCTTCTAGAAAAAAAAAGAAGCTGAAATTTCTCATAGGTTGGGATCGAAGTTATTTTATTTCATTTGAAAGCTTAAACAACTGTTTTCCTTCAATACTAAGCACTGTACGAGCCCTCCCTCTCCCGTTGAATAAAAAAAGGTTCGGTTTTCCTTTATATATATCGCCTGAGTTTGTAACATTATAGCGAGGAAGGCAACAACGCTTCGTGCGCAGTTACGAAAACCAGTGATCACGGATAACAATGATGTTTTGTTGAATAGGCTTTCAGAAATATATGTGTTAATTTGACTGTTCAGTGCAAATTGTGCCAACCTGTATGAACAGATTTCGTTCCCTTGCAGATCAAGTTTTAGTAAACTTTCACATTCAGACGTATTTTAAGTCTGGGCCCTGTATTTGTTCCTCGAAACTGGCTTCGCCTTGTAAACCGTATTTTGTAGTTTGTAGACAGGTGAACAGCCTTTTTTTTTTTAGTATCTGGTATAGCAGCAAGTATATGTGTTGCGAAGCCCTCGTGGCGTTTGCTGTCTTTCCCTGTTGTTTAGAACTACTTCGGGCATCAAGGCCCCCGTTTTACTAATTTAGAAACGCATGCAGCCTGTGTTTGCGCGCCGACCTACCGGAAGGCGCGGCTCTTACGGGGTGAGGACACCGTCCTGGCCGAGTGTCGCAGGGGATCGGGTATCCGCGTTGTAGAAGATTCCGCACCCCCTGTAATGTTCGCTCCGGGCTCCGAGCCCTCTCTCTACTTCCAACGGCCGTTCCTGTTCTTTCCACTTCTGATTTCCCTGCTTTGTCTCAACTATTTCGTCTACGTCAATAATTCTTTTGCCGGAGCGCGCGTTTTCGGGTTCAAACTTTGTCTGTTAGTATTGGGTTTCTTTGTTGTTGGCGGGACCATGGTTGATTGACTGCGGAAAATATGCCCAGAATGCGATTTTCTTTTCAATGACCCGGTCGAAACAACTCAAAGCCCTGTCTGCCGGGTTCATGGGGAGCAGCTGCCGGCGCCGCATGGCTAGATTCAAAAATGCTGACATTTGCTGCAACAGAATTGTTATGAATGCATTGTGCGACAGGTCAGGACTGCAAGACGCCAGGAATACATAACGCAGCATCAGGACTTCGACAAGACAGGTAAGACAGGCAAGACAAGATAGGCATGACAAGTAGAGCATCAGAACTGTGACATACTACAGGATTGCTACAGGACTACGACATACTACAGGATTACTACAGGACTATGATATACTACAGGATCACTACAGGATTACTACAGGACTATGACATACTACAGGATCACTACAGGACCACTACACACGATAAAACAACAAAATTGCTACAGGAATACAACACACAACAATACGACTGTACGACACGCAAAAATACGACAAACGACATACGACAAGAATTTTCCTGTTGTCATTTTCGACTGGGTACCAGTGGGGACCAGCCAGGACCAGCTGGGCCCAAATGGGAATTTAACCATACACCGCCTGGGACCAGTTGCATTTTCTCTTGGGTTACCTTCGGAGTCGGGGGAGACGCTGCGATCGCCGGAGCAAACAGATGCGCTTCACTTCGGCTCCCGAGGAATATTCAGTTTCGCAGGGAAATTTTTTATTTGTGTTAAATTCAAGTGGTCTACGAGTTGCAGTATATCATCCGCTGCATATTGATACCAAATTTACCCCAGTGGACCCCCAATTTCTTTAATTTATCGGACTTTGTGTGTTCGGAAGCCACGCCTAGGCTTAGCAACGCCTGATCGAACCCGCTTCGGGCGGCCCCGGCCCAGCGGGCAGCCATTCATCAGTGCGCCATGGACACAACCACGGAAATGGACGTGAGCCCGGCTTCAACATCGAATGGAATAGGCAACCACGAGAGTGTTGAAGTGGCCGGTGAGGACTTCGTGCCTGGCGACACACCGGGTTGGACGGCCCGCGGCAGGCGCATCAAGCGGTCCAGCACGGAATCGAAAGCCGGTGAGTCGATTACAACAGAACGCCAATCTCGGCCAAGGGAACGTGTAAACTAAGTAAAGAGAGTGACGGCAGCTATAACGAGAGCCGCGCGCATGCCGGCATTGCCAAAAGAGGATGCGAAGATCATTGTTAGACCACGTGGCGGCCTGAACATCGCCCGCACGGAAGCTACGACCATAATGACAGCCATAATAACGGCAGCAAAGGTGACTAAGAAAGAAGCGAGAGACGACACGATCTGCTCGAATGCGACACAAAACATCATCCTCGTGAGCACCCGGGACGAGAGACGGGCGTGCATGTACAACAGAATGAAGAGCCTGATCATCGGAAGAACAGCACATGAAGTGTGGACGTATCGGGCTGCCATGGAAGACACCTCGAAGGGAGTCATCAAGGGCGTAGACATCTCCGACACCCCCAAAGATATCAACAATAACATCGTAAGCCCGGCCAACCCTACTGCACTACAGGCGCATCGCATTGGCACGTCGACAGCGGACATCGTGCTGTTCGACGGGGCCAAAGTCCCGAACTTCATCAAATATGGGTCCATGCTGATGCGGTGCGTCCTGTACCGCAAACACTATGACGTGTGCAAGCAGCGGGAAGGTGGGACCCTGGAGTGACGTCTGCCCCCACCCAGACACAAGAATTTGTGTTGCCTGCGGGGAACCGAATCCCGGAGAAGGACATAACGAACTATGCAAACCCAGGTGCAAGCTCTGTGGCGGGCAGCACGCAACTGGCGAAAAGGAACGCAGCAATGGCTTCAAGGTCCCCTACATAGTGAAGAAACGACAGTGGGAGAGAAGAATGGAATCTCAGCGCAAACAAATGAATCAACCAGCCACCGAAGCAGACTTCCCGCCGCTGAATCAGACGGCGGCGGACAATAGGAGCCGATCGCGGTCGCGCGACGGCAACCGAGAGTTCCTGTATATCGCGTAGCGCAAGAGTTGCGCGTCTGATTGCCACATGCCGCGGTTTCCAGTTCGACAGAAAGCCCGCTTTCAGTGCTGAGCACAGTCAGTTCTACTCAACTGGGCGTCGGCGGTTGTGGAAGCGGCGGCAGCGGCGGCCGCTCATCTGATAAGCGGTCCAATATCGTGCGCCAGATTTAAATGCGGAGCATTTCTTTAACTCACGATGTCACCCGGCGTTGTCGGCGTGCCTCGGCGTCCGCAACAGCCGTTCCAGGTGCGCCCTCTCCCACACTCCTCCTCTCCCGCATCACGCTACCCTCCTCGCTCTCAACAACAGGTCCGCACCCCTCCCCCTACACTATATAAAAAAATAATACTTACCGGCGCCTGGTTTCGATCCGAAGACCCTGCGGGCGGAACGCAAGGTACATGGAGCTCTACCCACTGCGCCACAAAGCCGACACAGAATGGAAGGCTACGAACGCGCCTTATATCCTTTACTCATTCAAACTACGTCAAGAAGCTGCTGATACAACGCATTCACTACCACCAACTCCCCAAACACTAAACGTTAACGCAATACACCCACCGCCTATGCGACGCATTTACTCGAGTCCCCCTCGCGGGGAGATGGGCCCTTTTTTGCCCGGCCGCTCCTCGCCACTCCTCCTCGCCGCTGCCACTGGCGCGGCGGCCCGGCGGAAGTTTTTTTCACGCGAGAAGGGTGGCTTTCCCGCACGACCTGGAACTCAAGGTGGCGGATGGACGCGCAACTCTGCTCCCCTAGGGGAGCTATATACAGGAACTCTACGGCAACCGAGAAAGAAGCGCCACTCGCGGCCGCCAAGGTCGCTCCAGCTCGAGACAACCGGCCCCGGGTAATCGGCTCTGGGAGACGGCGGGACGAGCGGCGTCGTCGACGCAGAACGAGACGATCCAACAAGGAGGCGGCTACCTGGCCGGGGAGCGGAGGCGTTCGAGATCCAGGAGTGGACCCGGAGACAAGCGTGGGACTGCCGCCGATACAAAGGTGGGCTGGGCCGATGGGTCTCCCAAAGCTCGAACCCCCACTTCGCCCCCCTCTAACCCTCCCAACACAGTTACACAAAGTGAAAGCGCAATTATCCAAGAACTGAAAAAGATTATAGAAATGCAAAACGAACAGATCAGACAACTGATGCTAAAGCTAGAGAGCGTAACCAGTCGCAAGCAAAACAGACGCGAACTAGAACACGAAGATTCACCGGTAGGCAACACAGATGAAGGACCACGTAAGCTGCCAAGGAGGAGGTCACCGTCTGTGACTTCTGCCCAGCCCGTGCAACACACCGAGACACAAGCAATGGAAGCTGATGAACAACCGCAGCAAACCCCGCAACAAGGCAGCGCGAACAATGAGAAACAGCCTCAGCTAACCCCCGGAGAGTCAGCCATACTAGCAGCACTATAGGCAGGCTAGAGGAAAGGATGACCGCCAAGGAGACCAAACAGGACCGGCTAGCTATCAGGATGAACACCCCGGAAGCCAAGCTAAAGCACAGATCACTCAAGAGGGCACGCACAGAGCGGCTGAGAGAGGCGATCGCGAAGAGAAGAGGCCAGGCAGACATCAACCATAAAGATGAACCAGAACAGACGCAGTAATCCCGGGCGGTGCAGGGACGAGGACGAGGTCACCACGATATATCAATGGAACTGTCGCAGCATCAAGGACAAAGAAATTGAACTCATCAAGACAGTCACCGACAACCACTGATATTAGCGTTGCAGGAGACCAAAGTCAAATCTCGCATGCCAGGGTACATCACATACACCGACCCAACAGAGAAGAGCGCCGCTGTCCTAGTCCGAAACACAGTAGCAGCAACGCAACACGTCACAGCACAACACGGCTGCGACCACGTCCTCATTGAAATACATGCAAGAGACATTGGGCACGCCCGGAACGTCTTCATCCTAAACATATATTGCCGACCAGGAGCCAGACATCAGTACGATTTTGAAGCGATTTTGAAGGAAGCGAAGGGTGTTGCCAAAGATCGTACGCTCATAGTGCTCGGAGATTTTAACGCCCCGCACCCTACATGGGGATACAAACAAGCGTCCAGAAGGGGCAAGGACCTAATCCGGGCAATTAAGAAGTACGATCTTCATCTCATTTCCGAGCCCGACACGCCCACGCGAACCGGTAACAGCGTTAGTAACGACACAACACCGGACCTCACGTGGGCTTCAGGGCCGCTGGAAATCGCGTGGAGATGCGAAGACGTGGATCTCGGGTCAGACCACAAGATAATTAGCTTGGAAGTTCAAGGCAGTGTTCGGCAAAGCCAGAATAACAGACTGGGACAAAATGAGAAAGTACACGCAAGAGCGAAACAAGGAACAAGAACAGCAGGAAGGAGACGCGGAGACTTACGAAGAACAGTACGAAGAGTGGGCACAACGTCAACAGGCCACACTACGCAAATTCACCCAAGAGATCACCACGACAGCAGCCACACCCTACATTGACGCCAGGCTCTCCAAACTGTGGGCAGCCAGACATTCACTCACTCGAAGGTGGAGAAGACAAAGGCGCAACAAGAGGCTGGCTAAGCGTATCGCTCTGTTAAACAAAGAAATAGCAGCATACGCCGCCAAGCTCTGCAGGGAAAGCTGGCACAAAATGTGTGAAGGAACACAAGGGCAGCTCTCTGTGGGCAAGACTTGGAAATTACTAAGACATCTTATCGACGCGACGCAGAGTAAATCGGCCACCAACCGGAATTTAATAACGGTCATCAATAATTATGATGGGGACAGAAGCAACCTACTCAAAGATCTACAGGACAGATATATACAAACAGAAAAGGGAACACACCCACCCATGCAGGAATACACGGAAATTCCGAATGAAGATCTCGATCGACTCTTTACCATCTCTGAATTGTGGGCAGCCACAGATGCAAGCAACAAGAAAAGTGCCCCAGGAGAAGACGCCATTACATATAAACTGCTATCAAATATGTGTGGCCGAACAGCAACGGAGCTACTGCAACATGTTAACAGAGCGTGGAAAACAGGAGCATTACCGAAAGAATGGAAATCGCCAAACATGAAATTCATTCCTAAGCCTGGCAAATCACCGTCCATCCAGAACCTAAGGCTATATATCCCTAACATCATGTGTAGGAAAGGTAATGGAGAGGATGGTCCTGCAGCGTCTTCAGAAACACCTGGAGGCCACGGAACAGATACCGGCCACCATGTTTGGCTTTAGGAAACATCTAGGGACGCAAGACGTCATGATCCAGTTGAATGAGCTGGTGGTTAAACAAGCGACAAGAGCAAGACCGAGGGCCATCCTCGCACTCGACTTGAAGGGGGCCTTCGATAATGTAACACATGCCAGTATCCTACGTAACCTAAACACAACAAAGTGCGGAGAAAGAACCTTTAACTACATCAAGAGCTTCCTGGAGGACAGAACCGCGGTCATCACCATCGGGAGAGCAAAATCGGACCCAATAACATTAGGAGAGCGGGGCACACCTCAAGCGCTCATTCAAGCCTTTGCTTTTGTTTTTTCGGGTACACGGCACCGCGGTTGCCACTTTCATTTTGGGCAAGCCATATGGCGAAGAGTCCAAGAAGTAGGGCTTGCAAAAGCCTACAAAGATGATTCCCTCGTGACTAGCTTTGTGAGAAAAATGATCAGCCTTGCGTTCGTGCCGCCCACGTTTGTGCGGGTCGCATGGCGGCGCCTGAAGGCGGCGGCTCCTTCTTCCACGGGGATGCCACAGCTGATCCTCTATTTTGAGGACACCTGGATGCAGGGCAATTTCGATGTCCAGCAATGGAATCATTACCAGAACGAGGGAGCAAGAACCAACAATATCAAGGAGGCGTGGCACCGGTAAGTACACTTTGCTTAGCGAGATAGGTTCGGTAGTCAGCAAGGAAATATTGTCATCAGCAAGGCGGCATGTTTTTATGTTCCTTATTCGCAGAAAAATCAACAACCTTTTGGGGAAGGCTCACCCCAACATCTATGCCTTCGTGGAATTGCTCAAGCGGGACGAGGCTACGACAAGAGCAACGCTGATGCAGCTGGCCAACGGCGGGCAGGCACGAAAGCGAGATAAGAAGTGGGAAAAGAAGGACAAGGCCATCAGAGAGTTGGAGTCGCGCCTCAGCAACGGCCACCTCACACTGGACACTTTCCTACACTCCATGCAGCGCTTCTGCGGCATATAAGAGGGCAGGCCTTAACTTGCGTGTTTGTACATAGTGTAATATATACACAGGGCATAATAGCATTATATATAATTCTTTTGCGATTTCCTCTCTGGTTTTGATTTTTATTGTCGCCTTATCAACTCCCTACCTCGAACCTGAAATGTTTCTGTAAATAAATTTATGTATTCAGGATTGGTGTTTTTTACTTATATACATTATGTTCTTGTGCGCATGAAGAGTTTTACTGATTGCTTGTGTTTAAAAAGTGCTAATAAATTCACTTTGAAGTAGTAAAACTGCGAAGTCCTCCTTGGCCAGTAAACCGCAGATGCAAACATGGGGCTCCAGTCGTCAGAAACTCGCTGCGAAGGGGAGCACGGAAAAAGATGACCCAATATTGCATGATAGAAACATTCGTACCGCCTTTTTTTTTAAGTCTCTTTACATCGCGTTTCAATACTGCCTACCAGTTATGGTGTGCTGTTGTTTTTTAAGAGTTTTTCACCAAGACTGTATTTTGGCAAACAACCATATTTTGTTATCACCTACAAATAGCCCTGCCAAAGAACACCCATCTTTTATAAGAGTCATACACTCCCAATATTTCCTCCATCGTTGATGTCAATAGTTTTTATCGCAGCTTTTGGTTAATACAAAACCAAGATGGATTGAATGCAACAGAAACAATACGACAATAAACGTTTATCGAACAAGCACTTATACTGCCTCAGCGCTAACGAAGAATGAATACAGCTTTAATAAGAAAACAAGTGCACACCAAGCAGAACCTGAACATGAAATTCAAAGCAAAGTACCAAGAATAAGGGCCAAATTAATGACAAATTGAATATTTTATTGAAATAAAAATTTACAAGGCTAGGAGTAAACATAGTAAGTACGCTGGAACTTTACCTACAAAATTGCACAACTTAATGGCTGTAACAAAAAAAAATGGCGAACCTTGCCATAAGTCGCGCAATGCTTGAACCATAGCCCAGCTGGAGGCTTTCTTCTACGTAAGATAAGCACGCATTGCATTAGGTTAGAAATTGATTATTTACATGTTCCGCCATTGCTTTTCACTGTGGTAGTAATATCCATCGTCGTATCCATCTATATCGTCGTCTTCCTCATCCATGACTGCCGGCCCAGATAATTTTGTCCGCAGGCCTTCCCATTTCTCCCAAAGTGGAACGCGTAAACACGGGCTAGAACCAGCGGCAACCAGCTTCCCGAACTGGGCGTCTGTAGCGCGAGCTGTCTTGGGATCCACCCCCTTGAGGCGCGGAAGCACGTGAACTGCTTTCTTGGTATTTTTTGCGAGCGCCACACGCAAGCCTGGACTTCGCCGGCGCTCGTCGTAAAGCGCGTACTTATGCGCGCGGTAAATGGTGGGAGTACCTATAGGCTATGGCATAACATTGATGACACTGCACACATTACGGCCAGTAACGACAGCTCCGCAGTTAAAAACACAGTCAGGTAGCAACCTGCGTAACAGATAAAAATGTTTTAATTACACGCACTCGAAACAGAAATATCAGTGGGTTACGACAAAATGGAAAAAAAAAAAAAACAGAGATGGCACCATCCTGTCGAAGCGAAAGGCTGCTTTCGGGCGGAATGAGCTGATAGAAATGGTAGGAATTGCCTGATTTTGAATACGTTGCAAGGGCGATAGATGGCGACCATACGTGTTACTCCATGAAACAATATCATACGTGATAGGACTGGTGCTTGTAGTGAGTGCATGGTAGGCAGATCATCAAATAAAAGCAAGTGTAGGTTCGTTTACTGCAATTGCTAATTAATCGAAATAAATAGCTGAAAATTGCTAATATTGCAACAGAATCTCAATTCCGTTAAAAAGACGAAGAGATATTTGATAAACAGACGTGAGCAGTGGTAGACCTTGCTGCGCAGGGCCAGTTCGCGGAAAAGGAGTTTCTTGTGACGCGCGCCTGGGCCGCCGCAGCACAGCGTGGACCACATGACTAGGATGTCCACCCATAGACTACGGTAGCACTCAATACGATAATAAAGAAAACGTTTTCCAGAACAATGCTATCCAATCCAATCTAATCCCATCCAAAAAAACGTATTCCATAAACAGTCTGAGAATTTAAGATTAACCGCCGATCAATAATAAAACCTTGTCCTTGACTGCTTGGGAACTAGTGTTCAAAGGTGATACTTCGGCTATTCCCTTACCAGCAAAAGCCGGTGCCCTGTGTGCAACAGTAGCGAGAATTTACTTAAAGTGTTTTCTGTTTCGAATGGAATTCATTCACAGCTGTATGGTTGTGATGCTCGAGTAATCTTAGTGCTACTGCCCAAGTGACCGGCTCTACTACTGTTCTGCGCAAAAATTGGGCTTACAGAAATCGGAAAAGGTTTGGGTTGCATTAATATTGCTGGACAAAAATAAATTTCGAGGCCGTACCGTCTGAGAACTTTCGCATACCACACACAAAAAACGCTTTTTGCGCGCAATGTCCAAGAAATTTGAAAAGAAAGGGATGACTTCAAAGTGAGCTACTTAAATATCCCTAGAAAAAAAAAGAACTCACAATGAAAACAAGTGGCTGAAGAATGGAATGCAGAGCTATACAATTCTCTGAATGTCTGCGCATCTTTTCACCATTTAATAATAATGTATGCTGATTGCAACATGAACAGGCTTCATTTTAATTACGGCATGAATATGAACGGTGCCAACGGAGTCAAAATTGTATTGAGAGTCGCAAACTGTCATTGGCCAAATACACCGTCCTTTTGTCCTCGTTATGGATATGCATATTAAAGTTAGCTGTTCTGACTTCCACACTTCAGTTCTTTCCCCAGAGTGTACGTAGTCGTTCTGCAGTCAGTCCGTATTTATTTATTTATTTATTTATTTATTTATTTATTTATTTATTTATTTATTTATTTATTTATTTATTAATTAAATTTATTTATTTAGATTACTACATTCGTCCAAAGGGAATTTTTGTAGGAGATCATAGAAGAATGTGTACAGTACGAAAATGGACTGATCAATCTCACACTAAGGCAAAAATTATACGCATAAAAATTTACAGGGACATTTATTAAAAGATTTCAACTAAGAGAGTTGCTCAACATGAAAGAAGAGCAAAGACAAAGGGGAAAATTAAAAAAAAGGAAAAAAGGAAAAACGCGAAACAAGAAAAAGACGGACGTCATATGACACTAATCAAAGGGTGATAAAACTTTGCAATAAGCAGCATTGTGATGCAGTAACAAAATATACATACACAAAGAAAAACCGGAAAAAATTCATGACAACTGAAGTTATATATGCTGCGTTCTATGTATTACAACGTTGTTTGCTACAATATATCCCGTCACTTAAAGTAATGAACTGGCGATTTTTTTGGATTAATTTTATAAAGAAGAAAGATAGCGAGAAGAAAGGCACAACTTCAAAGAGAAAAGGCAGTGAATGAAAATTATTCTGCACAACAGAAACAGAATGCAGTTTTACGCGCCCTAAGCCTGCTTTCTTTTGGCTCTTTTTTTCTTTCGTTTTCTGTTTTTCTCGGCAAAACAGGGGGCCAGCTCCACTCACTAAATCTAAACTCAGAAACTAAAACTCGCAAACTAAAAAAAAAAGAGAAAAACAGAGAGACGTCGCGGTAGCCCTCTTTCCCCTTGACAGGAAGCCCTCCGCCGTGCCCGCAAGGCCGTGCCCACGGAGAGGGGCGAGCAGTTTCCACGGTGCTTGTGGCACGGGTAGAGTAGCACGCAGGGGAACGGAAAGGGGGAACAATAGCGGGAATTTACCTAATATGTTTTCTGGTTGAAATGACATTCAATCACAGTTGTATTTTTGAGATGCCTGTGAAACGAGTAATCTTAGCGCTACTAACACGGTGACCTGACCAGCTGTAATATTGATTAGTTGAGCCTACTAATTGGGGTTATGGAAAAAAGGAAAAGGTTTAGGTTGCATTATTACTGCTGGACCAAAAAAACGCGTGGCATCACTGTCCGAAAACGTTCGTATCCCACACAGCAAAAAGCGTTTCTTGCGCCCATACCACCAAGAGATACGAAAACAAAGGGCCGACTGAAAAAAAGAAAAGTTTCCGCAGTGTCAAATCAGGGACTTAAATAAAACGATTAAATTTTGGAGAAATAGTCGCATCAGCATACTTAATAGTTCCTGGTTGGCTGTATAACATTACAGAATAGCAGAAATGTCGGTTTTAGCTGAAGCGATGAACAGAAGCAACGCATTGACTTATTATAATAGCGAAAATAGAGATAGTTGGTGGAAAGATATTACAAAAAATAAAAGGCAGCAAAATATATAAAAGTGAACATACGAGATCAAAATTAGGCACCTTATATATCTCCCCCCAGATAAAGACACAATAAAAAAAAGCCTATAAAAGAACTACCGGTTCACGAAAAGAAAAATACAAAAACGGACCAAGCACTTAACACCCTGCGGTTGTGCGACAAGTGTGATTGGCTGAGTTAACACACTTAATCGTTATATTTAACTTAAACGGAAATAATGGGTCGAACAAAATAATACGGGAAAATAAAAAAATATATATAACAGTATACTTGCGAAATATACCATATTTTTACCCCCTAAACACAGACTTAGAACAATGAAAAACCCCTCAAAACAACGACGGAAACAGGAATAGAAATTTGTCAAAACTTACCGTAGAGTGCCGTGCATTTGCCCGAAAATGCGGAATCGGCGGCCGTAACACATTTAATTGTAATAATAGCGTAGATAGCGGTAATTAATCGCAGGGAATGTAAAAAGGCATGCATACAAAAACGTAAAAATCCTAAAATATGTACGAGAGTACCAATGAAATAAAAAAAATTTACCTTATATGCCGCCATCAAGAAGCGACGACAAAATTAAAACAAGTCTTTTTTATCTTATAAGCCGCCCTCACGAACCGACGACAAGAATTAAACAATTCTTATAGGATGACGGAAACACGAATAAAAAATTATGAAAAGCACCATCGCCCAAAAGGCATTGTTGTAGGAGATGCATAAAAGAATGTGCACAGTCCAAAAATGGACTCACCAATCTCACGCTAAGGCAACAAATATACAAGCATAAAAATATACAGAGACATTTATTAAAAGATCGCAGCCAATAGTGTTGCTCTACACCAAAGGACCGTCGAAGAGAAAGGAAAGAAATAAAAAAAAGGAAAGAAGTTTGGAAAAGGCGAAGGAAGAGGAAAAACGGGCATCGTATAAAACCAATCAAACGGGTAATAACAATATTGCAATAAGCAGAACTTGGCAGTAGTAATAAAATATACAAATAACAAATAAAAGACAGGAACAAATTCACGGCAATTGAAGTAATGCTGCGTTCTGCGTGTTACAACGTTATCTGCTACAATATCCGGTCACTAGAAGTTCTGCCTTGGCGAGATTTTCAGACTTATTTTTAAAGAAGAAAGATAGAGAGAAGAAAGACCAAATTCAAGGAGAAAGGCAGTAAATACCAATTAATCCGCACACAGGAACAGAATGCAGTTTACGCGCTCTGACTCCGCGTTCTTTTACCTCTCCCCTTCCCCCGTGTTCGGTTTTGCTCGGCAAAAAAGAGGGGCTGCTCCGCTCACTAGAACTAGACTCTCAAACAAAAACTAAAACTCACAAACTAAAAAAAAAAAAAAAACGTCGTGGTAGCCCTCCTCCCCCTTGACCGTAAGCCCTCCGCATCCAGACAAGTTCACAAAGGCCGCGCCCACCCGTGGGGCCCGCGCGGGGAGAGGGGCCAACAGTTTCAAGGGTGGTTCTGGCACGGATGAAGTCGCACGAAGGGGAAAGGAAAGGGGGGATTTCCCCGCGTGGCAAGTGACATGGGGCGGCACTGTGATTTCGGAACGGGGGGATGGCCCGCGGGGGGCGCGTGCTACACCCGTTTTCCGACCACTGCATGGTAAGTGTAGCGTTGGGCTAAGAAGGCAAGGGACTGCTTTCTCGTGGAACCTTTGGAAATTAAATGCTAAACGCCTAAACGACGAAATGTTCATTGAGGCAGTTAAGAAAAAAATTGAAGAGATAGAAAATGAAGACGGTAAAATTGGGGAACAATGGGAATTATTTAAAGAAGCCATAAAAATTATAGCCATAGAAAGATCCACCTGCATAAGGCACGAAGAAAAAATAAAGGAAAGGACATTACGCGACAATTTAAAGAAAATAACTTTGGAAGAAGGAAAAACGCATGGTTGTTTACAGAGGACATACGCAAACTCAAACAGCAACTAGAGATACTAGACGAAGAACGCTACCGCGGGGCACTCGTTCGAGCGAGAGCCGAGCGATTAGCAGTGGGAGAGACGCCAACCAAACGGGCGCTTGGAATCGAAAAGGCACGTGCTCGACGAAATACGATCGACAAAATCGAATGGAATGGACGCGTGTCAACCGATATAGACGACATCCACCAGTATTTCTTTGAATATTATCAGTCTTTGTTTGCGTACCGACCGCATAATGTGGAAGGCTTTATAAAAGAGTACCTCAGCCGTATGCCTAGCCTTGAGGATGAAATTAAAGATAACTTAGAACAGCCCATATCTGTCGCAGAAATCAAGTCAGCAATTGATAATTTAAACCCAGGGAAGTCGCCCGGTTACTTCAAAGAGGGCGTATCACCGGTTTTAACGGCGATGTTTTTAGAAGCATTTCGTCTGAAATACCTTCCACCGTCGTTTTCGTCTTCCCACACGGTTCTGATACCGAAAACAGAAGAAACTGAAAAACTAAAGTTCGTAACGGCGTACCGGCCAATCGCTTTGTCGAACGTTGATTACAAAATATTGATGAAGGTGCTAGCGCAGAGGTTACAAGCTGTGATCACACTTCTTGTAGGGCCACACCAGACGTGCGGCATCAAAGGTCGCACAATCACAACGAATATACACACGGCGAGATGTGTGCTTGAGTGCTGCGACGCCGCTGGAGGCGCCGTTGCGCTGCTCCAGCTTGACCTTGGAAAGGTGTTTGATTGCGTGTCCCAGGATATTCTGTTTTCTGTTCTTGACCATGTAAATGTGGGATCTGTCATTAGTGAGGGTGTTGGCCTGGCGTATCGACGGTGCACCACGCGGTTGATTGTAAATAATTCACTGGGAGCGCCCATTAGCGTGCAACGTTCGGTGCGTCAGGGTTGCCCCCTCAGCCCTCTGCTTTTTTGTATTTACATAGAAACGTTATGTTTAACCATCATACAAAACAACCAGGTTCGAGGATTTCGTGTACACTCTTCTGAAGTCAAGCTTCTCGCTTATGCTGATGACGTTGCAGTTTTCTGTTCAGACAAGGAAAGCGTCACTCTTGTCGTAGAAATCGTGAAACGGTTCGGTGTTGCAACAGGTAGCTTTGTAAACTGGGGAAAGTGTGTGGGATTCTGGCATGGTGATTGGTTGACAACCCCAGACATTTTCGCCAATGTCACTTGGGTCACCCATCCAGTGAAATACTTGGGTATTCCATTAGAGTTTTACAGAGATAGCGAGCCCTACTGGCGTGCGCAAGCTCGGGAGCTGCGTGAGAAAGCGAATAAATGGAGAGCCAATGGTTTGTCTATGTTTGCTAGGGCAACCGTGAGCAACATTTTTCTGGCTAGCAAATTATGGTATGTTATGCAAGCGCTGCATTGTTCTCGGGTGAATATACAACGACTTCACCGCGTGTTCGCTGTATTTGTGTGGGCTTCTACTTGGGAGAAGACCAGTCGAATGAATTTGTTTCGACGAACCCGCGATGGTGGCTTAGGGCTGACGCACCTTTTTGTAAGACAGCTTGTAAATCGATTTCTGTTTTTGCGGGACGTTCAAGACCCTTTTCTGCACACAGTACTTCAAGTGCGGCTAATGCGGGCTTTGCCCGAATTCGTAGTTTCTACGAGTAGTATGACAGGGGGCATCTATGGATACTTTAAAGAGATTGTTGTGTCATCCCGTTTTTTGTTTGCTCGATCTTCGATGCACTATTTGGCTAATGTCACGCGGAAAAAAATTGTATAAGGATGTATGCGATGTTGTCATACCTGTACCAATGTATAGAGTTTTATACTGTGCAGGCCCAGGACAAGATGTTCTAAAAAGGGTTAAGCGAATGGAAGTATCACCAGGAGCGAAGTCTTTCTTCTTTAAACTACACACGGGCACGCTTTCAGTTGCAACATGGATGGAGGGTAAGGGGATTTTTATGCCATGGGGAACTGACTGCTCTATTTGCAAACAACCGGAAACGGTGGAGCATGTCTTGGGCAGCAGTGTTTCTATGGGATGTCCTCCAAAGGACACTGCGAAAGGACTTTCCACTGAACCCCCATGGAATATGGTTGTTATGTATCGAGAGAGAGGATGGGGTGCCGTACGATCTCGTCATGTTGTTGGGCCTGCACAGTATTTGGCGGTCGCGCATGGCATGGCTCAACTGTGATGTACACGCGCGGCCGAAGCGACAATATTTCCGCGAAACTGTTTCCAAGTTCATTGAAATTCAGAGAGCGAAGTTTTCTGTTCCTGAGTGGTTGCCAAGGGTGGAACCCCTCGCCATGCTTAGGGAATTTTAAATGACAACGCCAGTCCACCATGGCATGGCGGCCTTTTTGTAGATTGTGTGTTTTCTGTAGTACCTTTATGTTGTGTTGCACTGTCGAAGACCGGCAATAAAGAAAGAAAAAAAAAGCTCGTAGCTAAATCGGTAAGACAACGAGCTCTCGCTTTGATATACGAGTTGTTCCAGGTTCGATTCCTGGCGGTGCCAGTGAATTCTTTTATTTGTTCGTGGGAGTTTTCTGGTGACACCAACGGTCGCGAAAGAACCCTTGGGGGGTAGAGGTAGAAAGCTTTGCTTTAAAAATGTTGCTAACCGGTTTGACGTGGACGTGGCTTTTTCGGCCCCAAACAAACTGACGAAGTTATGCGGCAAAATAGACAGGATGTTATCTCCCAGTGAGAAGCCGTCAAGAAAACAAGCGTGCCAAGTGAACCATACTTCCCCCTTTGTGCGGTGTGCAACGTGTGTTGTGTATCTGATACCGACGACGTGTGGCCACATGTATGTAGGACATAAACATACGTCTGCAAGAACACAAAAACGGTGAAAAATCAAAGCAGGGCTCCCAACTATGGGAACACTGCACCACGCATGGGTGTTCGCCCATCTTCAGTGATACCACAGTTTTGTCTCGGCATCGAGATAAAACCACTCGAGAGCTGATAGAAGCGTTTCACATTAAAAGGTCCCGAAATAGATGTGTTAGTGCCCCGTAAATTTTTATAACAGACAAAGAATATGTTTATCTGTGCAACTCGTTGCGATCGTAGGGGTTCTTGATATGTTATGGTGTTGCTGTTTTAATCCTGTGCCATTCGATTGTCGCGTGTACACCGGTATGTAACGCCTGTAAAAAGTGACGTTCATGGTTTTATCTTGGGTGATATTAACGCACCACGTTGAGATGTTGAAAGTATATATTTGGGTTTTTCAATAATGAAATAGTTGTGAGTTAGCGCCGTGTCGTCTCTGTTTTCGACCTTTTGTCTTTGTTGTGCGAGCGCTTTCACCTTCAAGAGGAAACATATCCTAAATGTCAACTGGGTGAAGCAGAAATCGTTGGCTACTTTTATCGCTGCTCGTGTAAGGAAATTTCTACCAGGCAGGCCCCGAGATTACAGCAGGTGTGTGATGCGATCACCATCCCCTTAGAGGGAATATAGTGGCAATGCCCTTTGACAGGCCAGCTGATGATGCAGAGAATGAACATGCCGCAGGTGCAGCTAGACAGTGGTGAGTGTGCTCACAAGCTTTCTTTACAAAGGAGCACTGGTGTAGTAGAAGGCGTGCGGAGAAACTTTCGGGGGACACGCACAAATGTTAACCCCTCTTTGTCAACTGCGACAGTGCACTTGAAAGATATAAACGCTGGCTTCACGGTTGTCACGAGTGGTGACCCAAGATTACTGAGAATTTTTTTCGTTTTACTTCGCAGCAAATGCTGTGTTCATTAGTCAACGTGCTTTTGTTTTGTTCAAAGCCTGCATATAATCACCCCCACTGTCTATGTATACGCAACCCCCCTCCCCCCCTTTTTCTACTGAAATGTCAAGAGCCTATAGCACTTTAAATGCCAGTCATTAATTTGTAAATTCACTTTTGTTAACGTATGCCTAGGCTCGCCATGTTCCTCATAACATGTCGATTCTGTCATTAAATAAATGCCTCATCCCGTCCACTTTCATCCCATCATAGTGACACACAGTGTTATTCCAGTTAATGAACCATTTTTTTAAATGCGTCATGCGTTTTACAGGTATCTAACCCCCGCCATCGTGATGATTTCAGGCATGGTACACACATATAGACATTGTGAATATTGTGTGCTGACATTGTGCGCTGAAAGTGATTTGTTTCCGTTAACGTGTGGAATGGTTCAGTATTATCCACATGAATGCATGCAGAGTACACGTTGCTGCTTTTCCTTAATGGTTTTCTGTGTGCATTGCAATATCTATGTTAATGACCACTAGGCTAGTTTCTAATAAAAGAGAACCGCTGATTGTTTTAATTCTGGAGATCAACTGAACATGCACTATATTGCACTAGTGTTAAGTTGTTAAGACATTTAGGTTATTGATTGCATCAGAAATCAAGAAAATTATGAGCAGCATGCCAACAATGCTATCTAAGGGCTATGAAATTGTACTTATTTCACTGAGACGTTCCACGTATCGGTGAAGTGGATATGACGGCATTGAATTGTGATCTGTACCCAAGATCTAAATATGAGCTGACACGAACTCTTTCATGGTTAAATTCGAGGCTGTTCCCAGCGAACACCGTACCAGCGGAGAACAGCTGAGTTCAGCTGGGAATTAAACCATAAAGTAGCTGGTGCTAGCACACATTTCCTTTTGGGTATGCATTTCTGAACGATGTCGTTAACTACACCAAATGAATCTAAAGTTGTGGATCCGAACTAATGCTAGGTCATAAATGAGTGTTTTCTTTTAGCATACTGTTTCGACATTGTCACATAAGAGCGGGTATGACGTCATTTACCGCACAAAGGAAACTCTAGTGTAGCGATTTTGTCTTTTCCTTCAGTCTACTGACGATAGTGTACGTAAACAAACCACCGCGTACTATTTTTAACAAACCAACAGCGCACGTACGTAGTCCTTCACGGGAAAAAGGGTAGTAATCATAATTGCACACTGCTGGCGCAAGCTTCGCATCACTTCGCACGGGAGTTCAAAAAATTGAAGCGGTGCCTTTGAGCGTCACCCAGTTTGAAAGCACCAACTTGATGAACTGAAACGGGGCAGACGCAAAAACATACGTCATAGCTGCGGCACATCACCGCACAACTTTCACAGAAAAAAGAGAAAAAAACGTTCAATCACCCATGCGCACTCCAAGCACGCGCCAACTGATCAAATAACAAAAGGGACATGCACATAAACGCGTCTTCGAACGCGTGCTGTCCACCGGGCCCTAACGCATCACCCACTTCACGCATGTATGCTGCCGTCGACGGAAATCCCCACCTGATCAGCTGAAACAAGACGGACACACAAACACATCTTGGAACTTAGTGGTGCCCCCAGTGCATCGAGCCATCTTCTCGAGGTTTCGCCACGATTTCACGCCGCCGCTTCCGGCGTAAATTTTTCTTCCATGCGTAAAACAAATTTCATCAAAATCGCAAGTTCAGTGGCGTCATCACTGATCCCCTCTTGCCTAAGCCCCGCCCATTATCTGCGGACCTGGATCAAGGGCTTCCTTTATTTATTTTAGGGGCGAAGCTCCTTAGGGCGTGGATCGGTCCATCCTCGACGTATGTATGTAGCCACCTCTAGTTTAGTTCTTGGATTGTTTACTAGATGGCGTGGCTACCTCTAGTTTAGTTCTTGGATTGTTTACTAGATGGCGGTACTTGTATATGATGAAAAGATGCGCTTGGATTGTTTACTAGATGGCATGGCTACCTCTAGTTTAGTTCTTGGATTGTTTACTAGATGGCGGGGAGCGTTGTAATAAAATCCGTTCGCTGTTGGCGCGCGCTCGGAGTCGCCCGATGGATAAGGCTGCAGATGTGCGAGCCCGCGAGTCAGAAGCGCTCCGTGAAGCTGCGCGACGCCGCCGCCAAGATCCTGCCGTACGAGAGCGGGAGGCCGAAGCGTGTCGTCTGGCTGCGCGACGACGCCGCCAAGATCCCAGCGTTCGAGAACGAGAGGCCCAAGCGTCACGGCAACGGCGCGAGGACCCTGCCGTACGCGAAGCGGCACGGCTGCGGCGCGAAGAGGATCTCCAAAACGTCAGAGAACGGGAAGCGGCGAGAAAGCGCGCGTATCGGCAGGCAGACCCCGATGCAGTGAGAGCTCGTGAGGCGTCTGCAAAACGCATCAGGCGAGCTCAGCCCCAAGGTGCCGACGCGCGGTTTAAGCGAGACTTTCTAGACGTTACGTTCGGACACAGATGTAGTGGGCGAACTTTCACTGAAGAGTCACGGTTTTACCGATGATTTCCCCTCAGGAGCTTCGCCCACTCATCATCATTCACCCCGTGGATATGCCGTGAATTTTTTTTTTATTTTTATTTATTTCACAGTACCCCTAAAGGCCCTCAATGGAAGGTACTACATGGGGGGGGGGGGGGGGGGGGGCATACAGACACTGAAAACACACATGTTAAAAAAAATAGAAAAAAAGGGGAAAAGAGATAGTGAAGAAGGAAACAAAAAAACTTCGGTGCAAAATAAAAGAAGACAGATAGAAAAGAACGAAAAAAGAAAATTTAAGTACTACAAAATATGGCAGGAATTCAATGTGTTTCAGGAAAAATAACACAAACCGATTGCGCTTGCGCAAGAAGGCACTGTCAGATGACAAGGAAATCAGTCTACGGAACTAGATAGATACAGTGATAAACACAAGAGCGTTGAAGGGCAAAAAAAGAGAAGAGCGGTGGGTGCCTAATAATATAATACAAGGAACAATGCAAATCAAATCGTCACGATTGGCGAAGCAATTCTTGAAATTTAGTTATGTCAGTTTGAGTTGCTATATATGGGGGTAAATCTTCCCAGTCAGATATGGTGTGGGGTAGGAATGAATTTGCGTACAAGGACGAGTGACATAGTGGGCTTTGTTGGGATGATCCCTGCGTGGAAAAAAGGCTGATGGAGGCTGAAAGAAATCGCTGTGAGGTGTTGGGTGGAAGTAGATTTTATGGAAAAGGGACAGGCGAGAATATGTGCGACGAACGCATAACTTATCCAGTTCAGCACGCTGTTTTAATGCTGTGACGCTTGGAAATGTAGAATAATCAGAAAAGATGGTGCGAGCAGCACGATTCTGTAATGACTCGAGGTTATTTGTGAGATATGCTTGATGAGGACCCCAGATTGCAGAGGCATATTCTATTTTCGGACGAATAAGGGTGACGTATGCAAGTCTTTTTACATGAGATGGGGCTTGCTTCAGATTACGCCTGAGTAGTCCTAAAGAGCGGTTTGCTGAGGCAAGGATGACGTTAATATGGTTCTGCCATGTTAAATCATTCCTGAAGTGAAGACCAAGATATTTGTACGTGTTCGTTACCACAATTGCATTATGACTTATAGTATAAGAAGTTGCAAAATGGAGGGTTCCACCTGAAAACGACATTTGCTTTGTTTTAGATAAATTAAGGGGCATCAACCATCTTAAGCACCTTTATGCTGGAGAACGCCCAGCGGAGTTTTGATGCTTCTAAATCAACGACCTCATGCGGGGATAACAAGGGGCCGGTACCCATGGCTGCCTCATTTGGAGAGACATTGGTGGAGTCATATCATCCATGGAGCCGAACAAGCGAGTGAAGTGCTGATTCAAGCGCTCTTTGATATTGGAAGCTTGTTGTGCCGTCGCGGCATCCCTGAGTTGCTGCGGGGGCTTGCTTTCTACATAGCGCCAGAACTTTGGGGAATTTGCCTTTCCCCCTTCTCGCATAGAGTGCAGCAGGTGCAGGTTATGATCGGCAAGCTTAGTCTTAGTGCGTTTGAGCATTAGGTAGAGTGGCAAGTCCTTATTGTCGCCTCGGCGTCGCCTGCTTTGACTGCACTGTATACGGTGTTCACGGTTTGCAGCGCGACGCGCTTGCCACGCGTTTTACACCTCTCAGTCCCACCAGCGGTTCATCTTTGAGTGGTTGGATCCGCGTGCTCTGCTCATGTGCCGCTGCACATTGGAGCGGAGAACTGTCACAAAGTCATTATACGTAACTGCCTCGCCTCTTCTGTGACTGCCCTCAAACTCTTCAGCGACTGCCTCGATGGCCCGATCTGGCAGGTAAGTACCCTTGTTTCACGTGGAAAGCTGTCACGCCTCTTCTGACCACCATGTGCGAAGTGAAAGGGGCAGGCGGTTGTGGTCGCTCCCCAGGCTGTACACGCCAGGCTCGTCAAACATTTGGAGAAGGCCAGTGAGACGGCGAGACAGCAACGCCTAATCAATGGTTGCAGCACTGCCACGCGCACACTTGCCCTTGACAGCGTTGACCAAGGTTGGCGATTGCTAACTGCAAGTCGTCCGCCAACTGGAGCAGCAACCTGCCATTTTCATCGGTGAATCCATCAAGTTCAGTTACGAGACACCTGAAATCGCCTGTAATGATGATTTCTTTGTTCTTGGCGCATTTTCTTGCATGATTTAAAACGCAGGCGAGCAGTTCCGCGTTAGCTGCCAGGTGCATCGATACCACAGACAGGTACAGGAAGTACTGCCGTAGGTACACCCAAAAGTTCGCCTACAGCCCACAAGTGGTCACGGCAATCCCCCTTTTGACGTTTCCACCGGAGGCCGCGCCGCCAAAGCAAGGCACACCTCCACGTTTGCGATCATTTCGCGACCTATTTCGGCCTGTCCACATCGCATACAGCTGCGCTACCTTCAAGTCTTACGCTTTAGTGTGTCCTTCCTTCATTTATTTCTTTTGAGTGACAGAGGTAGCTTACTTTTTTTTTATACGGCAGTGTTTGCCGAGTTCTTTTAAACTCATACCTGTTCTGCGTCAGATTTCTCTTTCGTGGTTGGGGTCAGCACTAACCATCTGTCTGAGGTAGTTGTATTCTTTGACTTAATCTAGCATTTCGTTTCTTTAGCTGAAGAGGGCGTTTTTCGCATGCTTATTTCTCATCACTTTAGATTTATTCATATTTATTTTTAGCTCCATGGTCATGCTTTCTGATTGTAGTTCCTCAAGCATCGTTTGCAGGTGCTCGGCAGTCTCACTCAGCAATATACCCCATTTGTCCTTAGTTCTATGTTTTCCGAGTCAAGCTTTCTAAATAACCCCTCCATGCACGCTGTGAATAATTTTGGCGAGATGGTATCTCTATTCCCTCTTATATATGTCGTCTGGAAATCTTATGTGAGTCTCCTCTATTCTGTGGTCTCTTAGTGGTTCTAGCACGCCTGCGGTGAGTACGGAATCAAACGCTTTCTCATGATTTAGAAGTGCCACGTAAAGGGGTGTAGTGTATTCTGCGGATTTTCGTACCAATTGATTGACAACATGAATGTAATCTCTAGTTTAGTACCCTTTCCTAAACACAGCCTGCTCTCTGGGTTGTTCGAAATCCAGACTGTCACATATGCGGCTAAATATATAACTTTGGTAAACAGCTTGTACACGACAGAAGGCAGGCTGATGGGTCTGTAACTCTTGAGGTCCTTGGGATCCCCCTTCTTATGAATGAGAATAATGCTGGCGTTTTTCCAGGCTATGGGCACTTTTTGCGCCTTCAAGCATTCCGAAAATAGTTCAGCAAGTTTTTCCAGAACAATGTATCCTCCCTCCTTCAAAAGATACACGGTTATATGCCGTCGTCACCTGCAGCTTTTCCTCTTTTCGTGACCATGAGAGCCTTTCCAACTTCCGCTTTTGTTACTAGTGGCACATCGCAAGTTGAGCTTGTACTCTCAGCAGTTCCCCTGGTATACAGCCTGGCATACAGCATGGTGTAGAATCATTCTGCCACCTTTATTATATCGTTCACGTTGTGCGTTATGTTACCCTGCTGGTCTCTGAACGCGTAAATCTTGTCTTTGTCGGTGACTAGCTTTCAAGCTGTCCCCTATTTGCAGTGTTTCCTCGATAACTGTCGTGTTAGATGCGCCAATGTTGTTTGTTTTACATCTGTTAATCCATTTCGACAGCTCGGATAGTTCAATCTGATCTGCCGTGCGTGACCCTTTCAGGTTCTTACGTTTGGCAATTAGTTCCTTCGTTTTTATAGTTAGTTTTCCAGTTTGTTCCCTGTTCTAAAAACTTACACAAAGTTAAACCAGCTGTGTTCTGAAAAGCTACTAACCTTGCCAAAAATAAATAATAAATGGTCTTGTCAAAAAAAAAAAAAGAAACAGGGTATCTGAATGCGCACTTTCCACGTGCGTAAAACTGAACCCTGAGCTCGCCGCGAAACATTTTTCTGGTAATTTCGCTCGTGTTTGCACCTGCGCTGTTTCTGTATATCGCTCTTGCGTGTGGTGAAAATTTCAGTTGATGTTCAGCGCTAGTCCTGTGCGTCCTCTTCTATGTCTGAACTCCACCGCGCTGTTATAAAATGTTTCGCTGTCCCAGCAGCCAACTCGCCCACATTTATGCATTGACAAGTTTCAACCCTTCTGAGGTTCGTGTTTTAAAAACAGAACATTACGAGTAAAAGTTATCGCATACATTCACTTTCATTTACATCTTCCTGCATCATTTTTTTTTTGTTTTAGACGAACGTGTCGATAACCTCCACCAATCCCGTTTCGTGAACCACGATTTGTGGTGGCGTCAATTGTAGTACGGGAAATTGTATGATGTCCACGCCTGTTTTCACACTTTCTGCATTTTCTGTGTTATTACATAACTACTGTTCCTGCGAATGGTGAATCTGTATTCACGATACTGCAATCTATGTATACAGGTTAACTTGCTTTTACAGTTCAGTGGCGAGATGAGTCCTCGGACCATACGGACTATCCGCAGTGAGACCAAGGCTGATAATCGAAGAGTCCGACGTCATGTGCGTTCGATATATGAACTGCATGTTATATTTTGTACGCAACCACGCGATGTCCCTGTCTCCCTCTCTAATTAGCGCGGAGAGTGAAGGGTGATGAGGAGCGGCGCGCAGGCGTCGTAAGGCAAGCTTGTGAAAAAGGGCAATTATTTCATTTGAACGCAGTCCCCGCGGCGGACTGTTAGTGATTTTGTTCTTACAGCGATGGGGAAGGGTTTAAATTGGGGGTTAGAATTTCACTGGGAATTCTCAGTGTGTCGAACCGGACCCTGTGCCCTGTTATTTTACATATGTCCATTCGCTGCGACTTTGTTTGTGCGAATTACACGCGCAAAGTGATATAAGCCAACACAAAGAGATCTATGCCTGCGGACGATAACTTGAAGAATCTACTACTAGATGCCAAGCAAAGACATCGTGGGGTGCATAAAAGTGTAATACTGTCCAGCCCGCTTATAACGAACACATCTGGAACCGAAAA